>NW_028262336.1:64863712-65166742 GCF_047370975.1 Nipponia nippon | reverse complement strand
GCTACACTTGCATGGTTCCAAGTTGAAAAGAATGTGTTTTTCTTTAGGAACATATAGCTGGGTGGTTGGAAAAAAGCATATAGAGGATAATAATAAAAAAGCATGCAGCTGAACCTGAAAAGACAAGGCTGAGTTACTGCCGTTGTACTTTTTCTCAAAATCCATCTGTTTATCATAAATTTTCCTGTCTGTGCAAGCATATTAAGAGATATTCAGCGATGTGGTAGTTATTGGAATCACTACAAAAACAACAAATCTGAAGAGAAAGCCAGTTTTTCAGCATTTTATTTACTATACAGGACAAGCCATAAAACGCACTTGTAAAATTTTGAAACTTCACAGTTACACTGAGCAAGCACTCAGTAAGAAAAGCCCAGTTTTGCAGCAGGTTTCAATTACATCTGTAGTGGATTTCAGGGCAGTTACATCAGCTCCTATACGCTGCGCAAATTGAGAGGCTGATTGGCGTGGATGAATTGTGCAAATAGGCAGCCTGTAGTTCTTCCTTTGGTTATTTCACCTCCATTTTCTTCTGCTAACACACAGGTTTCTCCAGAAGCAGTCAGTGTTTTCGAAATAGTACTGTAATGAACAATAGATATGATTTTGCCTGTTTAGAGATCAGGCTGATGACGAAATTGCCTTTCCTGAGAACCCAGGAGTCTGTTAATGTGTTGGCTGTGTATTTGGGTTGTCTATTCAGATTTATTTTGAATTCTTACCTTATGTAGGCACAATTTCTATTCTGCTACTAAACAGAAAAAGTAAAGTATTAGCAACACGAACATTTTCCCAGTTGGATCATTAAGAAGCAGACTGTGGTGTTTGGAGAATAGGTTTTTAATAGGAGGAGGGGGAGACTTCACAAAAGATTAAATGATTTGTTAGTTGGTGATGTCTTAAAAGCAAACTGAGCATTGGTAAAAACAGCTGTAGGCTAAATATGGCCTCTATGAGCTTTTTAAAAAAACCCAGTACAGAGTCCTGCCAGGCCTTTAGGAAGACAATTGCAAAATCAGCAAGCCAAACACCATAATCAATTGCTTGTCTAGACATAGTCCTCCCACCTCCTTCCCAGCCCTTGTCTCTCTCCACGGCCATTCCTGAAATGCCTCAGCAGCGACTGCCTGCGCATCCTTGCAGGCAAACAAGGAATCCCGCTGCGATGGTCCGAACGTCCCAGCGATTTATTCCTTCCTGCCATTTGACTTGGGGAACAAGTTTCCTTGGAGGCAAGAGGAAAGTGAGGAGGAAGCGTAGGTCCGAAATGACGTGCTGCTGGTAGGAAAACGTGAATGCAGTGCGGGAGATGTTTTACGCAGACCCGAAGGGGCTGGTGTGCATGTGGCTGTGGTGGGGGGTGCCTGTGAAGATGGTGAGCTTGCCAAGCTGTCCAAGGAGGGAATGCCTGCTAGGAGAAGGTGCTAGCAGCCATAGGAGGACTCTGTGGCTGTATCGCCTTTTCCTGGCCTTCTCCCTCTGCTCTCAGCAAATTTGGAGGTGAGGAGACTGCAGGAACAGCAACTCAATGATGCGGCTGAGATGGAGGCAGGTGGGGCAGCTCCTCCTGTGCGCAGGAGTGTCTGGCTATGGCCTTGGGCCACACGGGCTCTGGGGTTCACAGTGGCAGCAGCAGATCTCAGCTGTAGGGAAGGGGTGGGTGAGAGGAGAGCTGGTTCCCCAAAGGGTCCCAGGGCTGGTGGACAGCATGGTCCTTGCGCGGGCACTGGGAGGGTAAGGGGCTGGTGGAGGTACAAGGCCCTCGATGGTCTAGGAGGCTGTGGAAGGAGGTTTGCTGGGAGCTGGGTTGGAGGCCTGGCTGTGCTGGAGCAGAGGGATGCGGATGCTGTAACCCACAGAGCCATCAAAGGGGAGCATGCTGAAAGGGCTTCAGTTGGTTGAGGACTGCAGAGATCTGGTGAAAAGCAGGACAAATTCCCATCCTGTTGTTGCATGGCTGGCCAATGACTTAAGAAGAGATTCAGTGCAATTTTCTTTCCAAAAGAAGACGTTTTGGAGTAAGCCTGTACACTTCACAGATGTGCCAATATACTGGCTGACACAGCTCCTATTCCAGAAGAAGAATATATTATTTCTTCTTGATAGGAGGTCAAATAAAGAAGGGAATGGACTGAAACCACATTCCAGTATATTTGTTATTTCCAAGCTCCTAATTGAGAAAAACAGAGTTGCACAATGTTTTTTGCGATTTCATCCAAGGGATCAAACTTGTTCTCCAAGGGATCAAACAGTACAAGAGACACTCATGTGGACAGCCTGGGCAAATATCTCCTTAAAAATTCCAGCAGGATGAAGAACAATTTTTTCTGGAAATCACTCGGTGCAGAACACTGTCCAAATTCCATTTGAACGAAAAGTCACGATCAGAAATGAAACACATGGATAGCTTTCAGGCTTCAATGGCAAGTCCTGTTTAGCTCAACCTCTTCTGTCAGGTGGGAAGACTCCCGGACTCTTAAAAATACTATAAGCACCAACACGTCTTTTTGTTTTCCCCTGACAGGATCTTGTGGTTTTAGCTTCTCACTTTTGGAGTCTTCAGCGTGAGATGTTATGGGAATAACATCTATTCTGCTCAAGAGAAAAGGGCTGGGGAGTCAGCTAGAGCCCTGGACAGCTGATTGCCTGCACGCTTCACGTTTAGCCGTGTTTTGGAGTCCTCTGCACGGCTCTCTGCGTCATGAGCCTGGCCTAGAAGAGCCCTAAGCAGCACATACATGACATGAGCCCTTCAGTGCTCCTTGGCCTTGGTACATGGCCCTTGTTTAGGTGTGAAGAACTATCCTCCAAGTGCTGCTTCTCTGGAAGAGCCGAGCATCCGCAGTCTCCACAGCAATTGTTTTCATGGCATATTCATGGCATTTAGGGATCCAAACTCCTTAATTTCCTTTGAATGCTTTCATCTGGCTTTTTAAAGAAAACAGTGAGCTCTGTTGTGTACGTGAACGATGTTGGGTTAATGGCCATGTTTTCTTTTCAGTGCCCGGCCGAAACATACAGTATTTAAGTTTTGGGAATCCAAGATAGTTCACCACTCTGTATTGTAATATTTGGCAAGACAGTGCTTTGCCGGTGATGCCTGTGTGCCATGCATGTGTCTGGAGGGCTGGATGGCTAATTTCATGATTATTTGCTGTACAAGACATAGGAAGAGGGGCACACACGTGCTTAGCCGGAGGGAAAGTTAAACCACTGATCCCAGGCAAACATGGTTCAGGATGACTTAACTAGGTATGTCAGCAGGAATCACCTTCCGTCCTGGCGACAATGCTGCAATGGCAGAGGAATTTATAAACAGAAGTTGTTTCATGTCTTCAAAAGAGTGGGACCTGCAACACATATTTTGGCTGAAACTAGCACCATAAAATTCATATTGTGGGACATATCTTCCACATAATGTTAGGACAAGAATTACAGATTAGAAAGACCAGTCATGCTCTCCTTCTGCCCATCTTCCAGGCTAACAGAGGATATTGTTCTGCTTTCAATTCATTCAGCCGTGGGGTTGTTGGGACAGTATCCCACCACCTGAAGGACTGTGCTGAGAGGAGTTTCACCCAACCCCTCTGGCTCTAGGTGTCAGACTCCATTTCAGAGGTGCAGTTGTATCTCATTACCAGACAGGAAACATAAAAAGCCATTGCTTTTCTTCATGAGCATTTGCAGTGTCCAAACAGCAGCTGCTCCTCCCACTGCTGGCATTTAACCATGCTGCATATTGTGATGATGATCTTACCCCAAAAGTCATGCTGGCGAGCCCTGTCACCACCGGGAGTGACTCTTCTTAGCCACTTTCTCAGTCAGCCCAGTTTAATCATGAAATGCCTCAACTGGACCTGTTGCTGCAGAGTCATTTCACAGTGGAGGGGAGCTACATCCCAATTCTTGGACGAGCATGTTCGAGGGACACCAATGCCTGGCTCGTATTTCTGCTACTGCAGCACTTTAAAATCTTGTATCCAAGTCACTTGTTTCTGCACCGCATCTAGATGCCCCTTGGCTTTGCTGCTTTCCAAGATCTAATGGCTCCCTGCAGCATCCTGAGGAGGGGAAGTGGAGAGGGAGGTGCTGAGCTCTTCTCCCTGGTACCCAGGGATAGGACACAAGGGAATGGCTCAAAGCTGTGCCAGAGGAGGTTCAGACTGGACATTAGGAAGCCTTTCTTTACCGAGAGGGTGGTCAAACACTGGAACAGGCTTCTTAGAGAGGTGGTCAGTGCCCCAAGCCTGTCAGTGGTTAAGAGGCATTTGGACAATGCCCTTAACAACATGCTTTAACTTTTGGTCAGCCCTCAACTGGTCAGGCAGTTGGACCCGATGATCGTCGTAGGTCCCTTCCAACTGAAATAGTCTAGTCTATTCTCTTCTAATTTCTTTCAGAGCTCATGCCTCTGGGGTTTCGCCTTGTGTTAACTTTCGGTTTATAAGGCTGAGTGCAGTTTTTGATCTCATGATCTGATCCTGTTCCACAGATTTCATGGCAGTTAAAGGGGAGATCTTTTCTCTCAGTCTGCATCTGTCTTGGTGGTGCATCTGCAGCACAGAGTGTGATATTTACACTCTTTACTTCTTTGTGAAGAAAATAAATAGGTCATGGCCTCTCACCAGTCACCATTCTCTAGCTCAGATTGGATCGCATTCACTCTGTAGGGACCACGCAATTTAGATGGAAGTAGACATGGTTTTAACTGGCTTGTTGCATTTTCTGCTTGTGGTCTCAGATGTATAGCCCTGTACCAAAAAGCTGTAAAGGGAAATCTGCCTTCTCTGAGTAAACGTGCAGCAGTCCAACTCTGCATGTATCCTACAGTTCAGCCCTTAATGATGAGACAAGTTTACAAGTGAAGGATCATTGCTCATTCAATAGGCAGTCATTTTGCAGCTAGCACACTCCTGCATGCTTGAGGAAATCCAGCAAAGTATAGTAAGTGAAGGAGTCAAACAGGGGGAGGAAAAATCTGCAATGCTATAATTAAAGCAGCCAAAGAAAACAGAGTTCTGGAACAGCAGTTATTTAAAGACAAAAGCTCTTATACACACAAAAATTAAAGTTCGTATTAGCCTGATTTCCAAATGCAATGTGGCCTGTGCAGCCATAGTGCCTGTCTCTGTCTTTAACCTCCTTTCAAACAAATTTTGACACACACGCCCCCGTGCCAAATTTGGGTAGGGAAGACTGCAGGTAGCAATTTCGAAGATACCACATGCTTACAAAATCAGCAGCCATGTAGGGGAGGAAAATTCAAATAAAAGCTATTGTGAAAGGGAAACCAGAGAGAGCTCTGTCCTTACCAGCCCCGTGTTTCGGCAGCCAGGGCGTGCATGGTGTCGGGCAGCACAGCCTGCAGGGTGACACGAACAGCTACAGGTGACATGGGAAGGAACTGGGAAGAGGCTGGGAATCTTGGGAAAGACACAGGGATATTCCTTTGGCTGTTTTAATTTTAGAGTTACAGTTCTCTTCCCTCTTCTTGGGCTTCGTGTTTTTCTTTTTTTGAAATAATGCCATATGAATTCAATTGTATAAGGGATAGGCAATAAGGATAGCCATAAAAATAAAACAAAATTAAAGAAAAGCGAGTGCAGAGGCTGGGACAGTGGCTGGGGTTATTGCAGTAGGATGCAGAAGGTAACCAAACAGAAAAAAAACCAAGATGAAACCAGACTTTGTTGGCTCTCCTGCTCCCAGAACCGGCTTGGGTTCTTTCTGGGACTTTTTTCCCTCTTATTACTTTCCAGGCTGGCTAAATTTCTCAGTAACTCCTTAAATTCAAAAGCAAACTGTGGCTAGAGGAGCATGTCTGTCTCAGCAATCACAGAATCACACATTCTTGTTTTCCCTTTCACCACCACCAAGCAGTCCTAAGTCACAAAGTTAAGGTCACTGCTTGAATTTTTGCAAAGTTCAGCCTATGCAACCCTGAGGCTTTGTGAAATGAGGATGTCGGCTGCAAAAAAATGCTACAACAAAAATGGCTTGAGGCATCATTGTCTTGCTTTGCACGTAGACATGTGCATCCCAGAGTGAGGGTAAAAATGTTACCAAACCAGAACATCACCCCTACGTCCCAGGTGACGGGGAAGTTGGCAGCCTCACAAGGTGTGAGGCAGCAGAGAAGCAACCTCCAGAGAGGCTGGGGCAGGACCTCCACCTCTTCTGAGCAGCAGTCTTCTGCTGTTGCCACAAGCTGTCCTGAACGCACCTACTTTTAAACCTACTGTAAAAATTGTCCTTAAGTGACAGCATTTATGGGGCAGTGTTTACAGGGAGCATTCACAAAAGTTTTAGAGAAGCAATTTAGGTTTGCTCTTCCTCCCAGGTGGCAGCTGCCAGCTATTCACAGCTGAACGTGCAAGAGTTCAGCTCCGCTCTGCTTTCTCCTGAGATTCCCAACCTTTATCTTTTAGCAACCCAGTAAAAAGCATGTTCAGCTTTACCTCAGGCTACCTCATTGCGTAATCTCCCTCGGGCACAGACCATTGCAGCAGACTCAGTTTACAGGAACTATCATCTCATGCGCTGGAGACTGCATCGTGCTAGGTGTCTGGTCCCTGCATTTCCACCCGTGCTAATGCCACTGATATTTCTGTTTATGCAGTGCCGCTCGTGGGGGGAAGCCTACCCCAGGTGTGCACCCGTTGATCTGTAGCTACAGCAGCTGGGCTCCCGCTCCCCATTTCTCTGTGTCACACCAGGATCAAGGTTGTCTCATCCCAGCAAGCAGGAGGAACAGTTATTTCTCTCCAAGACACACACTGAAAGACTTTTCCTCGGTTTGCCTCAATAACGGGAAAAGACTGAAAAATTGGAAGATTAGGTACTTCATCTCAGGGCAACTTCATCTTTGCCAGCGTCTCCTGGGAGAGGGCAGGCCTGCGTGTGGGGGACACCGCATGCCTGCAGAGCAGCAGAGGAGGTGAGGGCCCATCCTGCCTGATTGCTGCCTCAGTAGCTGGCTCTCATGGTAGATGTAGATGTGGCCTCATTTACCAGAACAAGAATCAACACTGTAAATGTTTACTGTGCAATAAAGCCTAATGAGCCCTTCTTTTCTCAGCATTTTCACGTTTTCAAGGTGATCAGGAGGCAAAAGGCACTGCTGCCCAGCCATTCCTATCTGTCAGACTGCTCTCAGATATGCAGAAGTCAGTGATTTCTGCTTCTTTGCAGTGAAAAGAATGATTATTGTTTCTGACTCAGCTCAGAAGAGTTTGTCATGTCTGATTTTGCTGGAGGCTCCAGCCCTTCACGCCAAGTTATGGTATCACACAGCAAGAACAGCTAAACAGCCCCAGATGGCCTGGTTGGGTCGTGTTAGCCGCCTAGGTTTTTAGCAGTGCTGTCACATACCCTGTTACTCTTGGACAGCGTAGAGGTTGCTTTTCTGAGCCAGGTTTGTCAACAGTCTAGGTGGATTCTCCAGGGCTCCGTTCTGGGACTCAGCGCGCTTTGGCTTGGCGCGTGTTTAAAGTACACTCCGGTTTTGAATAAATCATATCCCCATGTACTACCATAAAGGAATGTGGATGATACTCTCGTGGTTATCCACAACATCTTTGTGGAGATTTTGGGAAGAAAAACAAATAGCACCCTTCCAGATATTTTGAAATGCTACCTCTGACTGTGAGGGAGAAAAAGTTTAAAGAGAAATTAAGCTGTCATGAGTTGTTTGGACTAATCACCACCCGTAGAAGAATAAGCTAGCTTCTAAAAATATTGTTCAGCTGAAACCTCTGTGGCTCATTTTTTTTTACCAATCCATGCAGTAATACACACACTCTAAAGAAAGGCTAAATATTCAGTGACTTGATAGTAGCTAGTGAGCTCTAAAATACAGTTTCATCACACACAGATGTTGGCCTGCATAAACTGAAAGACATGGCAAAGTTGGTACCGAGTGCTGTGGAGTAGCATCATCATCCATCATCTTTTAAGGTGGCTCATTTTATTGGGTACAACTCCAGCTGTGGTCTCAGTCAAGATACTCTACCTGCAAAGGCTGGACTAAAAGGATCTGCAGAGACTTCTCAGTGTGGTATAGTATAACAAATTTGCTAGATTTATTGAAGTGTTAGGTTTGGGATTTGCTATTCAAGCATTCCTTCATCGGGATGCAACAGATATTTTGACAAATTGTTCAAAAGAAAAATCTGGTCTCCATTATGTGTAAGTGCTATGTCATATTAAGCTGAAGTAGGAAGACACCATTCTTTTAGCTCACTTTGGGTCATTATGACTGTATCCTGCCATTGACCTATATCTGGGTCTCCAAGCTATGTTCATCAGGAGGCCTGAAAAAGTATCAATGGCAGGATATAACCCTTTGTTCTTTCACATTACAATCACAAGGAATTAGAGTGGGATCTGGCTCCCAGGACTCTGAGCTGGCCTGCAGCTATTAGCTTTATGAGAACGGCTTGCATCCCTTGATGAGAAAAGCCTTTGGAAAAACAGGCCGTCATCCGATGATAGCTTCCAAGCTCTGATATTGCCAAGTAGCAACTACTTTCTCGTCGTACGAGCATACCAGCCATTGCAGAGCTTTGATGGTGGTTTGTATTTAATGACAGTGTGTTCTCGCGTCCTTCTGGCAACACTTCTCAACCTACCTCTATTTATTATGTTTTGATCCTTCATGAGACGTTTGATTTCCCCAAATGCTCTTGCACACTGCATTAGCCCTATATGTGCACGCTTGGCTGGAGAGCAGCAGAGAGGAGGGAGGGGAGAGCTCAGAGCATGTCCCTCTTTGAGTGTCTGAAGCTGCTTGGCTGCTAAGGGCTCCTCAGGGTCCTTAAATCCCCAATATCCTTGTCACAGACCCCATAACCTTGCATTTTCTGTGGTTATGTGCAAAGGACAGTGGTGGACACGTTCTTGGTGGTCCCAAGGAAAGCTCTTTCTCTCCAATGTTAGGTCCAGCCTCTTCCAGTCCCAGAACAGGGTAGGACTAGAAACACTTCAAACGCAAAACATGTGAAATATGTTTGTTATAGCTAGATGGCATAGTGTCAGCTCAGCAAAGCAAGATTTGATCTGCTGTCATAAATGTCTCTGTAGAAGTAAATCTTGTCAATAATGAGCCAAAGAAAGGATAGCAGCCTTGCAGTCAATGATCAAAACCTGTTCCACCCACTTCCATTCACAACCCATTTCATGTTTTGCATTTAATGCCAACCAGAAACCCATCAAAGCTCTTGAAGTACTTGAGTAGGAATACGATTTTGGAATTTAAGCCAAGTAACTCAGACCAATTCATTTGTCTAAATATTTTCCTTGTGGAAATTTATTTTCATCCAGAGCACTCTTGTGAAAATTATTTAGGCATTGTATCTGTTCTGAAAGAACATCTCCTCTATAATTTTGCAGTCTTTGGGGGTAATTTAATATTGAATGCTATTAATAGACCAGGTTGAAAAAAAAGCACCCTTTTTAAAACTAGCTCTTGCCACTAATGAAAGAATTTAAATGAAGTCTTTTATTCATACAGAACACATGCAGGAACTCAAGACTGTATGTTTATGCATATTATTTTATTAAAAGATTCACAATATCCTTCTGAGCCATTCCAGAAGTCAGTTTTACAATGAGATACTCATTAGTGAAAGCAGAATAACCTTGATGATGATTTTATGGACAAATATTTTCTTATCACAGAAAATTTGCAACTTATTTCTGGATCGTAAATTGAAACCTCTTTTTTCCATATATAGAACCATAGAATCATAGAATCATTAAGGTTTGAAAAGACCCTTAAGATGATCGAGTCCAACCGTTAACCTAACACTGCCAAGTCCACCACTAAACCATGTCCCTAAGCACCACAGCTACTCGTCTTTTAAATACCTCCAGGGATGGAGACTCAACCACTTCCCTGGGCAGCCTGTTCCAGTGCCTGACCACCCTTTCGGTGAAGAAGTTTTTCCTAATATCCAACCTAAACTTCCCCTGGTGCAACTTGAGGCCGTTTCCTCTTGTCCTATCCCTTGTTACTTGGGAAAAGAGACCAACCCCCGCCTCGCTACAGCCTCCTTTCAGGTAGTCGTAGAGAGCAATAAGGTTTCCCCTCAGCCTCCTTTTCTCCAGACTAAACAACCCCAGTTCCCTCAGCCACTCCTCATAAGACTTGTGCTCTAGACCCTTCACCAGCTTCGTTGCCCTTCTTTGGACACGCTCCAGCACCTCGATGGCCTTCTTGTAGTGAGGGGCCCAAAACTGAGCACTGTACTCGAGGTGCGGCCTATGTATGAATAAAGAGATATGAAGAAGAATGCAGTAAAGAAGTATCCAGAGCAAAAGGTCTTTAAGCATAACATTATGCAATGTGCTAATTGATTTATAGGAGAAGACTATTATTGTACTGCTCTAGTGATTTCTCACGTGGACTTTGATTCCAGAGGATGTAGGACTGACCAGCCTACCAACTCCCAATTAACCAACACTAATGTATTGGTCATGTCCAACTGTTAACGTACCTATTTTAAAACATTTTGTAGTTTAAAACGACATTAAAGGGAAAAGATCTTGATGTAACCCTTTAAAAATAAAGTCTGTGTCACTGTCGGTCACAACACTTGCATCAGTGTAAGTCACCTTCACTGTCAGGATGACAGCGGTAATGTACTGCCTATAACATGTAGGAAGTCATTTCAAAGCTGTCTGCTTTGTCAGGTGCAAGGCCCAAAATCACTGGAAAAGGCAACGAGAAGGGCACACCTCAAGCTCAGGTGTGTTCACCACTTGCCCTGTCTCTTGACTCTTGCGTGTTCGTTTCTGCCAGCCCCAGATCTCTGGTTACTGTATAGTTTATGGGGTTCCTTTTGCTCTTTCTTTCGATCAGTTTGGAAGGAAAAACGTGCTGTCCCCAAGAGCTGAAGGCAGTGAGTCCTGAGGAGCACAAGCGCAGGGCCGTAGGTTGGCTGTGAGCTTTGGGAGCTGTAAGGCTCAGCAGAGAGCCTGTGGCACCCCTTTCAGCCTTTCCCTTCTGGCTCATCAAAGGAACCTCTGAGGAGAGCAGGAACACTTTGAAATTTGAACACAAAGAGGCAATTGGAAGCGTTCAGGAAAGGACACGAGCTTGATCAGTAAAACACTATCACATTGAGCTTCCTCCCCTTGCTAATCTCCTTAAGTAAGTGAAGATGCAAAACGATGTCTCCTGCTGGCTCCAGCCGTCCCTGCGTAGGAGCACAGCTCCGAATTCAGTTTCCACAAGAGAGATTTCTTTTTCTTTTACTTGGATAGTGCTTAAACACAATATTTGGGTTTTATGTTTCTGTCCTGCCTGAAGCAACACCTCCCCTGCATGTCCCAGACTGCTGCTGCTGTGTGATGGAGAGGCAAAACACAGGCTTTTGTTTTGGACTGCTCATGGGTTTGGAGGCATTTCATGCCTCATCATAGCCGATGCTGGGACTCAAAGCTCTCCTATGTTGTGCATGCTATTAACCAGCCAGCAATTTCGAAAATATTTTTATTGCTGCTAATTACCCTTCAGGGAGACTGTAAAACAGAGTCTTTATGGGAATCTCTGGGCTGAATATGCCTGGAGGAAAAATATGAGAGTGATTAGCCACGTTTGCTAACCAGAGCATCACAGCAATTGCCTCTATGTCCCTGTGCCGAGCTTGTGCCAGCCTGCTTGGGGGATGTTTACAGCTCGCCTTCTCACAGCTGTTCCAAACATTGATACTCGCTTGGGAGGGAAGAGAGTCATAATTCGTTAAATATCTTTCCTGTTTCTGAAATTAGCACTTCATCCAACCTTCTGCCAGTGGACTACAGACGTCCCAGTTTAAAGTAGCTACGCTGCAATGGCTAAGGCAGCAGAAGTGGCGGGGTGCTGTGGGGAGAGGCTGTCCATGCAGCGCTGAGGCTACAGCCGGATTTATTCCTGGTGTCCGTCTCCACCATCTTACCTATGACATCCGTGGGAGCAGGGTGCTGGGGAAGGAGCTCCTGCGGCTATCGGGGGCGCTGCGGAGCTGTAGCTCTGTCCTGACCTGTGGTGCCCTGCGAGGGCTGCCTCAGGCCAGCCTAAGTCCACACACAGCCAAAAGACAGCCCCCTAACTGCCCCTTTACCTCTGGTCAGATGGGATTTTCCCCTTTCTTTAGTGCCAACACCAAAGCTTCTAACACCACAGCTGGCATGTGGCAGGAGAGGAGTGAACGAAGGGTGTTCAAATGGCAGTGGACTAGAGGGGCATTAAGGAGCCTCCCTTATAGCTTAAGTGCATCATGAAGCCGCACCAGCGTGTCCTTGAGCCACACACCTGGCCCTACATCTGCAGAATAGGTGCTGTCACCTGCCCCTCGGGGTTTGCGTGACACCACGCTCAAGTGTAGCAAAGAGCCAGCACTGAATGCTGCTGCAGCAAAGAGAGGGTTTATTTGTGTTCAAGAGGAGAGGAAAGGAGGAGAAAAGAAAGAATTTACACTCAAAAGAAAAAAAAAGGAAAGAGAAGTGGATAAAGACATTAGCACAGTTCCTTCTAAGGTACTGAGAAAAGGAGAGGTGAAAAGTAAAGCTAATGGGAGAAAGTAATCTTGTCCCAGCAGCCGTGCAAATCCATGGAGAGCCGCGCAGGGGCAGGGCTGCCCAATATTGCTGAAAAGAAGTCGGTGGGCAGCACGAGGCTGGGGAATAGGCCTCACCCGTGCCACGCTGCCATCCCTGCCCCTCTGGGTAGGCTGCCCGCCTCCTCGCTGCCCTCAGTGGCTCTCAGACGGAGATGCAACCACAGATTGCTCCCTTCACGCTTCCCCTTGGCCTCTGCGCAAACACTGAAGACACGAAACGCTGGTCCCTGCCTCCACCCATGGAAACCTGGATCTGCTTCTGGCCCCAGCCCAGAAGAGCCACGCTGGGCTGGTGGTGTGAATAGCACCTCATTTTGTGGATTTGAACGTTGCAGGGCAAATTAAGGATAAAACATTTTCTTTAAGCTTAAAATGACATGCTTTTGGTGGATTTGAGTCACACTTGAGCTATTTTAAAACTCTCTTAGAATGCTTTGTTTTATTTTTCAAGAGTAATAAGTGAAGATGGGCCAGATTAAAAGCTGTGGCCCAAACAGTGCTGAGCTTGGGTGGGGGTCAATAGAAAACTACATCGCAATTTTCCAGTTTGGCTCATCCTGTTGTAGGAGACTTTTGGAAACTATCTTGTACTCGAATGCTCTTTGTGCTCGAGGTTTTCCTTCCACAACTTCTTTTGCAACTCATCAAAGTGCAGTTTGAATGAGTATTTGCTTGACTGTGGTGAGCTCGATTTTTAAAGAAACAAGGCTCAAAAGATCTGGTAGATCCCTGCCAGACTGAACTGTGGAGTGAAAAGCAGCAATTTGGATTTGAAGTCCCATATACAAAAACCTTTCTATCCTGGGGGAGCTTGAACCCAACCAGCATTCTCTTTGAAGGAGCCAAAGATTTCAGCATGATACCCTTCCTGGAAAGACTTGCATGCTTGAGCTGATGTGATCATGTGAAGAAACTTTGCCCGTAACCACAGAAACTGAAAATCAGAATACATCTGCTGCGCCTGAGCTTTATTTCTGTCAGGAAAAATCCTCTTTTGCGAGGTCTGGATGCCTGCTCCTTCTCCACCTGTGCCATGCTTGATGCTGTGAGCACTGATCCACCAGGAAAGAGGTATCTGGCAAGTGTCTGGTGTTGTCCACATCAATTAGGGACTGATGCCCACCTGGTTCTTATGTTACCCACTGCCCTTGATGCCTGGTGCTTCTTGGGATCGGGGGCAGCAACCTCTGAGGTTCCAAGCAGGGAGAAGCAGTGTTTCCAAACTAAAAAGTCAAACTACTGGCATCCCTAAAGTGCACGTGGACATACGGGTGAGCGGCAATGTCTCCCATGAGTCCTGCCACTGCTGCCAGCTAGAAGTGGGTGGGAGGCGTTGGTTGGAGAAGTTGGGTTGGTGGCATGCCTCCAGGGTGTGCACGCTCCTGTGCTGGCCACTGAAACCAGCTGCCAGGAGCCAGGGCAGCAAGGTGGGCAAGTGGGGCTAGTGCAGCTGCAGCGTGGGAGGCAGGGCTGGCCACGCAGAGACAAAACTGAAGGTCTTGCTGAGGTTGGAAGGACACATGCACACAAACATACACACACACATCTCCTGGTGCCCACACCACACTGAAAGGCACTGGACCTTCAGAGCTGCAGGGGCTCCAGGAGACTTTGTGGGCCAAAGACAGAAGAGCTGGGGATCAGTTGAGGAAAACACAGCCTGATGCCCTTGGTGTAGTCACTTCAACCCATGTTCCTGTGTGCCCTTCCCCCAGAGTAGGAGTCTCATAAATAACCCACTCAGAGGGTTATCTTTCTCTTGATAGCCTTCCAGGCCTTAGCTTTGAAGCCACAAAATGCTTCCAAGTGATGTCGAATGCAAGGGAAGCAGGCATCTGCTGCTGGCACTTGCCTTTTCGTGACAAGCTTTCCTGACACGTGGAGGTAACGTCAGGTGCAAAGCTGCTGAAGGCGGCACCTTCTGTTTGTATGCATTTTTCTGGACTCTGAAAAGAGCGATGACAGAAGTGTTAAAAGAAATTAATCTGAATGGTTGCCAGGAGGCAATTGCAGACAAGCCTCGCCCATGACGAGTCTCAACTTAGATTATTGATTTATTGTTTGTGCAGTACACACCTTCATGTTTCAAAGGCCAGGAAAGTTTTTGCAGCACTGCCAAAATATGAGCAAATAACACAAAAATTAAATATACACAAGCAGAGGTACTGTGTGGGATATTCACAGTCTCAGGAGGTGATCTGCTTTTGGGTCCTGCCCAGCATGGGCCACTAGCCCAGGGTGCCCTGTGGGATAACCTCATTCAGATAAAATGATGGATTGCTACACAGTCTTTCCAAGGAGGTTACGCACTAGGCTAGGAGCCTTTTTCAAAGTGAAATCCCCCTGAATTGTCCCACTGAGGTTTTTGGATCAGGCTCTTCAATGTTTGAGGCTAAAGGAGCATGGATGAGATGATAGTTTTCAGCAAGAGCACAGGAGAGGAGTAAATGTCTGCGTCTCATTTTCCATGATATTTTTCTACATAGGGACTGGAACTCCTGGGCATGAGCCCTCCCAAGTCATCATGCTTCATTTCTGGAAAATGGTGAAGACAAGAAAAATGCCAAACTCCAAAGTTGAGTCACAAACCCGTCAGGTACCTTCCCCGTGAGCCGCATCTTTCCCTTGTGGTTCCCACTTCGATACCAGCCAGTGGGGTGAGCTGGTTATACACAAATCTCTGCTTCCCATGTTGTTTGAGTAGACAAGATCCAGGCTGGTGGAGTCTTAAACGGTGAGACTCAAACTGTGATTCGTGATTGTTCTTCCCATCCTCACTGCTAATAATATGGCTGAAATCCTGACTTTATGGTAATGGATGGCAAGAAGTCCCTGTAAGCAAGAGATGCCAGGTTATAATTTTAAAAGCCTACCAGTGCAATAATAAACAGAATAGAAAATATGATTGCTGTCATTCCAGCACAGGGTAATAAACTCTTTATGGACATGGTAAATTCAATCCCAGAATGATGCAATAATTTAAGACAATAATTCACAACAGCCAGCAAAATCAGACAAAGTTCCCGTCAACTTCAGCGAGGGCAGGATCGGTCCCAGAGGACACTCTGGCTTGCTTTGGCCAAGAGCTTACAGTATTTAACCTCATGTTTTCCAGTAGAGAGAGCCATGCAAGCCGCCTCTTACCTCACTGTGTCTCAGTGCTCTGAGGCTGCTGTAAGAAAACATCTGCTGAAGAAAGCACGGGAGGAAAGGATGAGACCCAGTGGGCCTGATTTAGGTACCGAGCCCGCGCACGTGCTTCAGGTGTGAACCAAAGCCGTTCTCCAGCAGGAAATGCCAAAGTCCCCTGTACGGTTAAAGGTGGCTTTGCAGGTAGGTCCACACAGAGGACCTGCCAGCCAAGAAGCATGGGTGTATGAAGTGAAGCCATGGGTGTTGGTCCTAACCTGCAGCTGTGGTGATGGCTGGGCATCACCTGGTCCTGGGTATGGACAGTCCCCCATTCCTAAATAATGTCTTTTGCAATCAAACCCCAGACTGTTTGCCACAGACGGCGAAGTTTCCTGATTGCTTTAAATTGATCTAAGTGTGGGCTGCTGCTGCTGGCAGTCATCTCATTCTCCCCTTTGCCTCGGGGCCGGTTCCTGCCCTCCTCTGTGCTGCTGGGACTACTCATCTTTTTGTGGTTTTGGTAGACTTAGCTTTCGGCCAGAGCAAGTCCCCTGCCTGACTTCAATGTTCAGCCTCACAAGCCCCAGGTCCAGGAGAGGAAAACCTGTTTTGGGGGGACTGACCCTTCAGTGGCATTGCAAAAATACAGCCTGTTTGTGAGCAGTCCTTCTGCTCATCAGTGCCACAAGTAAGGGTGAAATCCTGACTTTTGCAGTACAGGGCAAAAAATTCTGCAACAGACAGGGTGTCTGGAGCCACACAACACAAGGATAAACAGAAGAGAAAATGTAACTGCTGTCATTCAAAGTTGGCGTAATAAACTTTATTGATGTGGTGGATGCAATCCCAGTGTACCACAGTGATTTAATAATTTACGCCTTCAGCATCTATGCAAACTTGCTTAAGCTGATCATGAAACTGTAGCCTACAAGATGGTGAACAGCTATAATCTTACCGAAAGTACTAAAATAGCTGACTAGAGAGGGTATCAGCTCTCCCAAACTGTCCTTTGATTTATGTTCACGCAAACTGTCCCGGGTGAAGGACTGGGATGCTGAAGACTTGCGTATCATCTACCACACTGGGAGGTGTACCCAGCAGATCAGGCCAAAACCCGACCAGCAGCAGACCTGAGCTGAGCTGGATCTCTTGCATGTAGCCTGGCTCCTGGGGATGTGCAGGGGGCCAGGGCTGCTGGCAGAGGTTCAACACCATCCCCATGTTTAACAGGCTTTGTTAAACCAGGCTGCCAGACATGAGAAGGACTAAAGGGTTTGGGCAGGTGGGAGTATCTCGAGACAACACGGAGCTGCAAAAAGCAATTTTAGGGAGCAAATCTCTGTGGACGCACCCTCCCGACTGCACATTCAGCAAGGCGGACCAAAACCGTGAGCAGGCTGTTCTGCGGGCCTGGCTCCATGCCTGTGTCCGGCAGCTCCGTGCCAGCACGGCCAGCCGGCGGGTCCCGGCGACACTGCAGCCCTTCTGCACCAGCTGAAGCAGGTACAGGCACCCTCCTCCCAGCTGGAGCAGCACAAGCCGAGCTTCGTTAGCATCATTGTTGGTATAACAAATTAGGGGACAAAGAGAAACAAAAGCAATAGCTGAGGGTTTAAACAGGGGAGCAGTCTGGCCCGGAGTGGCCACCAGACCTCTTTTCCCTTTTTTTGGGGCCGTGCAGAGGCAGCAGCTGATAGGCGTTTCTGTGGGCTCCTGGTTCAGCGGCGAGGCAAGCAGTTAGAGGAGACGGTGAAGAAATTTAGTTCCCCAGGCGCTCCTGGGGTGAAATTCTGGCCATAGGGAAGCCAGCGGGAACGCTGCCATTGCCTTCCACCGAGCCATGATTTCAGCCCATAGGTATTAGTTTTTCCTCTCCTCCCAAGACCAGTACAGATATTAGAAAACCACAGCTATCAGGGTGCTGCAAATAAATACTCCGGGCAACAAACCTGGTTTCTTTGTCAAGAGGGACAAAATGAACCTAAGAGGACAGGCCGGAGAGCAGCAAGGATGCAACACAACAAAGCACGATTAACACAAGGTGGAAGGAGAGACAAAAAAGCAGCTTCTGTCCTCAGTAGGAAATAATCTTGTGTTCTGCAAAAATAATCAGCTGACACATGCAGCTGAAATCATGTTACGAACTTTGTTTTCCTACGGTTATAAACAGCGTCTTTCAGCGGTACACTGCACACAGCCTTCGTCTGCCTTTCTGCCCAAGAAGCACGCAAACCAGCCGAGCTGACTTATGAACCAGCACGACAGACAGAAAGGCCTTTCCTGGCAAAAGGTCATTTGCTTGCTGAACTAAGTCTAAACTCAAACCATCTGCTCCTGTGAGATGGCGGAGTGTGGCAAGGGACCGGGGAGACGGAGACGCTCCTCTTACCCTTGGGCTTTCTCCAGCCTAGGCCAGAAGATGCACCAGGTCCAGTTTTCATGCAGGGAGAAGGAGAACAGTTACATTGACTAAAGCTTCTTTTCCCTTTTTTTTACATCCACGTAGCACCACTTCACCTGGTCACCGAGAGGGACCAAGCAATGGTGCCACATCCATGACATACACAGTCACGAAGGCGCTTTCCACGGGTGACCCTTGCAGGCTGCTCCCTTGGCCTTTATCTGAGAATTAACTAAGTGTTTTAAGGCGGGCTAGTTGTGAATGCCTGGTGCTGAGGAAGTGCTGTGTAGTTAACGTGGCTGCTTTCTAAAAGCATCTCATCATAACCTGGACCGCTGCCTGTTTCTGTTGAACAGAGAAGAGCTGCTCTAGTGAGTATAAATGAAACTAAACAGGAAAACAAAACTGACGGTAACATCAAAAATACGGATTTGGAAAGATGGCTTTTTTTAGACACTTCTCTTATTGTAGCCCAGAGGAAATCAGCTGTGTTGCATATTTTTTTTAAAAAGGGTTCAGGCTTGAAACCTGCCAAATGACCCAAAAGCCATGCAGATGGAGGGGAACACAGTCCACTGCGGCTGCCAACCCACAGGTATGGAGGGAATTTTGCATCTGGTAACTGAACTGGGGCGAGAAAAACAAAATTTTTCACAGAAGACAGCTTGCTCCTGATAAAATCTGCTGAAGATTAATGACCTTTCTCAAGACAATTGCTGAAGATATAAAGGCATTTACGTGCTGCAGTCAAACATGGCCTTCTTGTTCCAGTGTTTCTTTCAAACTTGATGTGTATATGAAGATACGCAGCTACGCTGAGGGCTCCCCCCCCCCCAGCCGTCAGGAACCCACACAGACAAAAGCCCAGCACGGAGCCCCTGGCAGGGCTGCAGCCGCCTGCGCTGACCCTGAAGGAATCCAGTGGAGCCAGTCAATGGGATGTGGGCAACGTGGAGTCCTTGCCCCGGTGACCACTGCCTTTCTAGTCCAGAGGGGAGTTCCTCTACATGGAAACTATCAGGATCTTTGAACTGGTTTTTGAACGTTTCCCGTCTCTGCTGGGAACAAGGCAATCTCACAGGAAGGCTTGCTTCTCTCCTTCAGTAGAACAGAGAGTTTGCAAAGGAGGAAAAATAGTCTCGACTTTGATTGAGTGGCTTAAATTTCAGCGGCCACCAGCACTGATCCCAGGGCAGCTGTCTGCCTCCGATGTAGGGAAACCATTTTCCCAGCTGCTCTCAAAGAAGGGGCTGAAGTTGAGAAACCAGCTCTGCTACGGGGTGTCCGAAGCTGCCCTGGGGACCCTCTAAGCAGAGGAGATCGGACCAGAAACATTTCCATAGCCAGATCTCCACAAACCTGGGAGGAAATGTCATGCGCAGCAGGAACCAGGGGACTGACTAGAAAGAGCAGAGCCAGATGTACCCAGATGGACATTAGGCAACCCCGGAGTCGTCTTACAGCAATGAGGATCCTGGCACAGGGAGGAAGGGGAGAGGTTTGCTTGGAGCGTTTTTTTCCCTCAGACCTGCAGATTTTGAGCTTTGTCTATGACTGAAGTGCCTCTGGATCAGAAACCCCATTGCATCATCCACATCCCTTTAACCATCACAGTATTTCAAATAGTGAGTGGAGCAATAGCTTTCAAACTGGGCAGTAGTTTGAAAATATTCTAAAGAAAAATACCCAGAGAAGTAGTTTGAAACTTCAGCGAGATCAGTAGGCTGAAGAAGAGGTGATCTACAAGAGTCTCCCTCCTGTGAAGGCTGACAAAAGTCCTTGTCAATGGCATCTCCCCTCCCAAGGAGAGGGAGGCTGAAGGAGTTACTGAACCAGGGGAGACTTTGTACTGGGGGCTCTGGGAAAGACATACTGGAGTTAGCATGAAGACAAGCAGAGGCTGGATATCCAAGCTGTTCTTGGGCACAAGAAGGTCAGAATAGTCGAAACATGTCAAAGCAAGGTCCAACCAGGTCAACACTGTTTCTGAGCCAGTCACTAGCAGAAGAACCACCCCTTCTGTCTCGAACCTCCCACCCACTTTGGGTGCCCCTGATTCACACAAACACACATGCAAGAGCCAAGGGCCTCCCAGGTCCTGAGATGGCTGCTGAGGGCCAAGACGAGGCGCTGTGCCAGTGGAGCTGGAGGAAAGACCCTGAACTTCTGGAAGTTTGAAACCAGATGGGATGCACAGGTGGGATGGAGATTCACCAGAGGAGCGCAATGGGGTGGCTCACAATACCATAGATGTCTGTGAGTAAGGTATGCAGTGAACATCTGGTAAAAGGATAAAAATATAAAGCAGTGGTGGATGATAAATAGAAGTAGAGTGAAAAGGAGAGGCTTGGCACTGCGTCTGACACAGCTGCCATTGGTAGAAGCTGTTGCATCAATAGGTTTTGTACTTTATACTCCTAAAAATACAGTGCTCTTCAACTATAATGTCTTGAGTGCTGTAATGTGCTTGGACAAAAGCTAACTGATGGGTTTTCCTTATATTCGGTACATTATTTGATGTGCCAATCCCTCTCACTTCTTGTATTTTTGTGGCTGAAACAACTCTGGATTTTCAATTTTTCATCAATATGTAGGTCCCTCAATCTTTGCTGTATTTTCTAGGCTCTTTCTGTCACTCCTGCTCTATTCTGTTCTGTTCTGTTCTGGCTTGAGCTCATACACCCCACCACATTTTCTTTCGGGATGGTCTCTGTAAGCTTTCCAAAGAGATATCCACAAAGACTGGAAGGGACAATCAAGGAATTAATGTCAGACTATTACCTGATGGGAGGGCAGCATTTCTGAGAGTTAGGCTGTGAAATCTGCTCTGCTTTTGAATATCTACAAAGAACTGGGAAGATGAGCCATGAGCTGGGGAAACACCTCAGACTGATCGTCACGCAGGTGAAGTGCAGTGCCCAGGGGAAGAAGGTCACAGCATGCAGCATGCCAAATCTGATGCTAACGGGAACGTGCCTCGACCTGAGCTGATGTGCGAGGGGTGTTCCCACAGAGCAAGCCGGAGGCTCTCAGAAGGGTTTTCCTCATGCAAAATTGCAGGGCAGCAGCGTAAACATCTGTCCTAGCATTAGCAGCTTGGAGAGGGAGTTTCACTGATGTAAAAGCCCAAAGGAGAAAAGTAGGACTGTCACCCACTGATCCTCATCTAAACCACCAAAGACCCCGCTGGTCCAGCACAATGCAGCATAACATCGTTGGGCTGCGAGAAAATGTGTCCCCGCCACACCATGGGCCTGAAGAAGTGGGGCCCAGCCAGGGCTGTCCTAGGGCAGCATCATGCACCAACTCATCACAGCAGGGACAGGGAACATAACGAGAAAAGTCTCTGTAATCGCCGGGGACTCACTCACGCAGCCTTGCTCCGCTAATCGTGCCCCTAGCTCAGGACACTAACATTTTCTGATTTACAAAAGAAATCAGGAAAAGTATTTAAAAGCTATTTTCTTTCTTCTCTGGAGGTTGCTGCTACATATAATAGCTGGAAAATTCTTGAAAAATGGGATTCCCAGCTCCCATGGGTGAGTCCCTTTTATTCTGCAGCATTGCAGCCTGTGTCGTGCTGTGCCGTGGCTCTCGTCACAACAGGTCCCTTCCAGAGGGTGATGGTTTCCCGAGGATGACTGCCTTTAAAGGGTCCCTGAAAGACAGCTAAGAAAAGGCAGGCTATTGTTCGCAGAAGTAAATAAATGCAGGGACCCACGCTACCACGGGGAAATGTTTAGGAGTCGGAGACACACAAAACATTGGCAAGCAGTGCTGGAGAACATGCGGTTTGTATTTCTGGCCGCTTACCCTGTCTGCTTTATCCTGTGGGCTTTTTTTCTTTCTTCCCCCCCCCATGCAATACCACTCCTGGTTTGTTTGGAGTGTCACTTCGTGTAGGTAGGCAATGGGGATCCCGCTGGCAGACAGCGGGATACAGAGGGATATTTGCACATCCAAACAACTTGCTTACAGACACCATCATGGTAAATGCTCTCTGCGCGTGTTCTTCAGTCATGGGGTCCTTGGAGACCCAGATTTATTACAACGTGCAGTGATATTGGAGAAATGTCATAGCTGCCAGTTGATCTACGCTCGCTTCTACAGTTAATCGGTTTTATTATTCCCTGCTCGCTCCATTGTTTCAGTAGCTATGAGCACATCAAAGCAGATAAACGAGAGAAAACAGGAAAGCTCTGCTCTCAACTATAATAACTTGAGTATTTAATTTTTTTTATAGCAAGAGCAACTGGATCATATTTTGCAATCTAAACTTTAATGTTTTATTTTCTTAAGCTGAGGCTGCCAGAATTTCGCACTTGTGCAAAAGGCGTTCAATTACCGTGTCTCTCTGCATCGACGCCACAAAAAAGAAGTCCAGCTGACGTTAAACCCACCCTCTCAGAAGACTGAAACTTTCTCCACCACATGTCTGCCGAGTGCTCCCACATAAGCAATACCGAGCCTTTTCCGCGGGGCTTTCTAGTGACTTAAACTTGTCAGTTTAAATTTATATTTCTGAATGTTTTTTTTGAAAGAAAAACATGCCAAAAAAGTACTTTGGCCGGGCTCCCCCATCTCGCTGGCTGCGTGGATGTGCAGAGCCAGCACCTCTCCTGCCAGGCGGTGGCTCAGTGCCTCTCACATGAGCTCGTGGGATTCCTGGAGACCCGGTGTCCCCACGGCCAGGAAGCACGCAGCGCTGGGACACTGTGTAAATCTTCCTGTAAGTTACTGAATGCTTCTTCGAGGACCCAAAACAGGGAGGGGAGGGACCTTCCTCAGCCACATAAGCTTCCATTCATGTTTAGCTGAGAGGCGACCCTTCCTTAGCCTTCATGGATCCTCCCTTCCAGTGATGCTGCTCCAGCAGCCCCTGGCTCAGGGAAAACATCTCCAGGGCTGTCTGCTGCTTTTGGGATACACCACGAAGCTCTCGTCAAGCAGAAGTGCTTGCTTACCGCTTGCCAAAAGCAACGCATTTCAAAGAGGTTGGCACCTCGTCCCCAGGCCTGTTTCCATTCATGGCATCTCCTGGGAGGGATGCTCAGGAAGGCAGAGCGCAGTGGTGACAGGCCTCAACTACCGCGTAGTTTTTTGCCATAGGTCAGAAGACTGATTGATAGAAAAATGAAGATGGTTCGCCAGCTCAGCTCCGAGGATGGTGGTAGTGCCGACACGCAGTTGTAGCTCCCCCGTCTAGCTCCTGTATGCTGGTAAACAAAACCTTATGAAAAACAGAGAGTTTCAAACAATTTGTTACAGATACTCGGCTCTGGCCCTCAGTAGGATTGCACTCCAGGTCAGTTCAATTAACAAGGTGTGTGCGCCACATCTCCACAGGAAAGCAGCAGGAAGACACCAGTTACAGAAGATGGGTCCCAGCACAGCCTTCCCCCAAAGGGTGGCTATTTTTCTCTCATAAATACCTGATGCGTCTCTGTCACTGGGACCCCAAAATCTTGCATCTTATCAGGTCCAATATGGTGTGTATGGGGCTCATTTTGCAATATGCCGCTCTACTCTTTTACAGAACCACTGGAGGAGCTTCTGGCAAACAGAGATAATTTCTTGTGCATGAAATGGACAACTACTACCCTGTCTGCCGCCCTCCAGAGAAGCTTTTTTGACAGAGGTCTCACAATGGCTGCTTTGATGAAGGAGAGATGACTGCCGCTCCTAGAGGAGCTGCAGCCAGCCTCAGTCGGTGGGGAACCACATCAGGCTTTGCTCTGCAGACTTTGACTGTCCGGCTGCCGCAGGCTTTGCATCGCATTGCAGCAAGCGCAGTTATCTCACAAAAGCATTGAACGGGGGGACACGCTCCCACCTTCGGTGTCTGGCTATAAAGCACCCGGCTGGGGGGCTGGACTGCAGGGCCTCACGTTATTTCTGACCCTTTGCACTGAGAGGAGACAGCAAAACAAAAATATGTCTTTGGGTCAAAGAGGTACCACCTGTGGTTCGGAGGAGACCCAGGGTGGGTGTGATACAGTGTAAAGCAACCAGCATGGCTTAAATCTGCCTAACATGGGGCAGGTAAGAGGCAGTGGCCTCACGATGGGTCCGCAGTCCTCTTTCATTTAGCAATATAGAAATACGCTGCAGCAGGGCTGGAAACAAACTGGTAAATGGGAATGAGAGGTTTCCAGGCCAGATCAATTTTCCAAATCGTGAGTCTCTTCTAGTGTGTTT
The DNA here is from genome assembly GCF_047370975.1 of Nipponia nippon. Classification (NCBI taxonomy): domain Eukaryota; kingdom Metazoa; phylum Chordata; class Aves; order Pelecaniformes; family Threskiornithidae; genus Nipponia; species Nipponia nippon. The sequence continues at coordinate 65,142,409 of NW_028262336.1, read as the reverse complement.
CAATGCTTGATCTTTTTCCAAGTAGTATTGAAGGGAAGAGAAGACAGGTGGCATCCAATGGGGGAAAGAACAAAATAATCAGGCCTCCACTGGCAACTTATTGAGAGGCCTTGAGCGGTTCCTTTATGGCTTGCTCTTTAACTTCACCTTCCCCAAGATAAGGCATGGTGTTTGTAGGGGCCAGCTGCAATGCCAGCCGGCTGTGGTGGCTGCAGCGCTGGGGCCTCTCCTGCAGGGAGCTGGGCAACAGATTTCAGAAGCGGTCCCCGTGCCAAAGAGCTCCCCGTCCGAGATGGGTACGACATTGTGCCAGGTAACAGGAGAACAAACAGAAGCTTTATATTCAACAAAAGTACTTCGTGAACCTTGCACCTCTGAAGTCTCCCCTCCCCCGCCAAAAAAAATCCCAGTGTACGCAGCTGGATACATTGGATGTACTTGGAATATTTGACTAGGAGTAAGCGACTCTCACACCAGTGGTAAAAGAAACCCTGTCTGTCACTTGCAGGAGAAATAAAAAATTAAAAAGAAATAGGAGGGCAAAGTAGTTTTCTGTCTGGCCATGAGGTAGCACCGTTGAGCTATTCACAGCACAACCTGAAGCTAATCTGCCTCAATTTTACAAGCAGCGCTTCTGGAGGCACAAGCCGCCTGTCATTTTACATTGACCGGATCACGAGATTAGGTTAGCCACTGTGCTAATTCAGTTTGGGTGATGAGTCAGGCCATGCCTACCTCTCTTGACCATTTTTCTCCCGCTATGATCTTTCCAATTTCTTCCATGAAAATCAGCATTTTATTGATCGTGCTTACATCATGCCCTTTCCCAGGGTGTTTCTGGGCACCTGGCAAATGTTGGTGAATGCTGACGCCACCAGGCTCTGAGCAGATGGGTGCTGTCTACAGCCAGCCCCACCACACAGCTCGCCAAAGGACAGAGGATGAACAGAGAAAGCTGAACACGCTCAGAGGGTAAGGAGGTGGAAATCAGGGGCTCTAAAATAAAAATTTACAGATTTGAGTGGGGAACTGAATTTGAGCTCCTACTTTCAGGCCGTAGACAAAAGGGTTTATGTGTTTTTTGGTTAAGTCAAGTCCATGAAGAAATAGACAGAAACAGGAAAGAACGGGCAAATCTGTTCCTGGACAACTGGGTCCAATTATATTATCCACCTTTTGAAGACATTGCAGAATTGGAGAAGAGTGCAGTTTGCTGCCAGACAGAGCCATTGTCTGGAAAACATCGGATCATGCCCTCCAGGACGTCCACTTTCCTCCAAGGCAGCCTCTCCACGTTGTTTTTGCATGCTATTGCCAAGCAAATCAGTTGGTCAGAAGAGGGTGAAGAAATCCAGCTTGCAGAGACACCTTGCTGGCCCCCTGCAAGCCCATTGCTGCAAATGATATATTTCCTCCAGTAAAAATGATCTCAGGGAAAAGAATAGAAAAAGAAAGATTGTCTGATGAAAAGCTATTTCTGTCTGCAGCTGCAAGGTTGATGAGACCTATTCAAAGGCAGTTAAAGTGACACTACCCCTAGCGTTCCAAGGAGGCTGCATGAACGTCAGATGGTCTTCCGCCCTAGAAGACATTTACATCAGAAGGAAATGATGCTCTCCAGATCTTCTCGGGACACAGGCTGTGCTGAGATCTGACGTGATTTACTTCCCTGTGCAGCGCTGCCAGGGGCACTAAAAGCATTACCCAATATTTGTTGCTGAGGTACCTGACATGCGATTGGTTTGACAGTGGCAGTGACTGATTTGGTTGCAGCAAGAGATAGTGTTGTGCTTCTGAGGACTACAGCAAGACTTCCCGTGAGCGTGGGAAGCTGGTGGCAGATGTACGCTGGTAACTTGGAAGAAAACGTCAGTCCCATTAATGGAGGCAGGGCAAAGAGAGGAAAATGTTACTGGAGAATGATGGGGGAAACGGGGGATTTTACCCAGCCTATTGACTATTCAGCAGCAAGCCTCATGCTTTATAAGATGGAAAATGACCTGTAGTTCCAGCAAACACCACAGGACTGCTGACGTGGAGGCAAACCCTATGGGAAGGAAGCTATGGTGACCTTGGAATACTTTTTGGATGCCTCAGTCTGAGCTGGAGCAGCTGTGCTGCAGAGAGCCCTACAGCACTGAGGACTAAGTGGCAGCCCTCAGGGGTCAGCGCTGCTCAGGCTCTTCAGCCCTCTGGCAGCCTGCCCGCGTGAAGGTTTGCTGGGAGGCTTTGGAGGAAGGCAGCTTTCTCATTTCTTTCATAATTCTTACACTCGACAGACACGGCATCTTTAGACCCCCCTCACTGAATGGCCAGCTGACAGACAAGAATCTCACACTCTAGTTCCTTCACATCCTCTGAATAGCTCAGTGAAAAACAGTTCTCTAGTTAAAATATTGCAACAGCTCCATTGATACGTACCAAGTGCAGACAGCGGTGGCAATGAGCGAGCAGTATTGAATGCATACATGGGATAAGGATACATAAATGTCCCTCATCAAGCAATTCTCCTGCATCTGGCTCAACTGAATTTAGGCTAACAATGGCAACGATGGAGTCTGTGGCTATTTTTGCACCTTCCAAATCACAGTTTTACAGACACAAGCTCACATTACCCAGAGGGTTTGTAGGACCAGTGGCTCTCAACAAGAAATGGGCTAGGCAACAGAGACATTTGGGAACTGCTCTCCTGTGCTGTGTGGGGTTTTGGGGTGTTATTTTTCAGATTAAGATGCCATCTCTTAGTTTCGGTAGGATTTGAAAAGGTCTAAGACCACACAGGCCTTCCTCTCATTAAGGAAAGCTGAGCAGATGCTGCTCCCTCTCTGGTCCAAGGAAACTGAATGTTGACCAGCTCCAGTGACCGACCTCACCTGACTCCACAGAGGCACTGAAGTTGTGTCCCCTGGACTTGCCCCAGAAGCAGCTCCCTGGGGTCGGGAGCTGTACAGGCAGTGACAGATTGCCTCTGCCGCTCCACTTCCACAGCAGAAATGCACCGTGTTCAGGGGTAAGTGCTTGGGGTTTGCTCAGGGCTCAACCAGACGGTCACCACCAGCAGCCCTCAGGGATGCTGTGAGGTGGGATCCTTCGTATCCGGTGGAGAGGGTCTACCTACGCTCCCCTCGTGCCTCCCAAAGCCTTCAGGCAGGAGAGTGGCTTAGGGGAGAGGAGGAGACGGGATGCTGGAGGGATTACTCAGGGCAAAGCATAATCCACCAAGCCCTCACAACTGAATCTGAGTCTCGTTTTGTTTGCCGATAGTTCAAAACCGTGAGGGTAAAGCTTTTAAAACCCATTTAACAAGAGAAAATACGTGTGACTCAGGCTGATCTAGGTGTTTCATACACTCACTGTATCAAAAATGTCTCTCAGAGCCACCTTCCAGATCCCTACTCCTGAGTGAGGTGAAAAAAGTCCTCCGTTAGCAAGTCCTAGACTACCAGACAGCCTAGCTACCATAGAGCAGCCTAAAGCATATCTGGACGGTGAGTGTTTGGGTGTGGGGCTCTCGCTGCCTGAGGAAGAGGTGGTTTATCTCATGCATTATGCTGAGTGCTTAAAGCAAAAATCGATCCACTCCTAGAGCGTACAACTCTGCTCTCCCTCACCCACGAAAGCAGCATGGTTTGGAGAGCGGCAAGGGCAAAGATTTAACCTCCAGCAGGTTTCTCACAGCTGAATTTGCTCCCGTCCTTCTCATCTTTGTCAGCTGCCAAACTCAGAGAACTTCTCATTCATGGAAAATTTTTCTGCAAAGTTTTAGCCCAGCAGTGCCTTCCTCAGGCTTTGAAAACATGCATGGTAACACACAGCTCTCATTAGTGGGAAATGGCCTCTTTACTTTCTGTTGAGTGTAAATCTTCCAGTGTCATCTCACCTGTGCCTCTTAGAAACAGAACAGATGGCAGAAGAAAGAATATTGTATTTAACAGTGGTTTCTTCTTCCTCTCATAGGTTTTTGCATTTGCAACAGATGCATTTTGAGAAGAGCCGTCTGAGCACACACCCACTTCTCTGGTGCAAGATGAGCTTACTTTCTGCATTGCCCCCAGCCTTTTCCCCCCAAACTGCTGCTTTGTATTATAAAAGCAGGACGCCGATGAAAGAGCAAGGTAAAATCGAGGCCACAGAAAACGTGGTGTGAGACAGACCAGCAGCAGGAACCTAAGTAGCAGATAGGGGTGAGAGTAGATATTCACCTAAACGCAAAGCTACATGTTGAAGGAAAAGGAGCATGCCTTCAGCGTAGCCCTTTAGAAATAACCATTACAGATCACAGCCCCACCCCGCACCAACCACAGCGTCCTATAATGGGTGTTAGTCCTCTGTGTAAGGTGACCTGGATATATGAACAAACCAGGCTGAAGCTCTGCTTTTCCATTTCAATTAGCATCTGCTTCTCAGCTGGTCCTTGTCAGCCCTCACAGCCAAGGATGAGATGCTCCAGCATCTGGAGACAGACGTCTCAGCTAGCCAGTGCATAAAACATCCAGTCTCTGGCAACGTAGCCGAAAGCAGGCTGTGCCACAAACACGCAGTTCCTGCCAGCCCATCTCCAGCCAGCCCTGTCTCCGTGTCTGCCCAGGCAAAAGGCACAAAACGCTGCAATTCAGTGGTGTTGCAGAGGAGGAGCTGGCTGAGAAGTGCTCTACTCCCAGGTCGCAGCGTTGGCTCAAAACTCAGGCAAACATTTCTTAAGTAGGGATATCTGCAGATCAAGCATCACGTGCCTTCTGGGGAAAAACACACAGTGCAAATAAAAAAAAAAAAATCAGCTGATCTGCACAAAGCAGGGGGAAAAAGCCACGCAGCCGGTGTGATTTATGCTGCCTCTTCCAGGATGCGCCCTGAAGAGGTGCTCCACAGCCACACGGTACAGCCTCGCCAGCGCCAGCCAGGCACATCTCTCTTTGGCAAACTCCCTGGGTTCGCACAGTCCTGCCAGAGGTGGCTGGCAGCGCGTGGGGAGCAGGATCTGCTCCTCCCCCCATGCCGGGGAGGATGGTGACAGCAGAAGGGCCTGGGGCAGGTCAGGTTTGGGTGAAGGCGTGCCAGGGAAGAGGTCTGAAGGTGCTGGGGAGGGGAGGGGAGATGAAAGAAGGATGGCGGAGAAAGTTTCTCCCCCATCCAGCTGAGGTCCAGATCCCTCCCCAGACCAGGTTTGAGCAGGTCCTGAGACATGGCTGCCTGTTTAGCACTGCTCCTGCTCCCTCCTGCTTCTCCTGCCTCGCCCAGCCTGGGAGGCAGCCCAGCTCCTCTGGGGCCTGGATGCCGGGAAAGAGGCAGAGATGGTTTGCCTGCAGCTCTCTGCTGAGGACTCTGCACAGCTGATAACCCCATCTGACCCCTGCAAATGAAACAGCAACGCACAAAGGATGCTTACTCCATCTTAAGGAAGTGTTTTATGGTTGTTCTGGGTCAGACAGCTGAGGGGCTCTAAAGAATGATGATATTTCACAAGACTGATCAAATATAGCATTACTCTTGTTTTGCTAGCGCTTGCAAAAACAACAGGAGGATATCCCTGCTCCCAAATTTAAGAATGCCAATATCCTTCACATTTTTTAGAAATCTTTTTTAAGGCTTATTTTCAAAACATAAGTCCTTTGGGCCAGCTCTAATGTGGATGCGAGGGTTACTGTACTAGTGCTGTAAAGCCCTGTGGCCTTGGGTTTTCTTCCCAGCCATCCCAGAAATGACCATGGGGCTAGCTCTAGGTCTACAGTTCCCAAGCTGTGATCCACAACACGGGAATCGCTCGTAGCACTGGAGAGTTAAATATGCAGCTGGTTGCCAGTGTGAGTTTAACAATAAGGATGTGCAGCTCACCCAGTCAAGTGGGTTTCCCTTCCCACATTGGGAAAGAGTACAGAACAGGCAAATCAGGGGAGCAGAGATTCTTAAAATAAGATCGATATCACACTCATGCAATAGAGCAAGAAGTACAAAGTAAACTGAAAGCAATAACCAGGAAACGGATTGCAGCTTGGGAGCCCTAGATCTAAGTGAGAAGTGCCACCCTCCTCGTTTTGACCTGTTTGATGGTGCAGTGCTGAGGCAGTGAGGGATTTACCTTTCTCATCTCTGGCTGCCCCCTGCCAAGCAGCAATGTCTTTTCTTCTGGTACCAAGCAACCGGTTAAAAACACTGTGGACACACCATGCAAGGCTTGAACCTATCATCTGCTCAGATTCACTCAGCCAGTTCAAGCTTGTTTGGGAGGGGGCACTTTGTCCTGGCAGCCTTCATGGTGCATCAGGTGCCATCGGAGCAGCTCCAGCTTTGTACCTGACCAGGTATCGTCCTGTCCCTCCGCAGCAGACAGAACAAAAAGCCAGTTCAAGCCTGCAGAGCGTGTTCTGGAGAGCTCCACGGGAACCCAGGCTGCTCTCGCACCCCATATCTGGGTCAATCGTCTGGCACCAGCTGAGTCAGTAACGCATGGAGCCAGTGCTGGTGCTCCCAGAAGAGCGCTCATGAGCTTCTCCCGCTTGGCATCATTGCAAACCAGCGCTGGCTGAGCGGTGCTGTGGGGTTGCGGGATGGATCCTGCATGAGAGCACCCCCACCTAGCGGCATGAGCCGTCCCTGTAGCACCCAAGGCAGGAGGGAGAAACCTGTGAGGAGAACCAGGGCTTGCAAGAAAATCACTGCTGCACAACGAGGGTGAGTAAAGGAGAGCGACACCGCACATCACAGCAGCCGGGCTTCTCTCCTGTCACCCTGGGTGAGGTTCACCTCACCAGCTTTAGCTGTCTTACCACAAGCTCACGCACTGGAAGCAATCATGCCAGGTTCCTTGCTGTCAAAAGAAGGCAATTGGAAATTTTTAGGGTTTGATTAATTTCATCCTAGGGTAGGCATCTAAAATTGCGAGTCACACTCTAGAGGGGCCTCTCTCTTTCCACCGACTATTAAAGGAAGTTGAGTGACTAATTGAAATGTCAGCATCTATGTAGCGGACATCTACATTTGCAGAGACAGATCCCATCTTTTTCGTCTTATAGCTGTTATTGAATTAATTCGGAATACAGATCTTGCTTCCTGTGGATATCAACGAGATGTCAGAAATCGCCTGGTTAAGTAACACTCGAACAGTGCTGCAAGAGTTTTATATGAACCTACTCAGTGGAACACCATTCCCCATCCTCTGCAAAATAAAACCTACTTCTGATTAGTGCAGTTTCAAAGCCCTTAATCTCAGTTTTTGAACACTCAGCCCCTGCTACATACAAATGTTCAGATGAGTGAGATTTTACAGACGAGGATGCTTGCGTTATTGCCTATGGCATGGAAACACTTCCCTTTGCACCCCATCAGCTCCAAGCAGCACTGTGGTTATTGTATTTGTAAGGGAAGAAAAAATAAAAGTACTCCACCGAGAGCTCACCAGCTCCCTTCCTCCTCCACTGCAATGTTGTATGGCCGCCCAAGCGGCCTCCTTGCCCGAGTGAAGACAGTGGTGCTGCCTCACAGACAGAGGTACTATCAGGAGCAGTCAAAAGATCTGAGGTGGACCCCAGAGGTCCCTTGCAGACTGAGTTTTTGGGTAATTCTTTAATTAGTGATGGCAACCAGGACTGGGGCAGTGGTGAACAAGAGGTCTGAGACACAAGAAGGGGCAGCAGGCTGGGCCTGGCACTTAGGACAAGAGGAAGGCGCTGGGAAGCAGAGGTGGACAGAGACAAGGGGCACAGGCACCAGGCCGGGAGAAGACACGGGGACAGTTTGGGAAGGGCAGGGCCAACCGGGAAGGAAGGAAGGATCTGCAGATGAAGTTGTGTCAGGCAGAGCAACCTTGCCTGCAGAGCCTGGAGGGACTCCCCGCAGCCCCATTCTGCAGCACCTACCTGCAGGGAGCCAGGGGAGAAGTGCCCCGCTCTCCTCCCTGCTGGTCCCAGGCGGGCGGACAGCCGCTGTGGCTGCAGGTGGTCCATGCACACAGGGCTGTGTGGTGGCTCATGGGGTTTTCACCCAGGTGCTGCTCTGAGGAACACAACAGAAACCAACAGCTCTCCCTCATGGCAGGAAATGCTTAGGCAGGAGAAACAGGCAGAGAAAATTAGTTACTGAACAGCTTGATTAACTGAGCATTGTTCAACTTTGGCTTTGGGAGCCTGGCGGGCAAACCCAGCTCCAATTCTTCTGCTTGAGGCTGCCCAAAGCCTCTTTGCTCTTGCTTTACGTTGACTGTATCAGGTGTCGTCGTGTCCCCCCCCCCGGCTAAGAGCCGAGCAGGCTCTCAAACACCAGGGCACTTGGCCCCTTCCAGCCTAGGAAGATGGGTCCTGCCTTCCTCCAGCCCCCATGAGGATTTCCATGCCTTCCTCCTCTTAATGCGACCGGCTGATACGGACTACCTGCCCAGGCCTGCCAGTTCCTTCATCCCCTCTCTTCTGCACTCGCAACTTCTAAATAAAGCAAAAGCATCGGCCATGTCTTTCTGACGCCAAAATAACTTGGGCACCAGCTATCCTCTGCTGAGAATCAGTGCCAAGTCTCCTCAGAGGGCTCTCCAAACTGCTCCATACAAGGGCTGTTTGCTTACCATTCCCCCTTCCTGGCACCTTTGACAGAAATTGTGCCAAGAGGACTTCTCTGAAGTGAAAAAAGATTACATTTTTCAGACAAACAAGGTTCAGGCCCAGCTCTCTGGTGGGAAAGCTGCCTTTGAGCCTGCGGTGGTCTTCACCAGGGGAACTTAAGGCAGCAAAGCGCTGGTGGGGAAGGTGCTGGAGCCACTATCACAGGTCCAGCTCCTTGGTTAACCCTGAGGAAACATGGTACTGGGCCAGCAGGAAGAGCCAGATCTCGGAGCTGAATTTCTCTCTGGTTTTGCCTGGTTCTGATGCTGGAAGAACAGCAGGACCCTTGGGCAGCTGCCAGGCTGCACACATAGACAATGCAAAAGGTGAAGGCAGGGACGGGGGTCACCTAAACAACAGTGCATTTTGGGGGAGGGGACATATACGCAGGCAACGCTGGCTTCAGAAGAAGGTCGTATCGCAGACGGCACTGCGCATTGGTGATTCTACCAGGGAGCACGAGGTGGGATGGTGCTGGAAGCAAACGGATTTGAAGCATAGCTAGGAGACACGTTTGCTCTGGTGGTAAAGCTGTCTGGGGTGGCTTGTCCCCACCTCATCAGGTGCGCTGATGCAAGTGTTTGTGAGACTGCTGTAAACCTGGTCAGGTAGATGGTCCAGGTTTTTCCAAAATCTCCCCCTCTTTTACCAAGTCCCAATTATTTCACTGATTCAGTTTGCATCAGTGCTATTAATGGGACACTGAACCACAGCCAGGGCGGGGGAGCAGGAATCTCTTTAAGGGGGCTTTACCACAAAAGAAAACATACCATGGGGTTGTCCTCATAACACCATGGCTCAGCAGGAGGCGAAGCATGTGCATCTCCAGACATCACAGATGAGCCTGTCTATTTTTAAAGTTGCTTTTCTCAGCTGTGAGCCTCTCCAGTCATTCCCACCACGGGCATAGGATGTCACGGCTGCCAGAGGATGGCTTCTGGAGAGGATGAGAAGTAGGAACTACAGCTGAGCTGTTAACACAGAAAAACTTGCTAAAGAAAGCAAAACACAAGGTGTTTCAGGGTGGCCTTTTTTTGTGTAGTTTCTGGTTTCATCAAGTGAGTATTCCCGTTTTTCTTCCCCTGTAATTCATAAAATTCGCTTCCTTTATTTGTCTCAGCAGATTTCTCTACACAAACATGATGACTACAGTCTTAGTTTCCACCCTCAGAGAAATACATGGCTACACTTATCCAAAGTGCTTTTTTAACCAAATAAATTTATTTATTCACATCTAGTACCCAACGGCAACCCTGTGCACCATTGTCACCTCTATCAAGACTTACTTGTTGTCACGTAAGAGTCCATATCCAGGCAGTACAGTTGTTGTGGCCTCAAGTGAATAATAAAAAACATGTTTCTTTTCGACAGCTTTAGGGCAGAACAGTGCAACTGCGACAGAAATTAAAGGTGTTGAGTGAATTTAGTAAAATTAGACACCATACAGGCCCCACACTTGTGGGGAGAATTTGCCCTTGACATTAACCAGAACTGTGTACATCGGGGGTATGTTTTTGGTAAGATTCAGCATAGCAACGTTTTCAAACTAGTAAAAAGCCGATTTCCCTTTTTATCATTTAAAGGTTCTTTACATTTAGCCCAGGCTGCTGGTGAGCCTTTTGTTTCATCAACACACCCACGTTAACTTTGCAGGCAGACCTGCTAACACCGGGCAACTTTGTGGTTAAAAGCAGTAGCTCTGCGCAAAGACGATAAACCCAACGATTTGAGCATTTCAGGTAAATCAGAGTGACTCAAATGGAGCAGTAGATGAGAAATAGGAATTGAAACAGAAAGGCGTGTGTGCTTTGTTCAGAAGTTAGGACGGCTGGTTTCTATCCTCAGGATGAATCTCCTAGGATCCTATTTTATTTTGTTTTAGGAACCCAGAACAATTATTTGCTCCCTAATGGCTGCTTCCAGTCTTTTCTTACGCAGCCCAGATCCAGAATCTTACACGCGTAGGAACACAGCGCTTCTGTCTTAAAACCTTGTCTTTTCCTCAGTACCCACTTGAGCTTTGGAATAATTAATTTACTGTTTAATGACATTAGCTCAGAGCCAGATCGAAGTATCTTTTCTAGTCAGCCTGCTAGCCTTTCTCTCCAGCTGTAATGAATACAGAAGATGGCTTCTGGGAAGATGCTGTTCTTTTAACTCCAAGCACCGCCCAGCATCAGTCCCCGTCCGGGACTGCCCTACGACAGGGTCCTCCCGCGACACCCGTTTCCTGGAGCTCCTAACGGGGACTGGCAGGGTTCACGCATTCTCCTGCTATCCAGGCCAGCTTCTCACACAGCCCTTTATAAGCACGCTTACAGGATTGCAGGTTGAAATGACTTCCTTGAAACTGCGTGGAGTATTGCAGAGAAGGGAGGGAGATGGGAAATCACATGAACGTTCAAGTGCCTCAGACAGCTGTGCCGCACAGCCAGCCACCTTAGCCCTGACATCAGCTTCTCGTGTAGACAGAAGTTCTCACCAATTTCACACAGCTTCTCAGATGGCAGTCGCTGACACTTATTCCCGTGAGCCTTGTAAGGGTGTGGTGGGCCCTGGGTGCTATTTGCATTAATTGCATGCCATCCCTGTGGCACCTTGTGCTTTTCTTTTTTTCCATTTGGCAATTTTTACATGGAAGCATTTCCAGACAAGAACCATGTTCTTCAACCCTCTCATCCATACACAGACCTCATTAAAATCTTACTGGGTGAAGAACCAAGTGCCACTGGTGCCAACAGAGCTTTGAGACATCGTTGGCAGATGCAAGGCTTGTCACTCCTGCTGCCCAACTGACTGCATCCCAGCACAGCTTCAGACACAACAGCCACGGCATGAAAAGGCCCCAGTAGTGACTTGCCGTCACTGCAGCAAGCGGCTCTCCGTCTCTACTGCATCCACCTAGAAAAAACACACACAAATGACAAGATCTTCTCTCTCAACTAAACTCCCGTCCATCGCCTTCGGAAACTCTAACAGGAATCTTGACTTTGGGTGTGCGGTTTCACAGCCAGATCTCCCAGTCTGAACTCTTCTGAAACACATCGAGACATTTGCCTGGCCAGGGACACCACCTCCTTTGAACTGGAATGGACAGAGACCAGGGCCACTTGGGTCCTGTTGCCAGGTCAGCCGTGCCCCAGTGCGCTGGTTCAGCGAAGGAGGAAACGGGCACCAGGATCTTCTTTGACATCAGGAGTCTCAGGAGAGAGCAGCCCGGCTTCTCAACTTTTTTTCTGTTGAAAATAATTCTTTTTGCCTTTCAGGCTGGGGTGGAGGAGAGAGGAAAGAAAGCTGACCTGACATGCTTACTTATGGCTATGCTCTTTTTTTTAAAAAATGTTATTTTCTTCATTCCAGATACAACGGATGTTGTCCCAAGTGTCCCTATCAAGTCATCTGTCTTGTGGCCAGGATTTGCTGAGTATTTCTGAAGATAACATATAAGAAACATATGCTGCAGACAGAGAGGAGACAGAGGCTAAGCAATTATTGGAAGCCCAGTTTTAACACACACACACACACACCCACCCACACACACCCACACACCCCCCCGTTAATTAAGTTATGCCATAAGAAAAGCAGCTTTCAAAGATTTCCTATTGACTTAAGCCAAGATATGTTAGCAAGGAAACAAAATGATTGTATACACTGGATGAGATTGAATGGAAAAGAGACAAACCTGGGAATGGTGTTACAGTAATTTTGCATTTAACTCTGCTCATTTATTAGAAATCCCATGTCAGTTTACTACTTCGTCTTACTTAAAACCTTGTTTGTTTTTAAAACAAGGTTTACAATTCCTCAGCAAAAACACACACTTGCATAGTTGTGGTCAAGTTCACCTTCACCGAGACACTGGTGACATGTCTGCCACCATCAGTTTGGTTTTCTTTCCTGGCTGCGGTCTACCTGTTAAACCACTACTGTCGCTCAGCTAGAGAGTGCCTGCAGAAGCTCTTCTCCAGAAGTTTCTCAGAAACGCGCGCCTGTGTTCTGGTGGCAGAGACACCCGATACAGCAGTGGGAGTTACCTTGAACATGAGCTAGACTAACAGACACTAAATGAGCTGGTCAACAGCTTTCTGTCCCGGAGGGGCCGTTGCCTAGCCTTCCTGCAAACGCTCCCCACCAGAACCAGTGAGTGCAGCTTGTCACACAGCGCCTCAGAGCTGAAGCTTGATCCACATGAGTATCCAGACAGGACTGGTAAGCTCCAGAAGACCGACTTCCACAAACCTCTGCATGCCCAAGGTTTTGCCACAGAATAGGTCCTATTCAGAAGGGTGGTGGTTCCACAGGGTCATGAGCCAACCTACATGCAGGGTGCGGTGCGCTCAACATGGACTCACCCCTCCCTCGCAGCAGCAACAGCTGTGTAATTACCCAAGGAACTGGTTCAAAAGGCTGATCTAGCTGAGGGATAACTGTTTTCTTTGCTAGAGTAGTTTGTGGTTGGCTCAGGTGCCCAATCTGGCTCACTGCAGAGTCCCACGGGTGCAATGCTGACCCAAGAAAAGGGGTGAGGATTGGAGGAGGAACAAGGATGGGACTCTGCAGCCCCAACAGAGATTGGTTTACACTCACGAGGACCTCCATCCATGGCCCAACTCTGAACAGCGGATGCTGTGCCAACGGGCACCCCGGTGGCCACTGTGAATCTAAACAGACTCCAAATGTGCACACAGTTTTCAGAAATAGAACTTTCTATAATTGGCAAGTAGAACGCACATTACAGGTCATTAGCATTTTATAAACAATATTATGTTACAAACACGTTCAAAAATGCAGTTCATGGCAGCTAAAAGCTTGGAGTCCAAAATGCATCTCTGCAATGCTTCATTGCTTCCCTTTCTGCAGTCTGCTGGGTGAAGAGGAATAAAATATCATCTATCACCTACTAGGATGTGGTCAACTATATACTCAAACAAAAAGAAAACCTCATTGCTAAGAGCATCGCTAACAAACAGAGGCATTCAAAGTACTTCAGCCATCTTAATCATGTCAGATGCAATGACAACACAGTTCAGAGTTACTCGGTAACACTTTGAGCAAAGATACAGATATCTTCGCATTAAAATGATAATTCAATGCTTCCTGTTCCAATTCAGCTTAAAACCAACACTAGCTTCTACCCCACAGAAGCTTAAAGTCCATCACGCAGGCTTCCGTGCCATCAAAGCTAGATGTTTGTAAATCAAACCTTTATACAGAGGAAAGTTATAGTGTACAACTAAACAGTAGACACAAATATGTCTCTTATATTTAGCAGATCTTTATTCCCTTACTTAACGCCTTTTGTTGGTATTAGTGAGATACGCAGCTCATTCCATTTTCACTACACTCGGAATATTAACAAGTTACCATTATGCGTGTTAATATCCTAAATATCCTTTAACAAGTCTCTTTTTTTAAAAGTATTTAAAAACATTTTTGGAACAGTAGAAATCTGTTTTCCAGAAAAGCAAGTGGTACTAGGATAGCGTGGACTTCAGTGCTTAAACATCCTTTCAGAGAAAACCCATTGTGACGGCTTTTGTGCCTGGGAGTCAGTGTGTCTCAGCTGCCAGACTTGTATTCTGTTTGTCTTTCTCACTGTGGTGGTAAAAGGTCATCAAAATCAGCTTATCTTGCCTTTCAGTTGGCAGACTTTCAAAGATTACCATTCACTGGACTGCATAAAAGAGACATGTAGCTTTGACATAAGTTCATTTCTTTCTTACTTGTATTTATGGGAGTCAGTTTTATTATACTGCTGAGATTGCGTCTTCAAAACCAAAGTCTGCTGAATGTGCCTGGAGAAATGACTTTGTATCTCAAAAATATCAAGAGTACCATTGGGACCTAAATTTCTATTAAAAACTGTACACAGTTAGCAAAAATTATGCTGTTGTAAAAACAAAAGGCCTGCTCAGAATACAAGCTACAATGCAAGAGATTGCACCAGAGGGTTTTTTCTCTGCTTCTTTTCTAAATGCAGGCATTAAAAGTAAAGTGTTACTAAGCTTTTCCTAAGAGAGCACGCAGGGGCGTGACATAATATACATTAATCGGGAACAAAACCCAGTAACAAACAGCCATTCTAGAAAATGCTGCATATTACCAGCACGCTTGGTTTCCAAAACATAAGGAATTGCATTGGAGTTGTCAAGATGAAGTCCACACACCTCGATCATTGAACTGATCACTAGATTCCAAGAAACCAAAGCAAATTTGAAAATACACGTGACAACAACTGCCTAGAAGGCAGAGTTTTATCATCTGTCAATAATCAGATGAATAAAGTGCATAGCAACTATTATAACAGTTTCTTGAAAAGACAACACGTTTAGCAAGTTTCAAGGTTTGTAAGCTTGACACTATCTGTACATTTTGCTACATGTGTGGCTTCCCTTTTGTTTTGCTCTTTAGCTTCACTGATCGACCCTTCAGCACTGTCCTGTGATTTCCTTTGCACTTCATATGGAATGCGCTGAGATCTCCGACTGCTGCCTGATGTACGTCTGGAAGCTCTTGTCACCAATGGGATGTTCTCTAAAAGAAAAGAAAAAAAAAAGGAAAAAGTACTATACATACATAGAATTTTCTGTCAGGACATAAAAATGTCAGAATGGAAAGTGAACAGATGGAACCTTTTCACTAAGTTTGATTTTCAAAGTTGTAATTGTAATGATAATACTGCATCTGACTTGAACTGGAAGAACTAACTGACTGAATTGATCCTCTTTTTTGTCAGCCATGTGCAGAATGCTCCTTTATTTATGTGTACACAAAATACAATCATGTGGCTCTATCAGCCACTCTTCCCATTTTTAAACCAACACTCTCAAATAAGCTGGTACGTATACGTATCATCTGGTATTTACTGCTCACTCCATGAGCACAGGTTCAAAATTAAAACAAACAAACAAACAAACAACAAAACAAACCCCATGCTTATTTTTATGAATGGAACTGCATTAAAAAAAGCATCTGAAAATTCCTTACAGTCCTTTAAAATATTGTGTGTCAGTCCTGAGTCACAATCCTACTTTGTGTGTATTTGCAGGATCTTTTTTGAACATGAATATGGTGAAGGCCAGAACATAAGCAAGGGAAATATCATTTCCCAGGACTGTTCCCCTGTTTGGACAACCCATTATACTTACTGGCTTCCGTATTTTGTCTTCTTAAATTTATCCCTCTTATATTGAGCATGCTCCTGCTCTAAAGTTCCAACACCTTCAATAATCAGCTTTAGTGTTTTATATGTCTCCTTAGGGTCATCAATGATGAATGTAGAATATTCTTCCTCTTCAGGTCCATCATACACAGATTTGCTGCCACAGGCCTCTGGGGGAAAAAAAAAAAAAAGTATGGGAATAGGTATCAGATAGGCGGGGGGAAAAAAGCGAGACAAGCAGACGAATAATACTCAGTCCAGGGTTCATGCAGTTCCTTGGTTTGCTTCCGTGTGACCACCACAGAACTGTGGCTGACATCAACAGCAACAGCAGAAGGAGCCGTGCCCTGTCCTTTTGCTGGACTGTTGGTAGGCACAGAGCTTGTCCCATGCCCCTTCCCTCCTCCTTGTCTCATAAGGAAAGGGCAGCAAGCCTGGCAGCTGCTCCTGGCTTGCTGCGAAGCTGTCCTTTGCTGCACAGGCAATGTTTTCATCTCAATTAGCACTAGCAGTACCCCATGCGCACACTCTGGGCACTCTGACACAGGCCTGACGCTGCTGCTGTGCTGCAGTGTTGGCCTGCACGAAGTTAAGTATTCACCTTTCAGGATGGGTTCCATCCCCAAGCATCAGCTAAGTAGCAAGCACAGCACTACACAACAGATTGAATTAAAAACAATTACAGGTTGAAGTAGTCATGTAAGATGTTTTACCACATTACCCCTAAAAGATTCATACAATAAGCATAAGCAGAGTATGTCATGACTACTGCCTGGCTGCCTGCTTAAGGACATATCCTAAGAAAGGGCAAGTCATGCTACCTTCCTATCTTACCAGGGAGCCTTCCTGGCTAAGAGATCAGGACACTGATTACACATGAACATTTGCAAAACATTCATCATGTGACCTACTTCTGCATTGTAGCCGAGTGTATTAGAAGGGGAGAGAGAATATTTTACTCTGTCTGTATTTTTCCCTAGCTTTCTACCTTTACTGCTGTCTCAAGTCTCAGCTTTCGAGTTACCTTCCCCTTGCTGCACTGTCCGCGCCAGACCTGTGTCCTTTTCCCGGACACTGAAACTTGACGCTGGCTCTGGCAGTGAGGATTCGGAACAGGGGAAAGCTGGGCATTGGTTCAGACAGCTCGGAAGTGGTGGGGATCTTAAGTTTGCAATTGCACGGCGGCCAGGAATGGATTAAAGTGCTTTCCAATCCGTGTGTTTGACACCACTGGCTTATCTCATATTATAAAATAAAGTCCTATTTAAAGATCAGTGCCACAGTGAAGGCTTCCCTGCCACTCCTTGTGCTAAATTGGGATTTCAAGTCTGGCACTGTGTACACCGGATACTTTTCTTGGCATGCCTACTAGTACTAACTTCCTCTGCTGTCTCTTCTTTCTTTTATCCTTCATGTCACATCTCTGGTCCTCTCAGCTCCTGAGGGTTTCATAGCCCAAACTTCACTCTTCAGCATTTCACAGACATTCCACAGGTCATTTTTTGCTGATGATTGTGAAAGAGCCTTCCTGAGAAACCATTTTTATTCAGCCTGTTCTTGGGATCTGAATCAGGGAATGTGCACATGACTTCTGGTAACACAAAACCATGTTCCACTGAAACCTCAACTTTGCTGGTGCTTCTTTTCAGGATCAGTAAACTTCTGGTTTAGTGCACGCTCTGATTTGCCAATTCAGAGCATCCAAGCAATGCTCTGTGCCTATGCTATTTTAGGATGCTGTGGTTAAGACTGTATTTCAAACAACTGTTTATTATGCGAAGAACTTTGTACAGACTATGAGACTGTACACTGCACCAAAAATAATTCACACAACTGCCTCAAGACAGCAGAAGGGGAAACAAGTTAAATAATGGCCACTGTGTACTAGGATGTGATTCACAAGGCTGGTCTAGCTAGAACATACAATTTTTCACAGGTATTTTTGCCTTGCTAAGTGTATTGGAGATGCAATGATCTTTCATCCTCACCTTGCATTTTCTCCAATTTTGGCATATACAAGTTGAAAAGAGAGTAGATGCGCTCAGTTTCTCTATCTCCATCTATATCCAGTTGTATATTTGCTGGCAGGCCTCTGTAAGGCATCAGGAAGAGAGGCATAAGTTATATGCTAAACAGTGTATTATGGCACAAAAAGCACTTAACAAGGATGAAAGTAAAAGTGAGTACTCGTGAAAGCCAACAGATTGTATATAACGGAGCTCAAAACTTCCTATTTTTCCCAAAATAAAAGGTAGACAAGTTCAAACTTCTTTATGCCTAGATTTATCCAGCATGCTTTCACTCTGACTTGAAAGAGAGGACTGTATCAGTATCCAGACATTTTGTTGAATTAGTCTGCTACAACCAGATGGAGGAGCCAAAGCACTGAACTCCCAGCCATCCAGGTCTTGGATTCTGAGACTAACTACCATTACGGACTTGTTGCTTCTCTCGTTTTAGATGAAAATAGCTTCCTGTGAACCAGACAGTATCTCTTCATTTGACAGAGAGCATGAGTGGGCCCCTTAGGAGAAGATCAGTTTAGAATTAAATCTAGAAGCAGATGATTGCCTGTTTCAGGCATTTACAAACAGGACATTGAAAGGATTTCTGACATTTTTACTAATGACAGATGATCAGAACCAAAGTATCTTATCCAACAGTGAACCCTCATCAATGTCTTGAACTCTAAAAATTTCAACGTTTTGACCAAGATACGCAGATACTGACAGCATCAGAAATAACAATAAAGATGGCCTTTGAAAACACCACGATGCCTGCGCACCTGGCAGATCTTCTTGGTAACTGCATACCTGCAAGTCACGCTGCAGAGACACACATACCCCTGGCAATACCTAGACCAACCGCACATTACCAATCCTTACCCTGTGCAGGGTGTGCAGCCAGGAGTATTATCTGCAGTAGCTTTACAGCAAAGCCAGTGGCCATTAAGATAGGCAGAGGGATGGTAGACCGTGAGGCGCTTCTTGTTGCATTGGCTAACTTTGGTGAGGATATCAATCCAGTCCTTGGCCTCCACACAATTATTTGCTTGGATATACAAGACTCTTCTTTCAGGCTGGATCACCTGGAACATCTGCAAATAAGGAAATAAGCCACAGAATAAACCACCAGAATGAGTTGGTGAACCTAAGACTGGGCTCAGACTGATGATTTATTAAAGGAAAAACACAGCATACTAAACGAATGCACCAATAAATACGTTTCTACACAAAACCAAGCAGCAAATATGCCTTTAAATCAACAAGACCTTTCACCTGGTACAAGGAGTAAGATACTGTTCCTGTAGGAGATGATTTACAAACAGCTAATACCAACTTGCTGGTTGGGCCTCAACAAGATTTGTTGTCAGCCTCAGGGATGCAATTTTAGTAATGCTGCAGCTCCAAGTTTTGGAAGGCTGACAGAGGACCTAACACAGGGCTGGAAGGAAATGCTAGTCAGCAGGGGGCAGAAAAGAGAAAAACGAGAGCTTGGATCCACCCTCAGCGACAGCTTTGCTTCAATACTGCCGTATCTCTAGTCTTTTTTAACAGCTATTTCAGCATGATTCTTTCAATAACTTCCACGCTTCTGCATGCAACTATAGCTGCTATTAGCAAATTACAGCAATACAGTTTCTCTTTAATCGCCATAGTGTGGTTCAAATAATTACACATTAATTCTGCATTATGGCTTGGGCACTGAAAGTCTAAACTAAAGCTTCTCCAGCCTGTTCAAAACGGCTTGCATTCTAAAATTTACTTTAGAATTTATTTTCCTCCTCCTGAAGAAGCAAGTTTCTGATGCACAGTCTTATTGCTTGATTATACCGATCATGCACTGAAGATAACTAAACTCAAGTTAGTGATCTTAACTGCAAATTTTGGAAAGGCAAATGTCAGCCATCTTCATTTCCTCTAGCTTCTGCAAATACTTAATTTTAAGGGGTTTTCCTCTCTCTCTCGGGTATTCCTAAATTATCCTTCCCCCCTCTACTTCTGCGTTTGATTATTCAAATCATTAGACATTACACTGCCCTATCACATAGAACATTATTTTCCAAACAGCTGGTTTCTCTGTGCTACTTTAAAAGAAAAACAAAGAGGCACAAAAAAAAAACCACCAAAAAAATCCAAAAACCCCAAAACTGAAATTCGCTTTTGTCTATTACAAAGACCTGAAACATTGGCCTGAATTCTGCACCTAGCTGGTCGGGAGAATGTTGCAGATTGGCACCAGGAGCAATGTCTTCTTCCCTGTGACACTTTTAGGTGCACATCCTTCGAAGTAGCTTGCAAATATAGTTGCTAATTTGTGAACGTACATGGTTTTTTTAATTACAATGTCTCTTCTAACAGGAAAGGGAAAGCTCCAACAGTCATTTCCCTGGATTTAGTATCCTTATAGATGTCAGACAATAATTAGAAAGGCGCAACACACGAGAGCAGTGTAGGAGCTGCTAGTGTGATCAGTCCAACACTGCCAAAATAAGACACCAAAGAGAGAGTCCTTTTAATAAAACTTTTCAGGACATAACATGTCAATTTGAGTTTGGGGAATAGGGAAGGAAGGAACGAGGACGACAGGAGCATGCAGCTCAACCGTCTGTTAACACAGAACTACAGGGAAAAGAATTTTAATGTCCTGCTGGGGTAAACGGAGCCTTCTGCATTACAACAAAGGAACAGATTTAAGGAGTATGGCTTTGTGTAAGGCGATACCAACCTAAGTGAACTAACATATGGCAACTGTTACTGAGAAGCCCACAACTAAGCCAAGAATTTCAAGTTGTTGCAAGACCTTCACACTACCAAAACCACCAGTTGCTTCTCAAACAACACGGGAGACCTGAACAGTACTTAAAGCCACCCTCACACCCCCTAAACTGTGCTTAAGGATGGTGAAGGCTACTGGCCTTACTGCCAGACAGAGAGACTTATCAGGAGTGAGGAAGACACACTTGGTGCAATTCAGAGCACAGATACATAGACAGTATTTGTAGAAACTGTGGATCTTTAATCACACTTAGTAACCACGATGGAATATCTACCGCAAATACATCTGCTGTGGTGTTTTGAGGATTCTGTTCTTGCTGCCGTATTCTATTTATGTATAGCAAGATGAATGGGAATATATTAGCACGGGAAGGTGATGATGGTATTTTCTACTGCTTATGGAAAGACTCTGAACCTTACTTCCCAGAATGGGTGTAGTCACCTTCATTTCCTAGGTAATACTGAATTTAAGCAACCAAAATAGCCCACAGTTTCTGATGTTAACAATAAAGGGATATTTTTTCTATAATAAATCTTTACAATAAAGGGATATTTTTGATGCATTCTAGATCAGTACACTCAGCATAAGTTAAAGACTGCTGTCACTGAAAAGTTGATCAGAATTATAGCTCAGCTCCTCTCCACATGCAGTAAGTTTTCTCTCAACTGTGTGGCTACTTTTAGTTCAATCAAGTTATTTTGCAGAGTACAGTTGGCAACAGTTCATCACACATTACAGCTGCCTTCTGATAGCTTGAGAATTATTTTGCAGCTTGGTTGCTTTTGCCTATGTAATTAACATGAGTTATAAACACCAGAGCCAGCTACAGTACAATGAAGATGTGTTCTAGAAGCAAGTGAACTGAAACTTATTCCACCTTTTAACACAGAGAGAGATATGCTACCAAAATAATACCTGAAACAGGGAAAATAGTGAGGAGTCAAGGATTGTATTTCACTTTAACAAAGTGCTGTTTGAGGAACCTACTATCTAGGGCAGGTTTGAGCACTGTCCTGCATGGTGTCCACAAGCAGTGTAGATGGCAGGAAAGACTTCAAGGCAGAAAAGCTAAAAGTCACAACCATTTATGTGTATGAAGAAGTCTGTAGTAGGTGCATGTTTAGAACTGGAAAACACTGAGCTGGTTTTTTGTTTATTTTTAAACAAAACTTTTTAAGGAATGTACTCAGCTTTACAGGCGGAAGAGTATGAAAAAGGCTCCCAACATCACCTAAACTGATCATGTCTAAGAACTGTTCTTACACAATGGATGGTGTGTTTCACATACAGAAGTTCGCAGCAGTGTTCCATGCATGAGAAATACAGCTGTATTTTATTCCCTAATGTATTTTATTCCCTAATTTTATTCGCAAAATGCTAAACCATACTGGCACAGCACAGATGTTGTTTTGGCACATGAGCTAACGCAAGTATATATGTACTTTCATTAACCAATAAAGAAACCTGATACCTAAGAAAGAAGATGTGATCCTTCACAATTATAAGCAGCCAGTTCCTTCCCAACAGAGAGGTCTGACAGAAAGGGCAGGGACTCGATTATCTTACCTGTGTCTGACATTACGGAGCCCAGACAGCTGATCAGCAGTGGTCAGTACTGAGTGTGCTGCACATCACGAAACCCAAAGACTGCTGACTGTTAAGAATCTGAATGGGCTGTACTTTTGGAAAGTCCTGCTACTATATACAGAACAAGCAGCTGTGGTTGTACATCTTTCAACAGAAACCCAATCCAGGTTACAAAAGGGAAAAAGGCGATTAGGCTGGTGGATCTAGACCAGCCTAACAAGCAAATTAATGAAGATGACCTACTTACATTTTTCATTTTAAAGGATTCCTCCTCCAGTCTTTCCACTGCCAGAATGTTTTCAATTGGAATGCTACACAGAGGGTGATCACCTGCAGAACACACACACACAGATACTGAGTGACTTATTCACAACAACTTCACCTTCTGCCCGTATTCTAAGGGCTGATTCAGTTCCTTTGAAGATCATTTGGACTGCAGAAGAAAAAAAAATCTTTCACTCAGCAGGGATTTACTAGCATGGTCCTCAAGTATTATCTTAAGTTCATTTCTGTTTTCAGCTGTGCTACATTATGCTGCAAACCTCTTAGAAACTGACTACTGCAGCAGGATGCAGTACATTTCCTGAGAAGGTGACAATGAAAGAAATCATTCCTGTCAGCTCAACTGAACTAGGTTGATGGTGGTGACGTAAGATTTCAAAGTCGAGTGTGAAATGATGAATGGCATGATCTGAACATGTTTCCTTATCTTTCTCACTCCCTATGTATTTATATGATGGAAGGAACTGGTATTTGTTGTGCACTACCGAACAGACAGGAACAATTTGTGAAAAGCAAAATCCTTGATATTAGGCAACATTAAGTGAACACATTTTTGCAAGTTCAAAGCTTGCAGGCAAATCCCTGCCTACTGCAGCCACTTCTGCCAATGCCACAGAATTTATGAGAACAAGCTGAGATGCATCTGAGAATGTTCAATACAACCCCAAATCCCAGCGTAAGGTATTTGCATCCCGAGTTTTGTTTCCTTGGACAATCTACTACTTAACTGTGTAACCTACAGATGATGTTGATAACTGATATTAGACAAATATTATCAAATAATCTGCTAATTTATAGGGTACTGTGCTATCCAGGAAGCTTCTCTAACACTCAGCACAGACATACTAAGAAAAGTGTAAGAACATACAGACTGACAGACTTGCCTGCACTGTGCCTTCTACAGTTACAGATCTAGATCTCAGTCTTCTGTTCTTACACAATTCTTATGTTTAATCTTCGCTTTAATGTATCAGAAAAAGACTGGCAAACCTTTGTTACCTTTGCTTTTCTGATAGGTAAACTCATGGTTTGTCAGGCGAAACCATCTCTTCTTGAAGTTTTTCATACCAAATCGTTTTCTTCCTTGTGCTCTCTTGATCATGAACCTAGTAAACAGGACAACAGTTTTTATATATACATTCATATAAATTTTATATAGATTTTATATATACATTCATATAAATATATGCATATATATAAAATATGTATTTATGTATATAGAGTTATACATATATACATATACACACACACACATACATGATGGCACTTGTGAAGCTTTAGGAGGGGACACACAGTGTTTTCTAATTATTAAGGCCTTGTCTTGACAACGAAAGGAAAGTCACATTTGGATAGGTTTAGTGCATCTGTTAGTTAAGCCTGTCCTTTTTCCAGATATACATAAGGGGCAAGACACATAGCTTGACTTGTAGTCTACACAGGGCTCTAGTTAGTTAGCTGAACTGCAGCTTGTGCCCTTTCCTCAGTTACAAATCCAGCTAAATGGTTTCCTACTACAGCAGAAAAAGGGCAGGACATGGTTAGTACTGCTCTGCTTAGCTTGACCTGTTAACTCTACAAGCTTTTTTTATTATTTTTTTTAAAACTGTGAGAAAGCTCAAAAGGTTCAGAGTATGATTAAGAATAAAAAGGCAGGTGTAAGGCCTCTGGAGCACAGGTACTGTGCCCTTACATGCTTTAGTCACTCTCAAGCTCTAGAAACAAAATCAGGCTGTTCCACAGCTCCATTTGCAATTGCACATTGATGCTGCAGTTGGAAACGCGTTTTCAGTAATATACAAAGCCATCTGACAGCTGAAAGCTAGAGCCCTCCATTCCCCCCATTTTTGGCAGAGGAGGGGTGTTCATTTAGTGAGTTGTCAGTTTTAATTAATTTCAAATTTGAATTAGCTTACAAGAAACTGTGATGCATCCAGCACCTTCCTAACCACTAAATCAATCCAAAAGCTTCAAGGTGACTTTGGAAACCCTACTGACTTCATACTGCTCAGCATCACTTTTGGTGGAAAAAAATGTGTATGCATATGCAGTAGAGAGTTGATAACAGCTACTCTACACATTACATTAACTATTGTGCCAAACACAGAATTGTATAATGGAGCCAGTAAAAACTACTTACTACAGGGTAGTTTTTATCAAGTAGGAAGGCACTATACAGCACAAAGAGCACACAGAGAGAACAGCGAATGATTTGATTGAAGATTTTCAATAGCACAGCTAAAATGCTTAGAACAGCTAATACCGTTTCTCGCTTCTGGTATCTTCAGTCAGAAACAGCTACACTGCATCCAACTGAACCTCAGGTCTGTTTAAAGCTCAAACAGAAACTCACATTCCTTCAGACTTTAACTGTTTTGTAACCAGCAGGGTTGGTGCCTGCTGCCCATTCCAAGTTGTGTGAGCAAAAGCTGGCAAGGACTGTATACGGCAACAGATTTTTTTTAAACCAGTTATAGTTACACACCTCTCATTCTTAAAATGGTCAGACAGTTACTGTCTTGGTCCTTATTCTTGGATTACTTGAGAAATATTTGATAAAACCATATGATTCAGGTCATCACCAGGCCCTCTGGTGGCAGTCTTCATATTTCAAGGTTAAGGCAAATTTCAAGGGAAGAGCAGATATCCTTGGGCTGGACAATATGCTTTTCAAGTTAGTTTCTCTTCCTTCTCATGCCAACACCTAAAAGGTGACTTAAAACTGCAAACTCCTACAGAGACTCCCTCTTTGAAAAATGCAAATTCCATACTGCAAAGCTAAGAGCACGTTTCTAATTAAATTCTTCATAGCTGACATAGCCAAGAGAAGAATGTGCTTTTATTTCCCACAGATAGGTGACAAGCATTCAAAGCCACATAAGTTTTAAGGTGAATGTAAAGGATTTCTTTGTTTCTAACATTCACAGAATGTGTGAGAAGTCAGTGCAAACAGTCAGAAGCACAAAGGGAAAAAAGTCTAAGATGAAACCCATTTCAGTGCTGGGTGGCTGGAGGTACTGTTTCTTCTCATGTTTATGGTAGACCTGAGTTTGGATCTGCTTTAGCCTTGCTTGGAAGCACCAGCATGCCCCTTTCACCTACAAGAACGGCAGGACTAGTTCTCCTTTTAATTCTCTTCCTTTTGGAAAGAAGCAGGCAGACAGCTGTTAAGCAGCGATGGCATGATCAATGCCAGCAACCCCAAGTGCCAGTGACTAATCTTCGGTACTGTACGTTCATTCAAAAGTACATATGCTATAGCTTTCCATCTAGATACTCTTAATAGAAACAAAGATAGATTAAAAAAACAAAGGCAAACAAAAACATTGCAAAGGCAAACAGAAACCCCACTAACCAGCCAATCAATCTGGAGAAGAATCAAATCAAAGGCTGTGAAAATTCCCACCCACTCCCCATGATATAACATGGCAATAACACAAAATGTCAGGAAAAATAGGCAGCTGAAGGCCACTCCTTAACCTTGAGAAAAATTTACACAAATGCTACTTCAGAAGTGCCTAGAAAATGTATGGCCACTTCTTACTCACTTCCAGTGAGTTCACTGGGATGTATACACCGAGTATTAAGCAAATCTCGGTGCTTCTTGGAGCCTCTGCCTACAGATAAAAGTCCTTTACTCTCTATTTACAGCAGGTTTTTGTTTTAAGGAAGGAAAAAAAAAAAAGAAAGAAAGAAAAAAAAAAGAGTCGTTCAACATCAAGAAATAGATAACAAAATGTTCCCTGCTGGGTTTACACAGGCATTTCAGGATTGTTAAACAGAGTACTTCCTCCCCGAAGTTAGGTCTGACAAGTCTATTGCTGCAAAGGAAGGACATGCTGTCAGCTGGTAGCTACAGCAAAGCACCAACTGCCCCTACCATCTTACCTGCATGAACTATTACCATCAACTTTCTTTACTGTTAGTTTAAGAGTCCTTACAACAGCAGCCACAGGCCGAGCAAGAAAAGACAGAAAAAAATCAGACAGGAGCAAAAGAAAGACAGAGGCAGAAAAAATAATGTTTAAGAGTTAGAGGGAAAATGTTACAAACTATACATTTATTTTCAAAAACAAAAGAATGATAAATGTACAGCCTTAAAATAGACAAACTTGCTTCTAGGGACAGATGCTCATCAGAGAAGAGAAGTGAACTGTAGAGGTTAACTGGAAGAGGTACTCATGTTTTCATCGAAAACCTAATTTTTGCATGACTTAAAGCTACAATGAAAATTTACTTTCCAGAAGCAGTTCAGCTTACTGAGCTCTGACAGGAAGAATTTGGATTTTTTACTTTCTTCCTCCCAGCTCAAAGAAGCTGTTTCCACAGTGCACTTAGATGATCTTAACAACTCAAGTTTTGTAACACAAAAAAGGTCAACAATTAATATCTCAAACTAATATGGCACATGGAACATGCTTCCAAAAAAAGGAAAGGTACTAAAACTAGAAACTGTTCCAAGTGCATCACAAATTTTCCTTGAAATGGCCATGATAATCATTAGCACGTGGATCTTACAGGGCAGCAAAAGCAAATTCCATTTGCAGGCTTTGCCCTCGCTAAGATATTCAGTATTTGCCTTCACAGTGGAATTCTACAGCTTTTGTTCACTGGAGTTCAGGAAAAAAAAAATCAACTTGATTTTAACACAATGCTGATTTAAGTTTATTTTGCCTTAGCTGTGCTAATTATGTTCTACAGGCTTCTTTTTCCTCCACTTATTTCAAAACATACTTAAATTAAGATGTTTAAATCAAATGAAAAGATGTTAAAATCAGCTATAGAAGCCACAGAGAGCGGAAATAGCAACACAAGAATCTTCCTACATTCTTCTCTGAACACATGGATGGAATAGGGGTGGCGGAAAAAAAGATAGCTGCCTTCGAATGGTAGCAAGCACACAAGTAGAGAGTTTTGTTGCACATGCATGCTTACCCTTCTTTAAGCAATATAGGTTGCTCTATGCTCTTGTGATCTTTCCTTCCTGAAGATGAAATTAAATCTAGAAACTAAAAGGTGAACAAAAAGCATAGATAAAAATGATAGTACCGCACTACACAAATTAAAATCTTTAACATTTGTACAGCATAGAGCTACAAGAGAATATTGTAAAAGTAGGTAAACAGAAGGTAACGGCAGAAGCTTGAGGAATTTGGGAAGTTTCCTGGGTTGTAAACTAACAAGTAGCACAAATGCTCTTAAGCAGAAAAACTGCAGATGACCAACGCTTCTTGTGTTTCTCCTTTGCTATACCATCTTTCGTTTCCTTTTGGACTAAGCAATTTTCATCGCAGATCTGCAGCATCCTATGAAGCATGCACATGTCTCAATTATTAAGTAGAAGTAGATCCAAAAAGATTCCACTATTGACATGCACATAATTTGGTAAAAGTTTCTTGAACATTACAGTTATCAGGAGTCTGATTTTTCCAGCACACGCTTCCTGGTTTACAAACAGTATGTATTACATTCTAGGATTCTGAGCATCAGCTTCAACAACACAGCAGGATTTTCAGAGGATTCACATGCATTACTTACATTTTTTACTGCATCTGCATATTTCTGCTCATTAAAATAGTCATAAAAAGTAGCCATGTAGGATTCCTTGAAGTTGGCCTGAAATACAAAGTCAAAACCATGCATATCATAATACAGTTTATATAGAAAATATTATTGTTAACAGCAGTAGTCCATGAGGCAAACCATTGCACAGATAAGAGGGGTTTTTTTTCTGGCCAGAGGTAAAATAAGCAAAGCACTACTTTCATGTTGTACAGCACACATTCAGTACTAGAACATTTTTATTTCAAAAAGGTAGCAGAATGCATTTCAAATGTTCAGTTACTACAGGTAATAATGCATTCTTCAAAAGCTTCAAACTTCTGCTTTGGCTTTTAATCTTGGTCCTAAAAGAAGCTGACAAAAAGCGTGAGAGAAGGAATTCTACTGTCTTGAAGGATTCGTAATTGAGGTACAGATTCATCCACAGTTGCCTGTGTGAACCCTAACTAGACCACCAGCAACCCCAAATTATCACCAGATATAGCAGTGTGGTGCCTTAGGTACACAAGTTTTATTTCAATCAGAGATCCAGAGCATGGGCATTTAGACCTAATCTCACCACTGACTGGCAGAAAACTGAACTGGTATGAAAAGGAAGGCATAGCCCTTCCCCTTAGTGGGCAATTCTTCTTGGTTGAGCTTTAAAATGCTGAAACAATCTGCAAAGCCTTGTAGAGCTGCTATCATGTACTGGAGGCAAGTAGAGAACTTCATGGGTTTTCCTGATCACTATCTTTCTTCCAGAGGGAAGGAATGAAAAGCCCTGGAATAGACTTCTAGGTTGGTCACGCAATTTTGCTTTACTGAAATCTAGCTCAGATTAAGACAGATTTAGTTTTCCTGTGAGCTTGAGAGGCTTATAATCAAAGCAATCATAACCAGTTTTGCATAAGCCTAGTGCAACTCCAGCATTTTAAAGGCTTAATTACAATGAGTGATAAAAGATTAAAAAAAAAAAAAAAAGAAAATCACTTTCCTGAATTAAGCCTTTAAATGAAAATGGCATACTTACAGATTTAGATTTCGATAGGCTGCCTAGCGTTTGAATCGTTTTAGAGATAAGTGTCAAAGTTCGAGAAGTCTGAGGATCCTAGGAAAGAGAACAATATTATATGGACTGGCTATTTAAAACATGGAATAGATGAAGGTAAACTACATTTCTTCTTTCTTATTTCACTTGCAGAAAAGTAACATAAAATTAGAAAAGACCCAATAAAACACTACAGGAAAAAAGTTGCTTTTTTAAAGGCTTTTGACTCTTAAGCCATCATGCTTCACAGCTACCCTATTGCTCTTCAGAGAACCAAAGGCAATCACTTGCAAAACAAAACCAGAGATTTCTGTCTTGAAGACTGTCCAGGTCCTCCCCACTCACAATAAGAACAACTACTGAAAGTCTTGCATAAGTTGCTTAACATCCAAAACATTTCCAGCATTGATGACAATCAATCCAGCATTCATGTAATGCAGCAAAAATGAAGCAGTGATCATCTTTTCCACAGCAGCTTAGACCATCTACTTTGTCTGTCCTTAAATTTCACTGTTCCTCCCATACTTCCCAAGTTCTTCACATACATAGTCATTCAACATACGCTTCGTATCCAAGACAGACATAGTGGATATTTTAACTAACAAAGGTACTTCTCCTAAAGGCTATTAAAAGAACTGAAGAAAGAATCTTGATAGACAGACTATGGTGACAGAGCCATATACATAGCTAGAAAAAATTGACACAGGACTTACTGGATGGTGTGGTGTAAGCTGAAAGAGGTTCGGAGAAAGAATGGCAGGAGCAAAGAATCTCAGGAAAATAAAGCTGCTGACAGCTGTATACCTCACATCCAGGTCACCTATTAAAAAAAAAAAAAGACGTCTACTCAGCATTTCAATAATCCTTCCTTAAAAACCTTCTGAAATTATCAGAATGCCTTCAGAAAGCTAACTCAAGCATGTGCTGGAAATGTACATATTGGTAAGTTACAGGATTCACTTTTCACTTTTCCATTCACTTTTCATTCACAACACCATTCACTTTCTCCATTTTTCATTCACAACACCATTCACTGTTCCACTGCATAGGGAAATTCATAAAAACATCTGCTATTCCATCTATGCAACTAACGTATGATGAATAACTTACATAGTTTATGAAACGTTCAGCACAGAGGCCACTCTCAGTTGTCTAGTTATAGCCCTGAGCACAAGTGCTGTACAGACTCCTAATGTATCTATTCCAGTTGGTAATTGCAGAAAACACTATTTATTTATTTATTTTTACATAAAATAAAGAGCACAACAGCACAATCAATGGCTTTCTGCTTGAGCTTCTCTACTGTGAAGTGACTTTAAAAGCTGAACTCGTATTACTCTCTCTAAAACTCCCTTATTGTAATCTGCTTCCCTTCATGAAAATACACAGGTTAGTTGTTTTGCTCAATTCTGGCTTTATATTGCCTGCTCATTCTCACAGAGCCAAAACAAATAGGAGGGAGCAGAAAGAATTCTCTCTTGACAGCCAGAAAACCTTTGCAGCACAGGGGCCTCCTAGGGCAATGAGCTTGCAATGACTCAAATAATTTATAGATTGGCCTTTATTACAGATTGACGTATGAGCAGAAAATAATTCAGCTGCATGGAGTCTGCAGAATGAGCCATTACAAAAACCCGAACATTTGAAAACTGAGCATACTATGCAAATATTGAAACCATAAATACACACCATCATAATGCTCTTTTTAAATGCTGTTTTCCTTTGAAAGATATTTAAGGAAAACTCATACAATCATTAAAAGTCATGTTCTTTGTGGAATGAAAAATCAAGGAAAAACCAGCATTAATACACACTCCAAATGGTATTTTGGATAAGCTGCTGTTCAACTACTAAATCCGTCATCGGTCATGCAGACTGCTAGACTACAACCTCATTTAAAAGCTATCAGTGATGTAAAATAAAACAATATATAGAAACTCACCTTGAAAACGTTTGGCAGCTGATTCTCTCAGTGAAAAGAAAATATCACACATCACTGTAGGGCAGCTTACACCAGATTTTGTAATCACAGTAAAAATGCGATCAACATATTGCCTCAGATTTTCCTGAAAAATGCAACAATTATGACAAAACTAGTATAGTTTTCTGCTGTGGAAAGCAGCATTACTCCTGGTTTTATTCATAATGGCATCATTAAGAGATTCTCACTTTCAACATTATATACTTGCAAAACAATCTCGCACTCAATGATACTCTCTTTGGTAAATGCACATATTCAAGTACAAGAGTAAAAATATTATTCCTATCAAAAACAAACATCAAGTCATATGGCTGTATGGCATATCGTTCCTTTTCGTAGCACCATTTTCTACGTCATCAGTAGAGCCACAGGCTAAGTTACCCTTGCCCTCAAGGGCGGGGGGAGAAGTGATTAACATTCTACAGGTATTGTATTTATTGCATAATGTAAAGCCCTTGTAAAATAATTGTAACAGTTTGTTAAGAAGCTTCCAGTGTATACTAATGAACGACAAAATTATTTGCAACATCAAACATCTGAGGACCTCAGTTAAGCTTGATAGTGTAAACAGAGATTGTGTCTTCAAAATCTAATGCATACCCTGTTATTTTCCAGGTTTTCACCATCTTTTAATTTCACAGGATCAATTTCACAAGGTTTATGGACCTGGCAGATCTAGAAAAAAAAATATAGTGAACAATTAATATATCAGTTTACCTTCAAGTAAAAAAAGTTTTGTAAAAAGCATAATCTGTTAGTTTTTTGGGGGTAAAAGGCAAAAGCCAACTTTACAAATTGTATTTTTTTTCTTTTGAGAAAGCATTGAAGGTAAATTACATGTGATCTTTATTTTTTTCCAAAAAGTAGCACTAAATTTGTTCTACGCTTTCCTTCAACTGAAATGAAGAATTGTTCATTAGACTCTTTCAAGCAAGGCTGTTCAAGAAAAGTCCTATTTTGCCAAGACAGTCAACTTTGAAAGTAAATCTATATTTTTTAAAAACTTGACATTTTTTGATGAAACATTAAAACAACAGCTGAAGAAATTGTCAAATCATTTAAAGGAAGACTGTGGTCTGAAAGTATGGCCCAATTACTGCACTAAAATACCCACAGCCACCATTCTGGACTGGACAGATAATAAACCATTGTTACAATACATGCATCACATACACAGTTATCTCAGAATAATTTTATTCCTTTATACCCACTGGATGAAATGCATTACTTATAGCTTCCCAGCAGCTTTCGGCTGTATATATTCTTATTACGTTACTAATTTCTCAGAAACAATAAATGTTAGATTTTATAAACAGAGTAATTTAGTTAAATAAATGGACGCTTTCCTTTTCCTTTAATACAATCCAATTGTTTCTGAATTGGGTGACTCAGCTGTGGCTAAACTAACACACAAGATTTTAACGTAGAAACAGGCTCTTAAGCATTATTCCTACAAAGTCATCTTAAAATGGGAATAAACAGTACCTGCTCCCTGAAGGCCTTTTACAGTGACATTCTATCAAACAGTCTAAACTTCTCTTACCTCATCTATAATTGGCTTTAGTGTAACTTGCAGATAATGCATCCCTGCCAGTTTCATTGTCTCGTCAATGCACTTGGAAGTTAATGAGTTTCCTCTGAAAATGGTGTTTGGATCTCTGGAAGTGAACAATTTTCTGTAATTTAGTCTCTTTGTAATAAACTGCTAATATATGGAAATAAAAAAAGCGGTGAAAGGTGACAGAAGTCTGAGTTCGAATGCACAAACAAAATCTCCCTTTGACACCAGCCTGCCATTAAATGCAGTCACGTAGCATTTAGTGCATTTCCAGGTTATAACAGAGAAGCAGTAATCGCGGTTAAGTCCAGAGGGACTACAGATTTTCTTCTTTGTATTAGCACGGTGTGCTCAGTGCACCATCCAAACACATGGCAACACGCAGGCTCAAATCAAAGGGGTTTACGGTATAAATGGGGAAAAACGCACCCGCTTTCACGTGCTACTGAACAGCGTTAATTTGAGTAAGGGAAGGAGGCAGTGATTTTAGTCTCACAACAACACTGGACATTACATGTGACCTACTACCTTCTCCTACAAAATGAGTACTTGCAAGCTGGGGGGCAGATGAAAACACTGGCTCCAGTGACATAGCCATCTTTTCTGAGTGACTTACAGCACTGTCCTGTGATAACACTATTAAACACAGTGCAGATCCCAGTTCTGCCCTGAGAACTGCGTGGATAGCTGATGCCATGCAGGAGTCTGGAGTGGGACTCCACGTTTTCCTGAAAAGCCACTTGCACAGAATTCTTCTTGCACTAGACATATGGCCATCGTGATTTGTTAAGCTTTAGCTAGCTGCACTATCACGTGTACTGCTTTTTTTTTTTAGTATTACTTGCATCTTGAGAATGCAAGTGATTTCATATTAATTTTGTACCTGCAATTCCTTGTATGTCAGTTTACATTATGCAGATAGGTACATAATCAACGATCTCATCAACAACCCATGTGATCAAAACCTGTGCCTACTGACAGCAGATCAAACTTGGATATGAAGTTATTTGCTTGTTCTTGTACGCACACTGATGTCTTTTCTGTTGTTTACAGCTTACTACAGTTGTACCCATTTACAAGTAGTGAATAAAAGGACGAATTACTTTGCTGGATTCATCATTTTGTTTCACGAAAAAGTAAGCTCACTGCTTGTTACAAATGCCAGAAAGCCCTGAAAACAAACACCATCTCTGCTGTTTTATCACAGGAACATGACTGACTAGGGAGCAGCAAATATCCTCATACTGCAGCAACCAAGCTGTTTCAGCCAACCTGCAGCACAGACAAAATACACCTGCCTACAGGAAGGAAAACACTTTATCCCTCAGACACTCTGAAAAAAGCCAACCCACACAAAGACTTTATTTTGTACTGAGGAAGCTGTTACACTTTAGAGTCAGTATCTGTCATTCCCCTTGACTCCCAATTGTCTCTTCTATTGTCAGTCAAGAGCATGACTACACAGGCACAAGGCTTGTGGCAACAAACGTTCTTTAGGACCTGCCTGGTGTGAATCCTAGATCTTACACTACTGAACTGTCAGCACACCAGTAAGTCAAACAAGGGACATATAAGAAATGACCAGAAAAAAGATTTTGTTTTCTGCTATGCACTTCCAGATCCAATCCCATCTTTGTTCCTCAGCCCTCTAACTGGGAAGATTAAACACACAGCTTGTCTTAAATATTCATGATTAGGAAGAAACTTGGTTTTTGTTTTGAACAAATTCAACAAACACTTTTACTCAGCACTAGATGATTTATTAGCACACTATAAAGCTGAAATGGTTTCATATGAACAGCTGAAGGTAATGTAGGATTTCACAGTTATCATAAAATATAATTACGACTGAGAAGAGAGAAAATCCCTGCTCTCAGACTTTATAATAGTCTTGCAAGTAGATTTTGCAAAACATGATGGGAATTCCTCCTAAAATCAAACTTGCCAGATCTTCAGAGCAGTGAATGCATTTATAAAGAACTCTGCCACTCAGCTGGGAAGAACAGGAACAACTCCAACGGTTTCTTTTGAAATTACATCTAATTCTAGAAAATGAGTAGAGGATCCTAACGCTAGCCAATGCAGAGTAGGTGTGTTTGACAGCAATTTGGGTTTTGGTACTTACTGAGTTCTCTTCACTTCAGCATTCGCAATGGCACTTATGAAAGGCACAATTCTGCCATAGTGTAAGAAAAGCCTGACAAGAGGTATGGCTGCTTCCTGTTTTTCTCTGCAAACTTCACCCAAAATGTGTGCAGCTGATGCTGAAACAGGCTGAACAGTGGAAAGAAATAAAAACTTTGAGAGATCTTTCTAGAACAAGCATTCTTTCTTACTTTTCCCATGAGCTCCTTAATGCAGAACCCCACACAACAGTTGCAGCGGCCAGTCACCCAAACATGCCTGTACATAGCACAGGTGGGCAGTACGTTCCAGTTTTTGTTGGCTCTAAGTTTTGATCGCAAGAGGGCAGTAATTTAAAACCTGTTACAGTACAGTCTCTTTTTTCCCCCCCTCACATTTTTAATAGCTGTCTTTTCACTGAATGTCACTGTTGCCTCGGAAGCAAGTGAAGAGGAAGAACTCAAAGCCTTCTCAATTTCAAGCCACGGTAAGTACAGAACCCAGTTCTTGTACTGAAAAAATAAAAGCATTGTTACAGCTGCTAAAAGTATACATAATGGCAGACATGGTCCAACCCTCTGACATTTCAGGATTAGTTCTTGGTTTGGGTTTGTTTGTTTTATTTTTAATTATGCGAGTAAACCTGTTACTCTCCAGTAAAGGAAAACCAAACGATCAAACTGAAGTTTACTTTGCCTTTTCACATGTAAAATTAGAAAGCCACGGAGAATATGCTGCTGTTAAAACCACTGTTGTTCCTGGGTGTGCCTTCACCCACCATACCTACTGAATGCAGATAAAGATCTTTTCTGCAAGGACTGAAAACAAGCACCAGGAATATGCAGAGCTTAACAAGGCCCTCAGGTCGGAAAAGGAAGCAGCTGAAATCTCTGGT
This sequence comes from Nipponia nippon, assembly GCF_047370975.1. Taxonomy (NCBI): domain Eukaryota; kingdom Metazoa; phylum Chordata; class Aves; order Pelecaniformes; family Threskiornithidae; genus Nipponia; species Nipponia nippon. The sequence goes on along the minus strand of NW_028262336.1, from coordinate 65,106,864 downwards.
AATTACACAACTAGGGTGCCAGCAAGATAGTGACAAACATTCAGAGAGACCCCTGTGAGGATGATCTGCAGGTAAACAACAAGCAGTGCAAGCAAATTACCTCGACATCTGCAGATTTGAGCAGGAGGTCCCTAAGTGGACTGTAATAGTCTGAGGAAAAAACATGGTCCTCAGTGTAAACCACATTTAACCTTAAGGAACCGAGGTCATCAGGTTTCAATGACTTGTTACCATTATCTCTGGGCTGCAGGAAATACCTGACATGCAAAAAATAAGACAGAAAGTTTGTGCTGAAACACAAGACTATCTCAGGCTATACATAAACTTATATAAAACGTATAGATACACACAATATTTATATATCTATAAAATTCTTGAGAGTTCTGAATCAGACTTTTTAATTAACTTTGCCAGTCTATTTTGCACCAACTGCCAACATGGGAAGTTCTGATCATAAAGATTTATGTAGATATGATTAAAAACCCACACACTAGAACTGTGGCACGGCTGATGAACTGCAGTAAATAATATCATCAAGCCAATGTATAAGAACTCCCACATGCGATACAGAGGCAGACTGAAATCTCTAATCACATTATCAAAACTTCTTGTTCTTACATTTGCTAAGATTACTTTGGCTTGCTTACAAAAAAAGATACACATTAAATCCATTTAAACTTCATCACATAGCAGTAATTACTCCTAAGTCTTCACAGCAGACATATGTTTCTACTTATTCTCCAAAAGAAAAATGTCAAATACCATGCTTCGTAAGAACTAGACTGTCGGAGAAATTTCAAAGGGAGCCTCAGTTCTCCTAGAAACTCATCTCCAAACTTCAAGTTACTGGCATTCCAAAGATCAACCCTGTAATAAAACCAAATAATTTTAAAAGATTCATAATAAATAAAAAAAAAATATCAAATAATCCCAACCTTGTTTTCCATTTTGTTGTTTTTTTCCCCTCAAGCCTGTGAATTAGAAAGTCTTGAAACTGTACAACAATGGTTTCCAAACAGTAAAGAGACAACCTTACCTTAGATTTCTGGAGCCTTGCAATTCACCTACATGAAACACCGTGAAAAAAAATCATCTAGACTACCTTTCTGTCATCTGCACTCTTTCCACTATCCATATTGATAAATATTCAGGGGGCTGTTTGGCTATCCCAGATAACAGAAAAACACAGGTAAAATGGATGCCAGGGGAAAAATTGCAATAATATTTAAGGACTGCATACTGTCAGTCCCGGTCTAATTTGGGATTACTAGTAGCTAAGAGGCAGCTTTACAGAGTTAGGCTGAATGTCTACACAGTCCTTTCCAGTGCTCTAGCGCCTGGGAAGACTGTGTGAAGCTAACAAATTTGTTGCACCTAAACTAGTTCTGTACAGATACTCAAAACCTTAAGACAGTTCTACCACTCTGTATAATCAGTGTATTGACTGAAGCCTACACAATTCTTGGCACTCAGTCCCTCACGTTTGGGAACTTCTGATATGTATCTCTAGATGATAACTTCCTTCCCTTTCACGGGCTCTTTAACATTAGGATGTAAAACAACGGCACTGAGATTCAAAGTAGAAGTACTGGTGTCTAACCTGGCATTTGTAGATAAATGCTACAATACCCACCTCGGAGCAACATTTTCAAACTCCAAGGTAGTTGTTTCTGTATATATTTTAAGGTTTTCTTTGAGAAGCACCTTCATTTTAAAACAAGCTCAGCTGAGAATTTTGCAGCTAAGTGACAGTCTGAATGTGCCTTAGACTTTGGGGAAAAAGATATATGGGAAAAAAACAGGTTTTCAAATAAGGAAGATTTTTAGAAGAGCAACTTTAATTTGGATAAGGTGCAAAGTCATTCAGTTATGGACATATTTACACAACCTTTCTAGTCTCAAGCAAGTCACAGTAGGCTTGTCAAGGAATGGATGTTGATAGTCCTGCTAAAGGTTTATCCTCCCTTATGGAAGTGCAGAAGATGTCACTTAAGTCCTCTGAGCCTTGTAGCTCTCAACAGTGTCTCATGCATCAATTTTCATACACTAGACATACCATCAGCTCACATTGCATGCCTGCGGGGTTAAGTTCTTCAAACTCTGATATTTTGACAGTATTTCTGCAGGGCAAGAGTTCCCCAAAATGAAAAAAGTTTCTTTGAAAATTCAACCTCTTCTCCCCTTGCTCCATATCTGGTTGGCTACTATCTTGCTAACTAATTCAGATGGCTAAAAGCAGCTTCAGGAGGAGAGGAATCTTTTGCGAAGTTTATTTACACATAGTCAAACTTACAATTTACCAAGTATTTACAGGCTACTGGTTTCTAGTTTATCCAAATTCTTTCAAGATGCCCACTAACAATAACACTTTCCAACATACAAAGCCAAAGGGTATTCCCCCACAGCAACTTGTCACAGGAAAAAAACATCAGTGCAAAGGATCTGTAGGAGAGGAACTAACAACTCAAGGTAGATCTCACACTACACAGTAAGCAAAGCAGGCATGCAAATTCTGAAATTATTGTTTTGTGTGCTTGGAGTACAAAGCATAAGCAGCATTTAAAAAAATCATAATACACAGACCTCAGAGTCTAAAAGATTACTGTTTCCCGAGGTTTTCAGAAGGCAAAATTATGGCAAGTGTTATTCTAAAACGGGTCAGACTGCAGTCACAGAAAGAAAGAAACAACAGAGAGGGGGAGGAGAAACACTGAATTTCACCAGAACATCTGGTCCCTAAGTGTTGATATGCCCTGCCTGCAACTTCCTACACCCACTCAAAAAGAGAAACTTTCATAGCTTTAGACAGAACCCATGAGAGACTAAGTCTCCTCTTTACCCTGTGGAATGGTATTTTTCTCAGGAGAGAAAAAGAAAACAAACCCCCAAACCCATAAATTGTATGATCCGTCCAGAGGGCATGGGGGCAATCTAACTCTGACTAAACAGACTGGAGGAAGTGAGCGGGGGTGGAAGGGGAACCTGAGATGGAAACAAAAACACTCTGTCCTATAGGGGACAAAACCTCTGAGCAAAGAGTTTGCCCAACCAAGACTAACACTTTATCTGCTTTTGTCTATTATTTAAGTGCTTAATTTTTTCCCAACTATTTTGTAAGCTTCCTCACAAACTATTCATCTTTACCACACTGTGATGTGTTGGTTTTAAGGAATGAAGGACTTTTCTGAAGCTCAGCTCCACGTACATTATCGCTGCAGATAGACATTTGTCTAGAAAACACATTAAGTAAAACAACAGTATAATTCCATTTAGTCCAGTAGTACAAAATAACTATTAACTGAAATAGTAAGCAATGTGTAACCACTGTCCACCAATGTCTAGGGTCCCCTTCCAGAGTCACAGAACTATCAGAGAATCCTACCTTTCATTCAAAATCAGTGCGTGGCGGGGCATCGTGGTTACAAAGACCAGACTGGAACTCCCGAGACACTGATCAGCTGCCCATTCCATCACATACATCCCATGGGATATGGGACATGTTACTTCATACCTGCCTACACCATGCAAAGCTTTGCAGAAATATAGTCTGGTGCTAGGACTGGGTCATCTGCTGTGCTGTCAACACTGACACCACCAAAGCAGCAGGACACTGACCCTGGGCCTTTGCTCTCTCTCGTACGAAATTAGCTGTGGGTTGCCCTTAAACCCTTTAAAAGTAGTTAAAGTGCTACTTTTGCACTGCCTGATGCAGATGTCCTCCGGGAAACAGAGTACAGTTCTTGTCTCTCTCACATCTGAAGAGTTGCCCTTCCCTGTCTCACAGAGCCATGGCAAACACAAATCCACTAATGGTCTTGTAGTGCTGTGATACTACACTAACAGGCTACGTGAATCAGCAGCTGACCGTCAAATTAGAACAGCCCTCATCCATTCATTCGTGAACACAGATCATAGAATCGTTTAGGTTGGAAAAGACCTTCAGGATCATCAAGTCCAACCGCTGAAAGATGCGTCTTGCTTGCTGAGAGTAAGTGGTGTTCCCCCTTCCTGGTCTCCCCTCCTTTCCTTACAGCCAACTGTGCTTCTGAAGGGACTAGGGAATGTTTTGGGAGGTAAGTCCTCATCACCTCTCTAGTGCGAATACCTGGGGAGGAAGGGGGTGCCACCATTCTCCCTCAACCTTTCTTCCTCCAAATCCTAGCATAAAGGAGCGGGGAATTTCTCACCACCTGATGCAGACAGAGCAGTTTTCAGCTACAGTGCATGCAGATCACCAGATGGCCTAAGTCTCTAAGTTTCAATGTATGTGATGGTATGACACATGCGATACTTTTAGGTTTTGTACCTCCTATTGTTTCCTCTCCGCTCTTTCCATTCACCTGTCCCCACAGACACTGTTGACAGGCCTCAGCAGGTTCTAAAATAGTACTAAGTGGGTGTCAGAGGGTGGGGTGGTTTTATTTTTGAATCAGAGTTGCTTCTTTCCTGTGCAATGGATTTCACATGTACCATACCCAGCCTTGCAAGAAGGGGTTAAAGTCCGGCAGGCAAAAGAGAAGAGAAACTGCCTCTGCCCCAGAGAAACTCTGAGCTCAAGAGTTTCCTTTCAGGGAAGAAGGACCTTATATGGGTTGCTAAAATTAAGTGATAAAAGAAAACAGACCCTTTAACCAAGAGCATCACAGAGCTTCTGGGCTCTCTTGGGAAACTGAGGGAGGGAGGAAAGGGGAGCCCAGACATAAAAGGCTGTGCTTAATGACAACTGCACAGTAGTATACACACAGTGTATATATGATACCAAGGAAAATAATGAGGATTTCTCCCGCAGAGGAACTGTCACACATTTGCATACATCTACAGGACAGTGGAGGTAAAGGAGCATACAGATACAGTGACGAAAACTCATTTTGATTTATGAACAGTAAAACCATGCTTGCAACTTTGAAATCTGAGTCTACTACAAAGTTACACAACTTCGGAAGACAAGTTTATTAGTACTAAGTGGTTTATATTACCTAATCTCCATTTTGTCAACTTCATCAACATCTTCAATATCAAAATGGGATTTCTTGTTGTAACTACTGGGTCTTGTAACCTAAAAAGGAGGAAATGTTAACAAATTGATCTGACACAAAAGCATTCTGATCTTATTTGTACAAAGCTCTGGAAGATCACAGTCTTTTACTATCAGCAATGACTTCAGTCCTGATTCTGAAAACATTCATGCATGTATATAAAGGTGTTGACTAAATAGATTCCTCATTATACAAAAGTGGTGGTTACACAATTATATCCAAGCATAACCAGACACTCCACATTTTCTTTACAGAGAAAGGACATCTTTAATATTACTACAGTACTCTCAGTTTCCATTCACAAAAGAAAAAAAATCACAGAAAGGAATACCACTTTTATAACCCATATAGGGAAATAAAAGGGCAATTAATAATTGAGTTTTAAATACAGATGTACAACAGATGCTCCAAGGCACTCTGAAAAGGGGGAAAAAAAAAACCACCCTTAAAATCATTTTACAGTGAATCTAATTAAAACTGGGAAGTTCTGCCTGTCCTGATATCCTGGAAGTCAATTTATCATGCTCATACAAAACCCACCAAGTAGATCAATTTTCCAAGAGATGCTAGCCTGTGTTATGCATATCAGAATATAGAACCAGGTGCACAGTTCACTAACCGTATTTGCAAGACTGATAAACAGCAAAGCACGGGCAGAAAATAATGGGAAGATAGCTGTAAGCGTAGAGCATTACCAAAAAAAGTTTTTGTACAAACATTTCTTAAAATTTGTTTTCTAGTGTGATTATAAAAAGACTTTGATGGTTGTATTTTTGCATAGTGTGTCAGAAACTTGAGCAAAAGGCTACCCCACCCAGCTGAAACCACAGCAGGAACTGATCAAATGCGAGCGTGTATAATGTGTGGGTTCAGCTCTTGGTTGCACACAGAAGCTGAACTTTATTGTAGATTTAAATACTCTTGTGGCTTAATACTTCCCACTCACAAAAACTGACTTTTATTGTAAATTTGACTTGTTGGTTTTATATTGTACATCAGATGCAGATGGTACAAACAAGGGAGACAAAGATATAGCTGCACAAGTGGAGAGGAAACAGAAAAAAATCTTCAGCATGGGACACTCAATAGAGCCCTTTTCGAGTGTGTATGTGTGAGGCAGGCACTGTTTTCAAGGCAATAAATAAAAACTAAAAGGTACTAGCAGCACTGGAGACCAAATGCTCTAGACTATAACTGAATCAAATGCACCTGTAAGCCCAAGACTACAGAGGATTTAAATACAGCCTACAACTTCAGCAGCTCAGAACAGATTTTCTCACCCTACCCTTGGCAACTTCCTTCCCTGTGGCTTCAAGAAATTATCCTTCCTAACTACAAATGACATTTTCTACTACCATTGTGAAGCTAACGGTGTAATTTTTAATAAGGAAGCAAACTTTTAAGTGTTTTATTATCTGTAACACGAGCTGTTAAAAAAGTTATAGCATAAGTGTAACTTATGGCACATGCCTGTTAAGTAAACACTTTTCTTCGAAGTTTTGCTGGAGTCTGCATGTACGAGGTCTCTCTGTTCACTGTACAAGGGCTTACTGTGCAGATTAATACAGCTCAAGAGGGATATTCCTAAAAAGATAGCTCTATGAGGTCCATCCATTCCAACGAGAATGAGGAAAGATGAGGAAACTCCCAGTTCACAGTGCTGAACTAGCTGCCATGTAACATTTTACAAAAAAAGGGGCATAACTTTGTTGTGCTGGTCCCTTTCTTTAGGCAAAGCTGGCACGCCGTTTATCAGCTGCTCAGTTTTTTTCAGCACATGCAGGTTTGCAAACAGGTCCCCAGCACTACCTTCTTTGGTTCCCATAAGTGGGGCATTTTCCTGTAGCTGCATATTGAACTCCGAGCGTGCACACTGCGCTGCAGCTGGAGCAGTGGTGAAAATGGCTCCTAATCATCAGGTGCAAGTTTCGCTCATAGCACCCCTTAAATAAGCCCTCAGAATCCCCAAACCAATGATAAGCTATTTTTCATTTAGAAAATTAAATCCATGCAACTTTTTGGTTATAGTAAAGAAAGTACCCATTCACTGCCTTTTACAGATCAGCTTCTTCCTTGGAGGCATATCCAATCGCTGTGCTAGCAGACTGCAGGAAAGCTGATGAAGCTATTTGGAAGCAGCAAGTGACACCGCTGTCAACAGCATGAATCTGTGCAGCTCCACAAGAATCAGAGCACTCCACTAGCGTGCACCAGTAACAGGTCTGCCCATGTCTCATTAGTGAATGTATTTCCCAGTCGCAGCAGTTCTACTGAACCTTGTTCCTTGGAGACATTTAGCCTGATAGGTACTAACTACTCTCAAAATGACATAAATCTGTGATGGCTCTGTCTGCACTAAGGGTATGTTTATGTTTGAGAGTTCTGGCTGATTCAGACATTTCCCAAGCTCTGTTCTTACCACACAGAAAACATTTCGCTCTGAGTTAGCAGAACAACTGGGGCATGGGCTTGAGTTCAGGTTTTGCTTCTGCTGATACTTGCAAGCAACACAGCTCTCAGCATAAAGGCAAGCTAAGCAAGCCTCCAGTCCCCTCCACAACTCCAGCTGGAGATGCTTTCTGTTTCTCTTCTTCCTCTCCTGATATGGCACCACCTGCCAAGTTCAGTGTTTAAATACCAAACATTCATTGTTTCTGCAGCACACAGAAGGCTGAGGAATCAGACAGGTGAAGTTTTGTGGTTTACAGGCTGAATTCCTGGATTACATTCTCATTAAAAAGCTCTCGCTGTCGGACGCCTCCAGAACTGCCTACGTTAAGAATAAGGAAGCCTATTTTAGTTTATTTACATATAGCATCACTCTTGTGTCACTGCCAAAGGCTGCAGCTCTGGACCAGGTGACAGACTGAAATCCTGGGCAGCCCTAGGTGAACACACAGACGCCTCGGTGCAGTTTCAGCGCTCAGTACCATGGGATCTCTCCCCCACCAACCATGCCATGCAGCACCTCCACACAGGCTCACAGAGTCAGGCAAGCAGGCATGAAGGCTCACTGCTAGCTAAAGTTAAGTCTGCAGTGAAGTTATAGCCTAGGAAGAGACGTGTTGGGTTACCAGAGGAAAGATTACCTTAGATAGCTATCCCGGCCAACCCTCAGGGCTTCCACCTCTTTGGGCACTGAGAACGTGCTCCTGCCAATAAAGAACTTGCTATATCTGTTCCTCAAATCCAAACACATTACATCAACAAGAGCACGTTTCTGCTGGTATGCCCAACTTCAGATTAGTCGGTACAACTGTCAGCTTCTAGGCAAAGATGGAGGTCGTAGAAGGAGGACAACAGCAATAAGCCCCTTGCTGGCACTGCCAAGAATGATATGTGCACTTCAGATCTGCACAGCGCAACAGCACTTGTAGAGCTGGGGAGAGAGGAGCCATACCTTCCTCATGTGGCTGCCTGTGCCCCGGAACTGATTTGAGAAACCACATCCCTAGGTGCCATCCCTATGCCAGCAATAATTTCTGATGTAAATGTGGCCCGAATGATGCAAGCTATATGGGCAGAAGGCTTTTCAATGATATGTCAACTGCATTGTACTACTCTGGCAAGTACAACGCAGTACTTCATTGACTTTGTTATACCAGATATGTTCTTGAGGTATCTATTGAAGTAGAACAGCTAAGTGCAGACTGGGACTAACATGTCCAAGAGAAAAAGAAAAGAGAAGGATACACATACTTTAGAAGACAGAATGAAAAGTTTAAAGAAGTATCCAAATTATAAGCACATGCACATATATGTATGGACACACCACAATTACAGCTACTCTTGCCAGAAAGAACCAAAATGAGCACTTTGATGAAAGTTACACTTTGTCTTAACTGGACTTGTTGAAAATGCTCTGTATTAAATAAAGCTGTGGAGGTTTCACCCACTTGGACGAAAGGCACTGGGATTGCAGCAGACTGGCAGACAGCCAGATCATCCAGTTTAAGCGCATTTTTCCTCTACAGTTTTCAGTATTCCTAGGAGATAACCTTCCTCCCATTGACTGGGAAAGACAGGGTGGAGCAGCTATAAAACCACAGGCTAAAAAAAAAAAAAAAATTTTTTTTTTAAATCCCATTTTTAACTGTCCTTTTTCAAAACTCTTCTGGGGTGAGTCATGATGGAGTGTAAAGCCTGCTGCTCAGAAGTGCCCACCTTGAAGCTCTTCCTACAGAGCACCTGAGCTGAAGCAATATACTGCTCCCTCAGCAGACGGCTAGTCTGATCCTGGGTACTTCTTTCCCTGCACCATGCTTTGAAACAGTTTTCAAAGAAGACAGCTGGCACAACACGGAGCAGGATGCCGTGCCAACTATCTACAGCATAGTATTTCAGCTCATCACCCGTTGCTTTGAAATACCAACCTCAAAATAAAACACTTCATCAAAATGTGGATTGTTGGTCTTCTTTTTAACTTTAGTCTTTTTGGCTTCCGATCTGAATTAAGGAAAGAAAAAAAAAACATGGGTAAGAAACAACATTAGCAAAGTATGATCCTAGAACAGAGCCACTGAGGAACAAATAGTCATCCACTTGGTTTATCTGATAAAATTGGAACACCATGTGGCTCCAGCACAGCAAGGCATACACACTTGCACACATTTAAGAGAGGGATTCATTGCATGCCTATTTCTCTAAAGTGGTGGTAATCGCATTTTGTTATCCTCTCTTAAATGCAAGTCCTTGAACCCTGGTTCTGTCACTCGCTTGATCCAGCAGAATCGTATCTGTACAAAGCAACTGTCAAGAATGGGGCTCTGAGCAGCAACATCTGGGGGATGGTCTCAGTCTTGATTTGACTCAAAAATTCCTCATACCCTAAAAACACAGGAGACAGGAAGACTGACATAGCTATTTCAGTGTTTTATGTTTTATAATCCTGCCCTGAGGAATCAATGAATGCTTTTCAGTGGTGTTAAACAATCAAAAAAACCCAGAATGATTTCCTCGGTAAGAATATTTTTATTGCTATATTAGCACCCCTTTCCCTGCAGCCCCAACAGCACCTAGTTAATGTTATGTTGTTGAATTATTATGTTGTTGAATTATTATGAGCAGTGCTGAGCACAAGTCTCTTAATTTCTACTGCTCTGTAGGAACAAGAGATGGCAGACCTCCTTCAAACCGCTCACCGGGCAGTAGGCCTGACAAAGTTCAGCACTGCCCATTCATCCTCTATGGGCAGTGCCATCCGCCTGCCTTTTCGAATACAGACATCTAACTGCTTGGCATTGGGCTAAAGCCAGTGAATGCATTTCACACAGGCCAGCCAACAGCTGTTTGATGATTTCCAAATGTTACGAACCTATGCTTGATTTGTTCGCGTTACCTACGAGTGAAAAGCTCTGTGTTGTCCTGTGTCACCAGTCTTCCCCTACAGCTCTGCAGCAATAAGAAGGCGTAGATAAAACAGACACAGATGGAGAGGCGCATCAGCCATGTGGAAAACTGACCTACTAATCATTTCATCCCAGAATCTATCCCTCATCTCTCATGCAACAAAGCTGCTTAGATTGTAACTGCTTATATTAACCAGACAACTCTATGTATTCTTTTACAGAGGTCAAGTAAACCTGGGTCTAATTCCCAGTGCTGCTATAGGCTTCCTATGTGACTTGCATGGGCCAGTCCACCAGTATACAATGTTTTCCCATATACAGTACAGGCACAGAAACAGTTTGGTCAGGAAGTCTCATGGCTCTCTAAATACAAATCACACAATGAACAGCAGCACATTTTTTGAAATTTTTATGCTGGCACTGCATAAATACAGCAGAATAAAGCCGCTTTCCTACTCTAAAAGGAGAGGCATTGAAAAATCCAGAGAGGAGAATGACGTACACATACAGATTAAGAATATCCCACTATTCCTAGGAGGAGCTGAGAGATAAGAGAGACTAATCGCCTCCAGGAGGTAGGGCAGATTGCCTATCCCATCTCATCAGTCACACTTGCCAATCAGCCTCTTTACCGATAAGCCCATCTGGGAGGGGACTGGGAAGCAGGATGTAGAACGGGAGGCGATTAAGGCAAGCACAATTATTGGGCAATTACAAAGCAGTGGATGGGAATAAGCTGCACGCTGCTTGCTGGAGATAGGAGGCAAGCCTTCTCCCCCCACCAAAAACCAGACAGGAATAGGATGAGGCTATGCTCCTTATTCTGAAGGGAAAAACGTTATCAGTTGTCATACATTATCCGGACTGGGGGGCGGAGGGAAGCAGACAAAGAAAGGTAAATTTGGACATTCAAGGATACAAGGGTTAGTCAAAAAAATCTCCTTACAGTTTCAGTAATAGCCACCCAGTACCACCTGAAACAAGTTACAAGCTTAAAACATCAAAGCATACAACTCAAATACACAGCTCATTAATGGAGATAAGGCATAACACACCTAGACAAAGATGAAGAATACAGACCAGTCTCAAAGACTCCTCTGCACACAAGGTAAGCATTTGTCAAGAATGCATCTGATTTATAGTATTTTCAATAAATTGTTGTAAAACACTATGAAAAACCCACGCTACCAAATCTGATTCTTTGATGTCACAGCAGAGCTTGGTTTTTTCTAACATGGCACAGACATAAAAGATGACTCCAGATAAGCAGAAACAAAACAGTGACATCCAACAGCACAGGAAATTTTTATAACAGAACAGAAAAATTTAATCCCAAATTTAAACTGAAGCGTATTATGTAGAATCTCATTACTAAAACCGCATTCCAAATTTTATCCACACTGTTATGTCCACATATATCAAATTATAAGACTGAGCCACCTACGGCTTTTGAAATACACATTAATTTGCCACGCCTTGAAAGTGAAAATACTCTAAATGTTCACATACAAATGTGCATACATTGCAAGATGTTGATGTATTCAGCTTTCTCTTCTGCCCCTGCCCAAAATTAGGCAATAAATTTGCTCAAAAACTGGCCTCCAACTGTGAGGTGAGAAGATGCACAAATTGAGCCTAACCACAAATTACATACTCCAGGATATTCAAATTATTCAGGGATTATTCCGACCTTTACATAAATCAAAACTGAAACAAGCCTCAAATTACTTACTCTAGTATAATTCAGTAGTTCATACATGCACACACAAACACTTAACATATTCTAGCGGTGTCTGCAGACTCCCATCTGTCCATCTGAGAATGCAGATTTTTAATAGACAAAGGAAACAGAAACCATCCTTATAAAATGGAAGCTCTTATATGTGCAATACTTGCCTGGAGGGTCCCGCTAAGGTAACGGTGGCATAGGGATCACATTGCCCGTTCACAATAGGCAGCCCTTGGCATTCTAAAACTCTAGAAAAGAAGAAAATGCAGACAAACAAATCAATGAAATGGGAAGAGACTGGAGTGAAAATAAAAGCAATGCATTTTCATCCTGTTCCCTTTTCACAGTACTTCACACTAGGAAACTGAAATGTCACTAAGCACAAGCCTTTAATTTATACCTAGACTTGAAAACAAATTTTGGTCTTAAATACCAACTTTAACAGGGTCAAAAATACTGTTAAATTACAGAGAAACCTTAACTCGAAGGATTCTTATCATGCAAGTACAACAACTTAAGGTTCATGAAATAAGTCTGCTGTCAAGATGGGAGCTGTCAGCACTTTAAAATTCTGTGGCAACTTATTCAAGAAGAAAAAAATAACCAGAATTTACTTCTGTAACAAAAGATTAAAAAAAACCCACACAGACAGATCCCAGCAGTAGTCAAGTAATTTCTCAGAATCACATTCACGAAGGCCTCAGTGCTTTTGACAAAATCTGGCATGGGCTTATTTCTAAAGGTGAGTTAACTACAGACGACCAGGAGGCAGTATGACACAGCCATCTTTCTCCAAACTTGTAAATAGCAAAACTGAAGAAACACATTCAGCAGCTCTGCACTGAAGAAGAAGTCAGAGAGACCCTGGAGAGATAAAACGGAACAAATTGGGTTCTGCTGCAAGCCATGGTGAGAAATCTGCGCTTTTGCACTCTCATTTCAATATCTCTTTGGAAAAAAAAGAAAAAACCTAACACAACCCCAAAAAACAGTGAAAAAATGTTTCATGTTTCACAAGTTAAAACTTACTGAGGAATGCAGCACCAATTGGAAACAAAGGCAGACAAGCCAGTTGCCAGGACTCTCCCCTGTGAAACAAGTTCTGCTTCCAACAGGTAAGCCTGTTGGAAGCCACAATTATAACTGGAAAATTTCGGTGAAGACAAACTCTGAAGCTCTTTGGGCAGGTGAATAGTACTATACTTGCAGTGTGAAATATCTTGCACACTTCTGGGTGCTATAAAATCAGCAAGAAAAGTAATATCCATTTTACTGCTTTCAGTGACAGCAACTTTGATACAAAAACAGTATTTAAAAAAATTCACTAGCAAAAAATTCAGTAACAGATAGTGCTCCACAATTTTATCCACAAAGCCAGTTATTTAGTAACATATGGTGTGGACTTCAAATACAGTTTAACTACAGACCTATTACTTACTCTGCATAAAGCGAGGAAAAATTTAATATTCTGCACCAATACAGGAATCATTTCTGTACCAGAGGAGGTACAATCTACGTATGTTCACGCCATCCTAGGAAGTACACGAAGATTGAAGATCACACTAAGGGGGCACACGCAGGCAGCTGAAGTGATATGTTACATTCATAGCTGGATTCTCACACCTGTGATCCTGCAGAATAAAGGCTAACTAATTGGCTTAACACAGACAGCCCCCAATAATGCACTCGCTCACAAGCTTCTCATTTGCTTAGCCCCTATATGCATGGAAAAGCATTCAGTTCTTAATCTAGATGACTCCTCATTGCTGATTCACTAACACTACTGCAAAAGAGAATTATGTTCCGTATTCTGGATGCTGATGTGAAATCCATAGATCAAAACCATAGAGAAAGTTAGGAAAAACTCAGGATTGCATAGGCACTGCGCTGCTTTTATTTCTGGACTTCTATTATTTCACTACAAGTTCACCTTCCACACAGACAGAATGTAGAAGCCTCCCAGATGCCTAGTTTAGCAGGTATCTGATACTGCAGAGCACTACCATGCAAACAGCAAAATTCAAGCCACAAATTCTATCCCTGCACCAGCTGGAAATGCAAGGTGCAAGCTCCAGTAAGCCTCAACATCAAGCAACACATAATATATGCGATTTGGTTGCCTGAACGCATGCCTCTAGTGCCACTTGAGATGACTTAACTGTTTCTTCCCCAGTCCCTTGCTGCTGCTCCAGAAAGGCAGGAGGTACCCACGGAACATGTATATCTGACAGTTCCATGCCTCTCAGAGGCTTACATAAATAGACTAGATGCCTGTTTTCAAGCAAGTCCTACTCCAGCTTCACCCACCCTGCCTTACAGAGAAAGTACAGAATAGGCTTTTTTGCATGTGTATTAATACAAGTATTCAAAATCGCAAGGAAAATGCTACTTTTAAAATTTGAAAAGGGCAGATGCGAATAGAAAGAATGCTTATGGGGAACTTTATATTGTAGCCTTCTGGCAGAGCAGCTAGAAGCGCAGGAGGAAAAACCCGTAAGTGCCAGCAGAAAGCCTTTATGAAGAGACAGGTCCAGCTGGATTTTCTTATGAGTAAAGGACGGACGACTTTCCTTCTAGTGGTCTTTACACTAATATGACTACATTCACAGCAGAAACACTTTGCCAGTGAGCTACAGCATGACTGCTGGTAATTCTTCTAGGACAGCAGATGTGGCTTGAACACATTCCTGTTTGAACAGAACAATTGTACGCCAAGTGTCAGCGTCAAACCCCCCACCCGTTCCACCGCTTCCTTAAGGCAGCCTGTAAGTTCATGGCTTTATAGCACTCAGCCGATTTTCTACCGTTGATGAATAGCTTCCAAGCCAGCTCTCATCCATACAGGAAGAACTATGTGAAATTTAAACACAGAGAAAGCATGCTCTGAGAGAGTATAATTCCTGTTTTAATAAAAGCAGTCCGTTCAAGAATATGCAGACAATAGAAAGTGATCCCAGATAGCATTATCTACACTTGAGGACATGCAGAGTTTATAAATCACTACACAATAAAATCACAGATGAATCTGAATGACGGAAAGTGTGAAGTTATCCACACAAAAAATATGCATACCCTAACTATACACATATACAATGACAGGATCTATTTTAATATTACCACATAGAAGAATTTTTTACGTTTTTTTTGTGGATAGCCTCAATCATTATCGCATCAACTGTCAGCAACAGTTAAAAAGACAAACAGTATCATTAGCTGGTCGGAGAGAACACAGCAATGTAAATCACTGGGCACTCGCATTTTGAATTGTGTGTGCTCGCCAAAACATATGGATAAGAACAACAGGACGACTTGTAATCGCTCATGACTCTCCCAAGTTTGTACTCCCCAGCTCGGAAAACAGAAGTTATCCATTCATGAACAGCTTACAAAACCATAAATGGCGTGAAGAACATCTCACAAAATAATAATTAAGGGACACACAATGAAATTACCAGACAGCAGGTTTAAAATAAACAAAAGGAAGGACTTTTTCCACACAATGCATAATGAAATTGCAAAACTTATTGCCATGGGATGTTGTGGAGGCCAAAAGTATACATGGATTCAAACCAGGACTACACGAACTCATGGAGTGTAGGTTTGTAGGCAGCTATTAAAGCTTAATGGTCCAGAAGCCTCCTCCAGCTCAGGAAAGCCCAAGTTGCTGATCGAGAAGGGTGTAACACTGGAGCAATCATACCATATTTGAAGTATCACTCACCAGCAAATATCAGAAACAGTACTAGGCTAGACTAGAGGGGCATTTAACACAGTCGGGTAGTTTTTATGTTCTCTGGGGAAAAAACAAAACCAAAAAACAGAACAAAAGAAAAAACCAAAATACACAGATGTTCTCATACAGTCACGATGACTTAAGAGTAAGACATTTCTTTGTGTGCAGTTGGAATAAGAGAAGCAAAAACAACCTTGAAAGAAAAAAAATGGGGGAAAACAGGAAACAGATGCCGACACAAAGTGTATCCCAAGCCTTTCAGGTAATTTATAAGTGGTTATTGTTTAAGGATGTTGGAGAAAGCAGGCAAAAGACTGAAGACTTAGGATTTTGAGGAAGGAAGGCTATGTCTGGAGAGAGGCTCATTCTGGTACTGATATCTTACTAAGCATTGTGGGGAGAGACAATAAAATTCAACAGGGCACAGGTCTGGTTGACTCATGTTAGTGTACCCTCATTAGCTGCAGGAAACTGTAATCCTAGAGCTGGTTTCGTTACATCCATTTTCTCCAGTCATGGGAAAGTTGCTAGGTAAATTAACACTCCTTCTCTCCCAAGCGTGTACCAAAACACTGGCTTTAATTGGCAAGCAGGAAAAGAGCTAGAACAAAACGACAGCTACTCAGAGACACAATAAAATGGAGCCTCAATTCTGCGACATGGGTATCACATTATTAAGACTGACAGTTCATCTCTGGATTAGATGAGAAAACATACAAAAAGAAATGTATAATAAAGGTATAATCTTGGGGGGGGGGGGGGGAGGGCATGCTGGGAAGGAGTGAATAAAGCCAGTAAAAATGAAATGCCTTTGCTCTAATCATCTACAGAATTAATTTAACACATGTGTACTAGGATAATGAAAAAAAGCCTAGGCAATCAAGATTATTCAAGAATTACAAGTCAACTCATCAGGCCCCAGAGGAAAGCCGTCTGGTGGCTGCCCAACTGGTAGTTTCTGATCATTAGCTGTCTCGAGCCCAGCTGGGGCAGGGTGAGCCACCCCTCGCAGCTAGCCTGGCTGGGCTGCGCTAAGGTTAGTGCTGGGTCA
This sequence comes from Nipponia nippon, assembly GCF_047370975.1. Lineage (NCBI taxonomy): Eukaryota > Metazoa > Chordata > Aves > Pelecaniformes > Threskiornithidae > Nipponia > Nipponia nippon. The sequence continues at coordinate 65,089,967 of NW_028262336.1, read as the reverse complement.
TATGGGAAAACTCTCAAGGCAGCTGCCTCGCTATATTTTGCTTGTGGTTTATAAAATTAACAGGTTTCAAGGAACAAGACATTTCAGTTTTCAATGTGGTTCATGACCAAACCTTCACAAGAGTAAATAAGCTATGGAAAATTCCCAGAGGGTAAAAGAAAACCTCAAACCCAAACACACCATGAGCATGCCCTCTTGCCTTTAAATTATATGATTACAGAGGCTGAGAGGGAGGCAGGCGGAGAAGGTTTTGAAAAAAGAAAAGATTTTTCAACAAAGACTAACCAGCTCACATCTGACAGTACAGGCATTCCTTCTGCTTCTGGGTTGCCAACCAGGAGCTGTAGGCCGTAGTCTCTGAGACAGCCCCTACACAATCATACTCAAAACCAGGCCTAACACAGGCAAGTAACACCAGGATGATCCAAGCCTGTGGGCGTCCCACACCCCTTCCTTGGAATCGCGGAAGTTATTTTAAAATTATAGGCTTTCTGATTAGTTCAGGATGCACGTGTCATTGGCATCCTTGTGCGCCAGAACGGACAACCAACGCAAAAACGGACCCAGAGAAAAGAAACCAGAAGGGACATAGCTGTTCGTAAAACATGTATCCGTATTTACTGTTCTTCCAGACCAAATCATTTCCAGTGTACCTAGTCAGGTTCAGTTCTTCCACCAGCTTCAACCTAGGTAGGGAACAGCACACCATTCCCATTCTCTTTTCTCAAATCAGACTCTTCTCACTGTGATTCCTCAACAGAAAATAAATACATCTTCTTTTTCTACACAATCTTGTCTTCTATCAATGTACATAATCCATGTATTTTAATTGCTTTCACATACATACTGGGTTCCTGGGATCAGTCTTAACCCTTGGCAAGTTTACTGATGTATCTTATTAATCTTCTATTTCCACCCTCCACTTGTTTCACCTCTCTTTCATTTCTTTATCTTGAGGCTTTGTCCCATCCACATGCGTATTTTTTGGCCGTACTCAGGTTCTTCTTTGTGTCATTTCAAAGACAAGAGACTTCCTCCTCCTTGCTTGCTCTAGTGATCTAATTATTACTCGAACACTCAGTACTTTGTGTGGTAAGCCTGACCAGACAGAGAAGTATCAACTTAAAACCAAACTTTGTGGCAGATTTGTTAGAACTGTCACCAAAACAATGCATCTTTGGCTTATGCTAAGTACTTGTTTGGTAAGCTACATTCCCCAGCACTGGGTGTGTGATTTACATTCTTAAGTCTCTCTGGATCTCTCTTTTTTTTTCCCTTTTCTTTTTTTTTCTATTGACTATAGGGTCATCTTGTAATGTGTACTATCCTGAGTACCTTGTTTTCCAGGGGTAACAGAGCACCTCTGAATAGTCTCCCTTTGTGAATGGGCTTCTCAGGGCACATAAAATAGGCTATTAATCTTTAACTTCATAATAGAGTAGTCCAGTCTTTTCATCTAGTCTGACAGTAAAGAAGTGGCATTTCTCCTTTCCTGGCCACATTCTTGAATGTCCTTTTTTTTCAGTGCAGCCTTGCATCACGATCTGAGCGCCTTGCTTATTCCCGGTGGTTTAAGAGGAACTTCGAGGTAACGCTGCATGACAGACTTCCATGTGTACCTTGGCCAACCTCACATCTGTGCTGGCATACAGTAGCTGCTCTCATACCAGTGAACTGACTTGCAAGCAGGAACTGTTCCCAGGCCTCCTCCTTATTCCCTTGGTCTGCGTGTGACCAGGACCTTGCTAAACCAGTCATATTCCTGTGTGTTAGAGGGGCATTGCCTGGATGTATCCGCGCCCACCACTAATAAGCACAAAGGCGCTACGTCTAGCTCAGAAATACCCTGAATCATAAATTTCTGGAGGCCAGGACAGTGTATCACCATATGACTGCTCTCATAATTCTTCATCTCCTACTGGATGCATCCAGAGACAGTGTCCTGGGTTTTGGTCTGACCAAATGGTACATTTGAACTGCTGTTAGTGCACCTTCAGACAAAGCTTGCGCTTCCTCTTCACTTCCACAAAGTAATCTACCGGATCTTCATTCAGGATTTAACATAAACACACAACCCTTTTTTGCCAAGAGGCTGACCAAGTGGCCTGTTTCTTCTGGAATAAGGCAAAAATTTTCACAATTTGCTCAGTCCTGGTTTTAAAATACACTCTGCCTCCATCATCAAAAATACTAAGCTAATGATGTCCCAACCTCCTCAAAATTTCTTTACCAATGCATACTCCGACTCCACCTTGCCCCTGTCCCCAGGGAATAAGGAGGCTAGCAATACTGCATCCATGTATTGAGTCAAGCCCTTGTCCTCTGGATGAACATTTGAAGCCAAAAGATCATGCCCACTCCTAGTAAGTGAACTCTACTAAAAGAAGATTTCAAAAGTACTTATTTCTTTACTTTTGGAAGTGATCTACTTGTACCAAAACAAAATTTCCTACTATTCTTCTTACCTGCTTATTTTTTGTACTGGCAACAGACAAATATACTGGGAATTGCCCACAGTGATGTGCCCTGGTTCACCTTCATCTTATGTCCCACTCAGACACAAAACGTTACAGTACTGTGTAGTGTCTGGTGACCACTGACCACGCCTGGTAGAATGAACCGGGGAAAGGAAAGGATGGAACAATGTCCAAGTAGATATAGCCATACTGAAAAAAATACATCAATGCTTGCTTTATCATCATGATTTTTCAAGCCATTTCCCCACTACATTTTTTCATCTCTCCAGGAAACCTGAAACCAGAGTCTTTATCCAGCCCTCAGCCACACTGCTGCTCTACAACCTATCCTTCCGTCTCTTTTACTGCCCCTCCAGAAAAACCACTCTCCTGTAGGAACTCCAACAGTAGCCTGTCCTTTTTGGATGATAACCTCCCTCCTTTTGTTTTTTGGGTTTTTTTTGGTGAACAAACTTGTTCTGGATTACAAACAAGAAAACCCTTGCCATCCCCTTAACCTCTGAGAGAATTAATGCTTAAACTGGAGCTACTTTTCCCCCCTTCACATGACAATTCATTTTGCCACAAAGATCTGTGGCAGTAAATGAAATCCTGCCCCATTCAAACAAATGGCATAACTTTACCTGGGACCAGCATTTTACTCAATGCGTATTCCCTTAAAATAAAGGCTGTACAGCATTTGATGCATTAGCACTGAAACATTTATATACAAGGTACATTATACACTCAAAACCACCCCCATTTCAGCTCCTGAAATCTGGATAGAGCTTATGCAGATCAGAGGAACAGGCTGTGCAGGCAACTATTTTGATTTTTCTCTTTAAAATACCGTGCAAAGCCTCCATACCAAAAGCACAACAGAAACCTTGAGATGCTGAGATTACAGCTGCAACCCTACGTAAGTAATGCTTTTCTTCCCCCTTCCCAGTTGAGTTCAGAATAGCTGCAGTCCAGCAAAACATTTAACATGTTCTTAAACCCGTGTTATCCTAGCACAGGTTCCTTCCTGAGCTGACCTACAACAGTTTTTGCAGCCTCAGGCAGCACCCAGATTAGCTTTTGGTCTTAACTGGAAAGCGCTGTATGCACATTTCTGTCACGCACACACAATTCTTGTTAACACAAGGCTGTTAATGGTGATTTCCTTCAGACAGAGCAGAGGAAAATGTTAATGCTTGGGTTCGAGCGAAAATTTCTTTCCCAGGTATTTACTGAAGATATTTTATAGCAAAACAGGAACAAATATTCACACAAAGCCAACCAATAATATATGGAAATCAAATGAAAGCTAAGGAGCACAACCCCTGCTTCCCCAATCTAAACCAAATAATATTAGAGATATTACAGCAGAACTACAGACAACGCAAAAAACTGTTTCATTAAATACAAGGAAGAAATACTGTCAATACATATGCATCCCTAAAACCACTATCACTTCAAATAAACTGCAAGATTTTCTCATGTCAGTAGACATATAAACATTTCTTAATAGTTTAAAAATCACATGGACTTTTTTCTGCTATTAATAAGGCAGCTGTCTTCCACACTACAGTTCAAAACATCCAATTTGCTTGCCAATATCAGCTCTAGAAAGACTTTTAAAACCATACATTTACAGAGTACCATCTGTACTCTGTACTAAATAAAGAGAACAGACTAAAAAGTAGGTGTCAGCTGTCCTGTTCTCACAGGACAAGGAGTTAATCCATCAGAAGGTAAACCAGTTTGTGAGTCAATTACAGAAGAGTTGCAAGCTTCCTAAAAGCCACTTCAGGAAAGTTTTTAGTTAGGTTAATATAAAAAAATGGTTACATTATCTTCTGTGACAGTGCCCTGAGGCCTTGAACAAAGACACAAGCGTGCTGAAATTTTGAACTGCGCTGATTTAGTGACTATTACTGGCACTGGCATCATTGTTTGCTCTTGCCTTGGTCTCGGACTTGCAACCCCACTTATCAACAGGGAGCGACAGCTGAATGATGGGAGAGTAAAGAAGAAGGGTAAGTAGGGAGAACTTCTAGCACACATGGATTTTCAGAGGAGACAGAAGACCCAAATACAAGTTGCAGCAAAGCAAGATGTGTGTAAAAATTATAAGGGAATAGCAACACAAAAGAAGAGGTACAATCAGGAAAGGATAAATTTGCTTAACAACAGTACTATATTGTTTCTTGTAGGCAAAGTGAAGAAATTTGAATTTGATGTAGTATGCTAGGAAGCCAAGGAATGGGTCAACATATCAAGGCAGTTACAGAAGCATTTGTGTTAAAGCAGCGTGGTGAGGGATGTAAGAGGAGTAAAGCACAAAACGACAACAATTACAATATGCAGCAAATGATCAGAGCCTAGACAACAGCTTTAGCTGAGCTGCCTGTGGCCTACAGCAATATCAAATGGAAGCAATGAGATACTGTCTGTATAGGCAGATAAGGAAAGAAAGAAGACCAAAGACCAAAAGGCAGCATGGAAGTCGGACACAGAAGGGCTGTTATGGCTACATAATGAAGCCAGTCAGTGACACAAAGATCTCCCATGTTGTTTTTCTTTGCTTGGAAACGTAGGTCAGTCTCAAGACGATGTACAGTGTGCTATATGGGATATACAGGGTTTATGGAAAGCAAGCTGCAACAATCTCTGACTTGAGGCCTGCCCAACTTTAACCTGCTCCCAGGAAAGAGCTGCTTGCACACAGAACAATTCCTCCTTTCAGGCAGTGCCTGCATGTCACTTGTATCCATGCTCGAGCACATAAGCAAACAAAATAAGCTGCATGACCATGTCCTGACTTTTCCCCTCTGCCAGCCAGCGGGGGCCACATGCATCTACAACTATCGGAAGGACTGATAACCATATGACAAGAAGGAAGACAAAATGAAGCAGCTAGTTTTGGAATGACTGAAATTCATCCCAAAGACGGAGTGTGATACTTGGCAGGCCAAAAGTTACCAAGAAATCACATGAAGAAAAAGCTTTTGGGCCTACTGGCAGGGATCTGATTATGAAGTAAGTAAAAAGGTAAGAGAGGAAGAGACTAAAACCAGAAGCTTTAAAGAACTTATGACAGAGAGAAGGAAATAAGGCACCCCAGGGAGTGTGATGTGGGGGGGGGTGGGTATTCAACTATAAGAAACAAAACAGCAAAACAGAAGCAGCACATCCTTAAATTACCTACGGGTTTCCTACCTAACTGGTGAGTAAGGGTTTCCTCCAAAGTGCTGAGTATAGCCAAGTCAAACAACTATCCCAGGTTGGCCATAGATGGTAATATCTTAAATAAAAATTCAGATATGCTGGTAAGTGACCTGAACAGACAGACATCTGTAACAACCAGGAGAGCATGAAGCACAGCAGATTGGAGGAAAGCACCTGAATCTCATGCCACAACACGCTTGAACCACAGGACACAATAACCCAGAACTCTTGGGCCAAGGGAATGCATCAGCTGAGAGTCTGTATCAAATCTCAACAACTTTTGGGTAACAGAGGGTATGCACAGGAAGGGAAGGCAAGGGTATGAGATGGTTTAATGAGAGCCATGGCATCAACAGAATGAAAACCCAGCCAGGTTCTTCTCATTCCTACCCAGTCCAAGTATAACGATTTCTGTACTAAATAAATCCTTGAAGACTCTTTCACACAGATTCTCACATCATATATTTAATTAGATGTATTATAGTAGCAAATACACCTTTCTAAATAAAAAAAAAAAAGCTCACAGTTTAAAAAGAAAAGAAGTAATTATTTGTGGACCTAGAAAACAATCAAAGGATCAAAGGTGCCTTCAAACATCACATGGAGGCTACAACCTTCTGTATTGGGCATGCCTTGGCACACCTGAGGTAGGTGGAACTTTTAATGCTTTAAACACACAACTTGAAACAACTCAGAACAACTTTTGATTATATTTATGTGAATAATCAGACAATCTAGGATCTTGATTATTAAAGGGCAGTGATCTTTCCTACACATGCAATACTTTCATTAAGGAATTCAAATTAAGCTGATTCATCACCACTGCTGAAACCTGGTGGCAGTTAAGTTGCCAACTGAGTCCCAAAGTAATGCTGATGCATTGAATTCTTTTTGATAAGAGAACTGGGCTAAGATTATGCAAATTGTGTCACAGTTAACATGAAAACGCTCTCCAACTAGAATTCAGAAATAACATTAATAACTTGATGCTGACTAGATTTACATAACTATAAAGATGTTAACATATCTCATTGCGATTACAGACAATACAGTAATCAAGTAGGGGAGGCAAAAAAAATAAAAATCACACAGTACCAGGTATTTAACAGTAAGATCAAGGCATTATATCCTCAAAAACTATGTTTTATTAAAAAACAAAGTACAGAAATGTTCAATCCAAATCAGCATTCAGATACACCCAGTTTGTGAAAGGTAGGAAGCAGAACTGTGGAGTCTTCCTTAGTTATCCAAACAGCAACGTACAGATCAGGCTTGTTACATTTCATTTACCGGAATTTTTTACCCTAAGGCAGATAGAGCTATTCATTCCAAGAAGCACAAACATCATAGGCATCAAAAAGCAAATTTTGTAATAGACTTTCCCACGAAATTAACTGAAAAATGCTCCTCAATGTCTCTGACTTGGCAAGAAGAGAGATCAAATAGGATTCATAAACCATTCATTTAAAAACCAGCTGTCACAGGATGGTGACTTGCCTACTTTCAATCGTTCCTCTGCTCCTACAAAGCCATTTACTTCATTGTGACACTTGATGCTAAAATCACTGAAGTGGGTACTGAAACATCTCACGTGTAAGGCAACACGTGCAGCTTTTCAGAACTAGTGCAACACTTTCGGTCATCAATTGCTTTCTTTCTTCTTATCAGTACTGGGTATACTGTTATGACTGTTGGTGCCCTTAGCTCCTTACAAGTTTCAGCAGAGAAAGGGACCATGTCTCCTGGAGACGTGCTATCGTGTTCTGTGCCTAGAGGATCACACTGTGAATATAACACAGAAATTGCAGGAAGGATGTTTTGGGGCCATTCTGTGGAAACACCAAAGAAAGTGGGTCCTGCAGACAAACCTTCCATTAGCAGTGAAACCTTCTTAATAAAGCATCATCCTCTGCAACACCACAAGTGTAAAGCACTGGCGTCCTAAGACTCTCCACAATTTTTAAGACTTTAGGAGAATACCCACCTGGAATGATCCTGCCTGATGCTTTCTCCTCTAAAAATGTATAAACATATTGCCTTATAGGTAGTGTTTCAGCAAAAAAAACATTAAATGATTTAGCCTTTTCTGAGTGATGGCCTACTACTGAGTCATCACAAAGCAATACCCAGAAGGTACCTGGAGAAGAAGGCACAGACTTTTAATGGAAGACAAAATACCTCAGCCAGTTGGATGGGATAAAGTACCAGGTGAGATTTCCTCCGCAATGAGAGCACATCAGAATGGTAAACCTGGGACCCTACCAGGAGCAAAGCATTACACATATTGTGGACAGCTTCTGCTGGCACACTGTCCCATTTTACTTTCTACCCTGAAAGGTCAGTCATGTCCTAGGTTCAGCTAAAACCTATGATATCCCATCCCAAAGAAGGCTCTGCTTCACCAAGTGGTGGTTATACTGTTGTTTGTACAGTACTAAGATCCTTGGTGATGAAAAACAATGCAAAGTAAGCTCTCTTTAAAAAAGTTTTTAGTGTCTTGTCACTTTAGATCTTCTTAGGGAAAAATCAAGATGCAAATTAGGGCATGGTCAGGTAGGCATTCTGGTATAACCAGCTGTAATTAGTAGCCCACATCAGCTTTATAATTTCAGTTATTACACAAATAGTTCATACTTGCATGAAGTTTCTCCTCCTATTTTGGTACCAAAAGGGATCACTGGGATCACATAGTCTGGCCTCTTTCAAGTCAGTGATGAAAGCTCTCACCTAGTCAAGTTGTGCAACAAGTTCATGATGTCTACTGCATCTCCAGAGTAGCTTCTTGAAAGAAATCGAGGCTTAACTCAAAGGACTCAAAATGATTAAAATACCCTCATAACCTTCTACAGGAAACTGTTCACTGATTAATAATCATGACTCCAGAAAAAAAAAAAAAAAGTGTTTTACTACTTGTTTCCCACTAAATTAGCCTTTAGCTCCCAACCGTTGGGTATCACTGTGGTAAGAATAAGTAACCATACAGTCAGAAGGAATCTCCTCTGAATATTGTGCATAATGTGGTTTCACCATCACATTTACCAGGTCTTCAATTCTTCCTGTAGCTCTTCTACAAACCCTTCCGAGTTAAACATCATCCTTTTTAGCCTGGTCTCCTAAAGATATAGGCTTATGAGAAAATGCTTTCTGTCTACATTTGGCCATCAATCTCCCACTGATCATTTTTTTGAATCAGTTGATGATTTCCACAAAATTTGAAAAAGTGGTAGAGATCTCAAAAGATTCTCAAAACATTCAGTTCTACGAATTTTGTTAAATCCAATGGCTGTGTAGGGAAGAGAGCACCACTGGATGTCCCCAGGGAGGAAAGGGCTGCACATGCTGGTTCAGCGACTCTCCGTAGCCTTTGACTCAACAGTACATAAATAGTGAGAGTCGGCCATCCCGCTGTGCCACCTCTCACCAACACGATGCTGAGGCCAGCAGGGCAGGAAACTGAACAATACGGCACTGGCTGTCAAACAACTAAAAGGGTAACACCATGTGCAGCCAGTACATCTGCAGCTGTATAGACTCTTGCTTCTCTTGAAGCTTGTATGAAATTATTACAAAACCATCAGCTTGGAAGCAAGTCAACTGTAAAATGAGTTAAAATTAATTGCAGACACTACTGCCTCCAAAAGCACAGCCTCCTTGCCAATTTCTGTGCTTGTTAGAATGGTATCTCGCATTTTCTTTCAAAATATTTCCCTTTCCTCTTTGTATTTGAGAGAGCAAAACGATTAAAGGAGGAACTAGCAAACTACCTTGCACAGTGGGAAGAAAAAGAGTGGGACAGTGAAAACGACTGATCTCAAAGTGCTATTAAATTAAAAATGTATATTAAAAGACTTTTAATCTTTCCCACTCACAAGTGCTTTGTATGTTACAAATGCGTAATTAGCAACACAGATGAAATATTTCACAATCAACTCTTACTGAAAATGCCAGAAAATGGCATACAAGTCCAAGGTTTACAGCAGGGGTGGCAGGGGGGAGCGGAGTACAGTGGACACCAGGTGATTTTAGCACTGTTGGCTCTGGAAGCAGCTTGGTCATAGTACATAACCAGTTGCGCTTCCAGTACAGTAATGTACCCAGAAACATGAACATGATTTCTAGCTCATCCGTATGGAGTAGGGAAAGAGATACTTTCTCATTATTGCCACATACACTGTCAGTCTTCTTGCTATAGTTTCCTTCTCAACAAATAGTTCTGTGAACAATAGAGTTAATGAAGGGCGTTTTCTATGCGTTGTGTACCATATCTTTATTCTCCTTATACTTGCAAAAAAACCCAACTTCAACCCCTGAAGCCCTGTGACTTCCCCTATTCCTATCATACCTTGATGTCCCCAGTTCCCTGTTCTGCTCCCTACATATCACCTTGGCAAGTGTTGCTCTTGGAGCAACACATAAAAAACTTGCAGAGAAAACTGAGATTTCTAGGTTGCATCCCATCACATTGCTCCTTTAGAAGCTTCACCAGCATTGGTTTTGTATGGTGCCTGCCACAGAAGCTGTAGGAATTCCAACAGTCATTCAGAATGAAGCAGTATATAAATTTACCTTTGTATTATGCTAAATACCGTGTACTTCAAAGAGCCTTTTCATACAGGGCATGTTGCAAGACAGCTAACTAATTCTTCCGAGGGCCCTACCTCAAACACAATTGAACTGCTCCAGCTGACCACCATTAAAGGACATCAGTGAAGTAAAAACCACAGACATTTGGGGTACTGCAGCATATCCAAGGTGATAACAATTCACAGTTCTCGAAGTCCATGCATCTCTTCCAAATATGGGTACTACAGGAATGCTCTCTAATGCCCCCAAACCACCCTGACACTCTGACCTCAAGCACATTTAGAAGTTAAAAGTCGTTTATCAAAAGGATCTATGCTTGAATAATTTGCCCCCATTTATAATCCCAGACTATGTTTACTCTGTGTAAAACAGGAAGTACCCTCACATTATTTAAACAGTGGCACTTACTGTTGAAACAGACTGACTTAGAAGAGTTATGTTCCAGTCTTGAATTACAAACTCAGTTTTACACGTATTCCAGAGAGTCATGCAATAACGATTCGATCTCAAAATCACGAGCATTTTAAAACATGTTCTGCTGGAGGTGGACTACTGCCAAAGGGTCTAATCGAAGAAGTTGCTCTTGATGAGGATTACAGATAAGAAGATACATGTTTACGATTTGAGTAAACAAAGAATTTCATGAACGGAGGAGAAGCGCTGAAGAAACACCAACTACAAAACCAAAGAAGGGTGAAACTGAAACTTCATTTAGTGGGAAACCTGGCAGCAGGAAGAGATTTATAGATATGGGCAAGTTTGATGGAGAGTGAGCAATTTAAACTTGATTTAGGCTACAAAGCAGTCAAGAGAAGTTTCGATGGGGATGGAGAAGCAAAGAGGAAAGAACTATGTAGATGGCAGACAGTGTAACCTCAATGCTACCAGAGCTGGGAGGAAGGAAAAAAAAATAAATTTGATGTACTATGCTAAAGCCTTGGACAGAGATACATATCCATTCCTTCTCTCTTCCCCTCCCTACTCCCCAAAACCCACAGTCTTGCAGCACTACATGATAAAAATATCAGATACTATGTGATTTAATCTCTGAGTAATTTTCCCCCACCAGTTTGTTATGAAACAAATAAAAGATTAAAAGCACAACCAAGATGCAATCCTGCAGGAAAAGGTGCAGCTTGATGCAGGATATGGTCTCTAGAGAAAGAGAATTGTGACACATTTTAATGGATGCATGAGTTTATTGAAAATGACACCTTGAAACCACTTTATGCCCTCATTAGCATTCCCTACCAGCAGCAAACAGAAGTCGAAATGTTTCAAAATACTGTGAGGTGACCTGATTGATGCATACGTTAAACTGTCCTGCTTGTAGTCAACAACACCATTTTTTTTCCTAACTGATTCAGCTCATATTTCAGGCAGGAAAATAAGCTTCATTCGACCCTGAAGTGAGTTCAAATCTGGCTGTACGCTGTATGTCTCTGCAACAGAGCAGAAACTTCTCTAAAGCAACACATAAATGTATATTCTCTAAACCTGGAAGCAGCAAAGCCAAGAGGCGGGGTGGCTCAGGGACCCATTTTGAATGTAGGCAAAAAGTGCTGAGAGCTGTAACCCACTGCCAGCTCTGGCCTCAGGCTACTTCCAGACTCAAGAGGAGCTGCAGCCTTGCACCAGGCCAACCTACCATAAAGAGCCTGAGACTGAGCGCTGCTGTCTTACATAGTCACAAAATAGCATCATCAGCACACTGCCTCCATGAGGGAGTGCCTCCTGTTGACTTCGTTGCAGAGCACCACCTCTAATTTGGAAAAGGAAAATACAGTGTGGCATACCACACTCAAGAGAGGAGCAAACCCTGCTCTATACCACTGACAAGTAACTAAAGTCCACCCAACACCACCACCCCCTATTAAAGAAAACTGAAATACTATGAGGAATTAAAGAAATTGCATCAAGCTAATGGGTCCCAGTGTTTTCAGTATTAAAATGGAATTCAGAAAAAAATACATTACAAAACAGCACAGAAAAGCATTATCTAAAACTGGCTACCCTTCCTGCACTCCCGCTTTCCACTCTTATCAGTGTCAGAGAGAGAACCATGACAGAAAGCCGACAAAATTTGGTCTTCAGCATCAGATACAATATAGCCCTGCATTTCCAAGTTCTCCCTTTAATCCAACCCTTCAGACAGTTTCTTTACCTACTCCTGGGATCTGATGAAGATAGTTATCTACAGGAAAGTAAACTAGCTCCAGCGTAAATGAGCAAAGCAGGAAACAAGCTAGTTACTAAAGGAAAATTCTCAGATGACTCAAAGATGATGGCTGTATGTTTTAATTTTAAAGAAAAGCATTTAAATATATTCCATGACTGAAGGACTAGCTGCACTCCTGTAGCTTTTCAAGGTGTTTCCAAATGCAATCACAGGTGACAACAGCAAACCTTCACCAGACAAGATAGGATCATGTTTTCCTCTTACTCTTAGATTAGGATGCAGACTGCTGATCCACAAGCAGGAATGGCCATTATCTCAGCCCTTCCGACTAGACTTGATATATGTGGCTTTGCCCTTCACGAGCAAAACAGAGAGGCTGATCCTCTAAAATTTTCAAAATGGAGCACTTTAACCTTAGAAACATCACGTTGCGTAAGAGAATTTAAAGCAGTTCCATAAAGTCAGACTGATTTAGGGGAATGATTATCAACCTGCGAGCAATGTGCAGCCCATGCCACTTCCCAGCAAAGCTCATAGACTAGGACATTCACATCTATTAATGTGAGCAATCGGAGAGGAAGGCCAGATGCTGCCCACTGCATGCTCTGTGCTCTAGTCACATGGCAGAGAAGACTGGGCAACCACCAGCAAGTCCCAGCACTCCCACCCCTGGGCAGAGACCTTCTGCTTTAACCGCACTTAACAAATGACACCTTCCTCCTTACCTCCCTCTTCCTCTTCAGAAGGGCTTTTAAAGCTCTGAAATGCCCACAGCTCAGTCACTGTTCTCTTAATGACCCCTGAAGTGTTTACCTTAGGGATCCCTGAAGTGTTTACCTTAGGGATGTCATATCTACTTATTGTTTCCTTTCCTGCTTGCTCTTGCAAGCAGCCCATTTAACTTTGGTCCACATGGTCAGAATACATCTTGTAGAGCTCTCAAGAGAGCTGCATGGCATTTAAGTTTAATTCATAAATTAATGCAGAAGAGCCACATCTTCCACATCAGAGCTACAAATGCTTCGGTTATCAAATAATATGTCAGCATTGCTAATGTATTTGTAGATTCATGAATCGCTTACTGGAAAACTGTGTTACTACATATGCAAGACAGCAGTGGCTACTAAACCACATACGTTATTATTTAGCTATATAGATTTACTGGAGGGGAGAATAAAAGGAGCATGGGGAGCGGGGAGCTCACCAAAGCAGATGTTTCCAAGCTTTTTTAAACCTAAGAGACAAGACATAAGACAACACTTGAAGGAGCAGCTGGGGACACTGAATAAGTACAGACATTTAAATGTGACTAATTACATACACATGCTGGAATTCTCAAAGGAAGATCAGGGAGCCAGGCTCCCAGCTCACGCTGACTTTCAACAGGAGTTCAGCGGCCTGTTCCTTCAGGCATGCTGGAACTCAGATGTCATCTTGCTAAATACAGAACACTGCTTCTAAATGTTGCCTCTGGTAGCGTAACCACAGCGAAGCCTACGGATTTCTACAAAGCTATCTGCAGGAGCCCTCCTCTTTATTCAATAAATACGAATGCATGTATCTGCTGATCTTAGCCTATGTTGCTCTGCAAGATGAGAGAAAGTTGTCTGGACCAGCCCAGGGGCCTTAAAGCCTTTGGGGAACCACCCCTGTGCTAAACACAAATGTGCTGCACAGAATCTGTTCTAACGATGGTGGGGAAAGATTTACAAAAGGTCTAAGGCTCCTTTCCGGTTAATTCTATTGTGAAGCAGGAAGGATATCTGTATATGTAAAGTGGTGGCTCAGAAAAAATTTAGGGAGAAGCACGTGCCATTGTTTTTCGGATGTATTCATGGTCTATGGGTACACATACTCCATTCATGACTTAGTTCCAACACTTCAACCTGGCATGGCTGCAGAAAGAGCATCCTCCCCTCATCCCTGCTGCTCATTTTCCTTCCTCTGCATTACAGAAAAAGAATAGTGCCGTTTCGAGGATGCACAGGATTAAGGCCTGATTCAGCTTAAAAAAACATGAGGGGAAAAAAATAAAAATACACCATTGCGGAAGCAGCCACCAGGAGCCGTGTGTCAGCACAAAGGGGTGAGTACGGACACAAGCAGCAGGAAGCATGGGAAAGTCTTGACTACTTCTTTCCATGGCCTTAGTACCTTAAAGTGTTCATGAAATTACGGACGCATTTCTGGCAGGTGACAAACCACTTGACAAACAAGAGATGGCCTTCACTTTACAGCCAATGGAAGGTGAGGCCAGATGTTGGTAGCCACAACAAACAGCAGCTGACTGTGCAGAGGGCCAGGAAGGCTGTGGAGGAAGACAACACGAGATCTTCTGTGAGTGAAGGACAGAAAGGGGAGAAGCCAGAACCTACTGAATAAGACTTACTTTTTACTAGCACTCAAGATGACTCACTGCATGGCACAACAATAGTTAGTACAAATGCAGTTACATGAAGGTACCAGGCCACAAAGTCCATACATTTTGTCTTTTATCTGACAAGCACGTGGGCAAAGCTCTGTGCTCAGCAGGCTGTAGGTCTGCTCTCTCTGTATGTCGGGAATATAAGACACATCAAGAGCCTGCATCCCAAGTCCTGTAACAGGGACGTGAGAGACTTACGGAGACCCAGCTGACAACTGTGTCCAAGCCAGTCACTAGGACCACCAGGTTTCGCAGCAGTTCCACAGAGGGAGCCCACAAGCAGCAAAGTGTTCCCAGAAGAAGCGTGCAAAAGCAAGAGCTGTTGTTCTTACAGAGGATGACAGCAAGAGCTTCTGGGGGACAGAAGAAGTCTGAATGTGGTGCCTGCATCTGTACTGTCAATGTAACTTTTAAATCCACTAATCCTTCTCCTTATAATCTCTTTTGCAGAGATTCAGTCCAGGAGATTGTGCTCTAACAGCTGGCAGAGACCAGGGCCTCTGAAGGGCTCTGAGGAAGCACAACAGCTTAGTGGTTTCAGGCTAAATGAAAGTATTGAATGCTTCCTAAGGAGAAGCTATTAGGTAACAGTTTTTAAACTGATTTTTTTGCTTCCTCTGCAGGGGCTAAGGAAGCTCACATGCCTTTTGCATTTTAAAGTAATCTAGTACTTAATGTTCAAGAGCTCAGCACTTAACAATTTTAATTTGCCCTTCCATTCAGATGAATTTCCCATCCACCTGTCCAGCTGACGGTGTGCTCCATGGGCCTGCAGGCTGGCTCAGCAAGGCCCCAGCTGCTTTCCAGGCTTTCCGGAATGCAGAGGTGGCAGCAATGCGCACAGGCGCAGAGGGCACACTGGTGAAGACCTACGGGTAAGCTCATAAGAAAACTGATCTTTATTTTCTGGATAGGTAAAGAAGTTTCCTAATTAGGCCTAGTCTTCTTTCAGCCTGCATACATATCTTTGAAAACAAGCACTACTCTGGGGCTTAAAAAAGTGTGCGTCTCTAAGGTATTTTTAAACAGCTGCCCACTGGAAACAGCTTTTGTTCTCCTTGCAAACCTGAACTGTTTAACCAGTTATATCTATGAGGCCATTCTCGGGGTAGTGTTTATCTTTGCAGCTAAGAGCTTCATTAAAAAAAAAAAATTAAACTTAAAAAAGGAAGTCAAGGAAGTTCACAAGACAAGAGTTAGATTCATCAGAACAGTCTGTTTTTAAGATGAAGTGATTCTAGGTTCTTGCTCATGGTTTTACAGCCTTGTCTTACTTGCTCACTGCAACAAATTCACGAGCTGTCCACAAGAAAAATCAGTTATCTTCACAAAACAATCAGAAGCTGCACTCCCCTAATACGCCCAGTCTCTGCTTTTCACTCATGAACTACCTATAACAAAGGTGCTGCCTCCCCTACCTTTGCTGCTATTCCCACTGGCAAATTCTGGCTATACAGACATTTAGTTGAGTATTGCTTAATTACCACACTCTCTTCTCACATGCCTAAGCACTAGAACCAAACTATCTATGAACAAACCGGAACAAGATTTCAGATCATGTGGAAAAACGTTAAGAGCTGCAGTTTGCTGTATACCTCCCTAAAGCAAACAGTGTGGCATTAAGAAAATGCTGGACTACATTATAAAGTGCCTTTTTTCCCCCAAGGTAACCATTCCCCTTTCTTTTTCTTCATCATTCCCTTCCTCTTTCCCACTCGTAAGACACATTGCCATGAAAACCTGCACCAATGGAACTACATACTCTAGAAATATTTTTATTTCCCAATTCCCTTATTTAAATTGCTAAGCTCTACTCTCACTTACCACTCGAATAACAAATAGCCATGGAAAATAGCCAGAGCCAAAGAGAGTGTCCAGGTCAGCTACAGAAGAGAAGACAACAATGGGAAAAGATGGCTTCAGCAGACATAAGCTTACTCAGGCTCTGATTTTCAAGTTTTGTTTCTAAGAGCCAAGGGCTGGTTTTAAATCAAGATAAACTCTGAACATTATGATTCAGTGGTTAAAACCTCAGGATTTTTCTATGTGTTTCAGCTAATACATTGTGTTTACTGAACGATACCTTGCAAATCACAGTTACAGAATGCTTCGCAAGCCAGTCCAAGTATTTTCTCTGCATTGTAGAAAGTGAACAAAATAGTCTTCAAATCAAGGCCATACAGGCAGAAATTTGAATAAAGACTTAAGACCTGCCTGGTCAAATGAATAGAAAGTTAGAAAAACATGCTGCACACTGCCATATTGTTACAGTTGTCATTGCCTTATTGCTTTTCATGAAGCAAGAAGCTGCATGTGTTACATGTTAAGAAGGACCTTTTCGGACACTTATTTCTAGCATTTCAGGAATTTTACTTAAAAATCCATTGGTACTATAATGTTACCAGGGCTCATTTAACTGAAGACAAAACCTTTAAAAGAAAGCTGGCTGTGGCATGGCATACTCCCTCAGAACAAAACAATGTGAGGCAAACACTTCTGAAGGTCCTTCAGTATACCACCTAACTATTCAGAACAGACCATGGTGAGAGTGGAAGGATGTTCCAGTTAATCTGTGTTTGCAGAGTCCCAGACATCACAGGGTCTTAACCCACAATTAGGGTTCAAAGGATATGGACAGAGGCCTTTGCGGCTCTATCACACCACTAAGGAGTGCACTACACACTTCCAGAAAGGCCAAAGCAAAAAAAATCTGGTACTCAGGACAACTGTGCTCCTCTTCACTCTCCAAGCACAGTATCCTCCAGGCCTGCTCTGAGAATAGCCCAAGCTTAGTGACAAGCCCACTGTCCTGTGTGTCCCACACACATATACCCTCTCACACAGCAGATATACAGTGGGGTAGAAAGACAAGAAAACTGCCTTTTCCCACCTTCTATTTCCCCCTCTCCTGCAAAGCCCTAGGACCTATAGCAATACAAATAACACCTCAACAAGAGATGCCAGCCTAGGACTTGGGAGATGCAGGTTTGAACCCTGGTTTCCCCGAATGCACGAGATCATCGTTACGTGGTCATATTCAAATTGCACAATGGAAAATGACACAATGAGAGTGCTCAGGTAGTAGCTGAAGGAAGGTTGGGCCCTCCAGGTGGTGCACAGCTATACTGACATAGCAACTTTTGTTCTGAAAGAGGTACAGTTGTGTTCCAGTAGCATTGTGCCCTGGTCAGTAAGTTCACTGGAGGTCAGAGCCTACACAGCAACTTGCACCAGACTATGCCTGTTATTCACTCTGCCTCATCACAACAGACTGTGTAGAGAAAGACTTCAAACGTACTTACTCGCAGAGCTCTGGTAGGGCCCGGATGGCTAGAAGGTATATGCACAGGCATGGAAGATCACATTCCCCAGCATATCCTCATATCAACAGTGTGCCTAGAAGGATGCAGGTCAACCACATGGCTCACCTGCATTTGTTAACAGGTCCTAGATTTAAAGATTACCATGACATCTTATTAACAAAGCCTTAGCAAAGGCAGTAACAAAATGATGTCAAATACTGGTCTGAAAATAGGGCTCGTCAGAACTTTCCTTAGCAGAGCATTTTTTCTATTGACACAATTGCCAAATAGCTAGAAGTGTATGACGCCAACACTCCGATCTTGACGGCTCTTCTGCCAGACAGAGAATACAAAGCAGATTCCTGACAGAAGCCAACCAGTTCTGCCACTGCTCCTGAAGTAGCCGCCTAAAAGGCCCTGGTGTGGTCAGAGAGCAATGGCCTTCCCGACTCCTCCTCAGAGGAAGGTGAAATCTTGACTCCCATCTGAGTCCTGCAGCTTCTATGTTTCAATTCATTTGAGTGAGATTGGATGGCTGATTCTGAGACTGCTTTAATAACTGACAGCAGACTTTTGTTTGTTAAGTCAGCACTGTAACACTCTGTCAACACACAAGTCGTGCTACAAATTTGCTTAGCTGGTAAGGTCCTTAAAGCACATCAGAAGGACACTGATATTATCCTTTGATGCCTTTTTAGTATCTATGCCATGACTAAATTGGATAAGTGATTTATTAACATCTAAGACTGTTAGGAAGAAAATTATGTAGATTATGTGGAGAGAAGAAGAGAAAATGAAAAAAAAAATCTCACATCCTATAAATTCATAAGGATATCACTGATTAAGAACATTCACTGTCCAATTAATGTTTTGATTCTTCCAACTATTTTTAAATGAAGCATTGCACAGTATCTATAATCAGTGTTTCTCATAACTCTGCAGTTACATTTCAAATCCTACCGTGTTGCAAGCTTATGACAGACGACACCAGTGTCTGTTATGACTTCACTGAGTCTCAGCTCGAGGTGGACCTTCCCCTGAAACACACCAAAAACAGCATATGATAAGTTAGTTTTATGCACAGCCAGGCATACCATTCCAACTTAAAACAAAGCAAGTCAGTTAATGCAATTAATTCCAGGAGGGGTTTAAAGATTAAGTAATGGCTGTATAGCTAAGGTATTTCAACCGCCAGAGAATCCAGATTAGTAGCCATTTTGCTAATTTCAGTGCATAATTCCCACCATTATCTCATCTCTGTATGTTTTACTAGTTGAGGGATATGGAGTACCTGTGGTCTGACACAAAAATATTGTGTTGGACTTTTATCTATATTTAGCATTTTAAATATTAAGCAAAGATCTGCAACACAATCATTGAAAAGATATCACAGCAGTGTGTTATAAATGAACAGCTACATGTTTTGAACATTAGAAAAATAAAAATTATGAAATAATACAAACTGTGAGACAAGTATCAGTAAAACTACATTGGGTAACTAAAAAAGTTCAACCACGTTGCTAGCATTCATAGTATCTACAATTACACAGACTTCAACTCCTTACCATCACATTAACTTTATTATGACTTGAGCCAAGATGTTATGCTCAAATATGCTAAGAAAATAAAAGCAATCATGAATACAAACTGCATTCCTCTTATTAACTCTATTACATTTCAAAACATGGGCATCCACTCCCACTGGCAGAAGCTCAGCACCACTCTTACAGTGTTGTATAGCAAATGCAAAATACGTTTCGTTATTGACCTATTCTGACATGCCAGCACTGCCCAATCATCTTCGGCAAATCACCGTGGCCAAAATTGAGTCATTCACCTCCGTAACCACCTCTCCTCCACCCTTTTTACCAAAGGACCCTAAAATCCACCCTGCTAGTTAGGCAGAGCTCTAATGTGGGTGTCATCTTTGACTCCGATCTACCTCAACTCATACAAAAGTCTGTTGCCACCCCTTTCATAAGATCTTCCAGATTTGACCTGTTCTCTTTATGCACGTGACCAAAACTCCTGCCAGAGACTTCCCTGACTCTTCTGACTAGTTACAGCAACCTCCTGATCTATGAGGATGTCTATCCTGTGTAACAGAGTAGAGTGAAGACCAAACCCTGGCAGAAAGAACCTTCAAGTTGCACCTACACTGCTAAGATCTACTTCCTCTACAGCGCATTTGTCTGGACGAAAGCTGGTGAAAGCAGTCCAAAGCAGAGCAGGAGGTGCAGTAACAATTAAGCAGCACGGACATGCAGAAGTTCAGTTCAAGGTCATTCCCTGGCCCTCTTACATTTAGCAGCACAAACAAACACTGAAGTCAGTGCCTGAATACTTGTCCTGAAGAAGCCTATGAGAGATTCTGTTTCTTACTGCTACAGTCATTCTCCCCCCTTCCTCATATACCCCTTTCTCGGTACTATTCTTTCTGTGCTATCTTGAATGCACGCTTCACGCTTTTCCTGCATTTCACGCTTTCACTCCTCAAACCTCTATCACCTACTTATACCTTCAGTATTCTGACTCAGTAGTGGGTTTTCCTGTCCGAGGGCTGGAACACAGGCCTTTCAAGTACATGCGGCAGATGATACTGATGTTCATCCACAAAACAAGACCTCTCCAAGCTGTATAAAAGCCCATGTTGCAGAGGCATCGCAGCAGTTCGCTGGCATTCTGAACAGCAAAGGACCCAAACCTGTGTGGGAGCTTAAAAAAGATGACTCCTGCCAGGTGTCTTTTGCATCATTTTAAAGAAAATCATAAAAACAAACACCAATGCAAAAACCAAACGTTGCATTTGGCTGTCAGACTCCTGATTCTTCGTGTCTGTTTCAGCAAGACAGGTATCCTCCTTCACCCTTGTCAGTGTATGCAAATGTCAACATCCATCATTTTCTTACAAACTGAAACCTGTCCTCATGAACAAGAGAAGGATTTCTCTGCACAAATGCATAAAACCACTTCTAGACCCACCTCTTTAAGACTCAGTACCACTGCAGTGCCCATCGTACCTGTGCACAACAAGGGCTAGGCACACAACCAGCTAAGAACTCTGGTTAAGCAGGACGGTTTTCTGGCTTTAGTTTTACTAGGTTTTCCCCTTACTCTTCACTGTTCTCTCTTCCACTGGTCACATATTTTATCACAGGAGCTAAACCACTAGCCTCTGGAGAACAAATTTATATTATGAACCTGTAAAAAACACTGCTGCTATCTTTGTTGATAGCCTGCGTATTATCTTTACTGGAGAAATCAACACTAATACAAGTGTCGAAGAAATTAAGAGACAGGAACAGAGATTTAGAAACTCTAGAGAAAATATCTCTTTGTAGAAAAATACCAAGAAGGTAAGATAATGTTTTTACAGAATTATTTCTGCTGATCTTAAACAAAGGCGAGACTGACCTCTCTCAGGAAATAAAGAATGCTTCAATGCATCTAGGTGAGCCTGAATGCAAACTTACAGTGCCCATTTGGCTTGATCTCACACAGATTAAGTAAGATGGAAGCTCCCTATTTTGGAAATTAAGCTGCAACCTTTTAAAGTCAGCAGTACTTCACACATTTTCCCAGCTACATTAAGCACAAAAATATAGTGCTGCCTCTTTTGGGCTGAGAGCCATTTTTTCTTGCAGCTCTCATTTTTCTCTTGTGAAGACTCTGAAAACTGTCAACTGCTCAAAACGTGACTCAAAGCTTCATACAGCAAAACAGAGGTCATGGGATCATTGGGACCAGCAGCCCTACGGCTATTCCCAGAACACCTCCTTAATTCCAGTTAAAAATTCAAATATATAAATACATTAAAATAGGGCTACAGTAACATATTTGCAGGCTTAATTCACAGAAAATATAACTCCTACATAAACAGAATGCTTCTTCCCAAATCAATTATACTGTTAGGCAAAACATAAGGATTCACCTGAATAAATTTAATCCTGAGCAGTGGCATTAGTTGGGTTTACAAAATACCGGATAACCCAGTTTTCAAAGGGAAGACAGAAAACTATGCAATAAATCAGTATCATAAAACCAACAGTTAATCTAACCAACAGAAGGTCAACCTATACTGGATTAAAAGTACCACAGAAACACAAAGTTGCCAATATCTTTATTTACTGACTATTTATAAAAAAGAAATTCATATTTTTATTATTAAAAGAATTACTATGGTAATAACAAGAGCCTCTAGTCATGCTAGGTGCACACAGTTACTGACAGCATTACGAGCACGGAAGATCAGATAATGCAGGAGGATAAAAAAATATTTTGTCCCTGTTTTACAGCTGAAACACTGTGGCTTGGTCCTGCTCAGACAGAATCCCTGTTGCAGAGCCAGGGACTGAGTCTAGGATCAGTCCCAAGCCATAAAGCTTTTTTTCCTTCAGCACAGAAAAAAAACTCAGAGAAGAAGCTGGAGCTTTGACAATTTTGAAGTAGAATGCATTAACTAGTAAAAACATTTCCATAAAAAAAATGTTTCAGGATGTTCCTAGAAGCAGCTATGCTCATTAGCATACCCTTCACATTTGGAAGGGTAGGACTTTTTCAAGGAACAAGCTGAAGGAGTGCCAACTCAACTGCTGAACGCTTCCTTTTCCATAAACTCCGGCTGATATGGATGGGTAGGTTCATAGGTCGTACGTCCTTCCTAATCACATCTAACATCGGATAATGGGGCCAGCCAGCTTCCATTTTTCAGATCTTGATTAAAGAAGTCATCAGTAGACTGAATTTCTTGTAGGGAAGTAGACAGTATTCAAAAGGCAATCAGTAACAAACAAACCTTTTAAAGGGCCTTACTGAGGAAAAGAAAACTTATACTATGCTTGTTAAATATCCCCTTGACTAAAAAATAATAGAATCAAGTTCCAGTCTTGTTAACATTCTCATAACACTAATAGGCATCAGGGAGAACTACACACACAGTCGTCCGAAAAACAAACTGAAACTGATCACAAGCTTGCAAAGAAAAGGAAAAGCAGACTCAAAGCCCTGTTTTTATAGATACAGGAAAAGCCTGTCTCCAACCACCTCATTTCTCCTTGGAATGCAGCTATGAGTTACTGTGGATTGAAACACCAGAAA
Source organism: Nipponia nippon (assembly GCF_047370975.1). Taxonomy (NCBI): domain Eukaryota; kingdom Metazoa; phylum Chordata; class Aves; order Pelecaniformes; family Threskiornithidae; genus Nipponia; species Nipponia nippon. The sequence goes on along the minus strand of NW_028262336.1, from coordinate 65,066,711 downwards.
ATGGTTGTAAAGCAAGTAAAAGTATACAAATGCTACCCACCTGTATCATGTTTCCAGCAGTTGCAAATTTGCAGTTTAATTTAAACACAGTATGTTGAAGGAGAAAAGGAAACACGTGACCGTAGATTATCCTAAAGTTATTCTTACGACAAAGTTCTGCCATCCTGGCACAAAGCACTGTTAGCATCTTGAACAAGTGGTGGGCCTCAGAGGCAGTGTTTGCACAGTTACCAGGACACCACTGGGAGCCATTTCTGAGTGCAGTTACGTGCACACATTTTGGCCTGGAATCTGACACACACCACATGATCCAGTGACTGTAGATTCAGATGCAACATCTGATCTAACTCAAAACAGATGCCATCTGGTTTTTCAGGGAAAGTTTTATGAAAAAACGCCGACAAACACTAGGAATCTCTGTACTCTATATCTGAGGCTCTAGTAAATGCACAAAAGACTGACAGTCTGCCTAAGTTCAAAAGACAGGAACCAAATCTACCCAAATCTCTTAAATCATATCTTTAAGGAACTATCACCCAGATCTCCATCCTTTTTGTTACTGTGAAACAGTTTTTAGAAATCTTTCACTTTTTAAAAATATCGAAAGAAAAGAACAAGTCTTCACTGTTAAACAGAAACAATCCGCTTTCTTGAATATTAAATATCAAGTCAGTTATCTTCATATACATGGCTCACACAGCACTGTAATTCTCTATTCTACAGAAGAACAATAGCCGATATCACAAAGACTCCTAAAAAAGGTATTTGTCTACTATTAAACCTGCTGGACGAGAGGTTTGTGATCACCCACCATTCAACTTCTCACTAGCCTACCCAGTTTTGCTAGGGACTTTGCCCCCCAAGGTGGGAGTGCATCTGCATGGAAGTTTTCCAAACATTTATCCCACATGGGGACCCTTATCACTGCACAGTTGCCCAGCCTCATCAGCTCTGCAGCTCAGCTCAACTCTGCTCATTGCTCAGGAGTGTGGAAAGAGGGACTGGGACCCACCTTTGGCTCTTTACTCTTCCTCCTGCTGGTACAGAGTGACTGCAGGCAGTCTCACCCCAGCTCCTGGAGACGGAGGTGGGAAGACATGTAACATTCCCTTACAGGCTTGGAGAGGAGTGGCTGGAGAGCTGCCCAAAGGAAAAGGACCCGGGGGTGTTGGTCAACAGCCAGCTGAACATGAGCCAGCAGTGTGCCCAGGTGGCCAAGAAGGCAAATAGCATCCCGGCTTGTATCAGAAATTGTGTGGCCAGCACGACCGGGGAGGTGATAGTGCCCCTGTACTCAGCACTGGTGAGGCCGCACCTCGAGTACTGTGTTCAGTTTTGGGCCCCTCACTACAAGAAGGACATCGAGGTGCTGGAGCGTGTCCAGAGGAGGGCAACGAAGCTGGTGAAGGGTCTGGAGCACAAGTCTTATGAGGAGCAGCTGAGGGAACTGGGGTTGTTCAGTCTGGAGAAGAGGAGGCTCAAGGGAGACCTTATTGCTCCCTACAACTACCTGAAAGGAGGTTGTAGTGAGGTGGGGGTCAGTCTCTTTTCCCAAGTAACAAGGGACAGGATGAGAGGAAATGGGCTCAAGTTGTGCCAGGGGAGGTTTAGATTGGATATTAGGAAAAACTTCTTCACGGAGAGAGTGGTTAGGCATTAGAACCGACCGGCCAGGGAAGCGGTGCAATCACAGTCCCTGGAAGTGTTCAAAAAATGCGTGGATGTGGTGCTTAGGGACATGGTTTAGAGGCAGACCAGGCAGTTAGGTTAATGGTTGGACTCAATGATCTCAGAGGTCCTTTCCAACCTTAACGATTCTATGATTCTAGGGACAGGCTGTAGGAGAGGACTAGGCTAAGCAGGTGACATGAACCACAGCCCGTGACTAGTGTCAGCGCCTCATTGTTTTCCATTCTCAAATTTAGGATTGTGATACCACTGACGTGTTGGTTTACTTTACTTTGCTATGAGTTGTCTGGAGAAAGGAGCATTGGAAGAACTCAATGATGCACACAGACCATTCCAAACTATGGGATAACCTGTGCTGTTGCTTTCTCTCCAAATTTTATTTCAGGATATAGCAAATGTCATTAGATAGATCCTGTCTACTTTGAAACCCCCTTAGGCAACTTTCTGAGATGTCACTTTCTGGCACTGCTAAAGCTTAAAAGCAAACAATAAAACTGACCCAAACTCTAAGGGTTCACTAAATGCTGTCCATGAGGGAGTGGGAGAGGAAAGACCAAGGGTGCAGCTACTGCTTTAGGTAAATCCAGCCCTGCAGTCTTATCAGCAGCCCCGCATAAAGACACAGCCTAACAGCAGGTTTGAGAGCAGGAGGAAGAGGTGGTTTGCTGTCTGCATTTGCTGCTGTAACAGCTGCTCCTTCCTTTAGCAGAGGGCAGCAAGCGGCTGGGAAAGGTCTAGGCGTCATGCTCCAGGTCGCAGCCTGCCTGCTGGACCACAGTGCGGCACACAAGAATCTGGAACAAAATCCAGTCTATCGCTGAGGAAAGTGCAACAGCTCTAATGAACACTGCATGGATTCATAAATGCTAGGCAAAGCAGACCCGATGTCTGCTTGGTCTCCGTATGCGCAAGCGTGTCAGAACTGCTCAGTAACTGGCAAACATCTTCAAATGGCACAATGTGAGCCTTCCTGTTTCTCTAAAGGAAGAATACCTCCATATAGTCAAAATCCTTATAATTAGTCATGTTTTCCTCTCAAATACTTTGATGTGATACAATATGTAGATATTGTAAATGAAAGCCACCTGGCTTTCATTTCCCCAGAAAAACTGTGTTCTGCAGATATAGAATCCAGGTACGTTATTTTGAAATAATGTAAATTTATTATTCAGCAGTAGGTGATCCTTACCACATGCCATGTTACAGACTAGCTTTTTAAAAGTAATAGACCAAAACCAGATAGACTGCCTTACCCCTTTACGCTGATAAGTCTGAATACTGCACTCTTACATTCACATAGGGAGGAAATCTTGCCACAAAGCAGGACCTGGTCCATAACTGGTGTTTTTGTTTATCACAAACATTATTTACTGTATTTAGCATGATTCACTTCTCTGAAATAATTTTGTCGGTAGGCATGTAGCCTTGAGAATCTTCCCACCCTATCAAAACAGAGATTTCATCTCTTTTCAAAACAACTAGAAGAAAGAAACCTAAAAGCCACTGTTCATAAGATAGAGGGTAACACCCATTTATTTCCTGTGTGTGGTGAAAAGCTGATACCAAACCTGGAAGCAGCTTCTTCTTTTTACAATTTGCATATACCCATGCTTACAGTAGGTTATACAACATGCGTCAGAGACTCATCTTTACGCTAGAAACATTTGAATACCTACACAAAGATAGTTAATGTCAGTGTTGGACAGTGGCCATGCAATGCTCTTAGCTGTTTAGTAGACCAGATAATGCTGTCAATCATGAGTGAAACAGCCCTATACAGTTGCTCCTGAAGACAATTTGCCCAACCTAGGTTATTTTCAAACCCATATTCTTAAGAAAAGTAACAATGAGAATCGGAGCCATTCCAGTTCAACACAATTTGCTCTACATACATAAAAAGCATTGATTTATACAGAACAGGAAGCAGGCAGATATGGGAGAGACCGTGGCAACTTCCACAATATTATGAAGGTAGGGCAAAAGAAAATAGAGTAACACACTTCCAGCTTCTTCTACAGATCTGGGATAAACTTCTGTAACTGTCGTGCAGGACTGAATGGAGAAGAGCTAATTCAAAAGCTTGTGGTGAAACCTTGGCTCTGCTGAAGTCATGGCAAAACTCCCACCCTGGCAAGGCCAGGATTTCATTCATGAAGCCTGACATTTGGGATACAGATTCTGCGTTCGATGGGAAGGTGCTGACAAAGGAGGAGAAGTTTTTTTGAGCAGTGCAAAGTGCCCTGGATATATTCTTCTAGCTAATATACAGGAAGCATTTCAGAGCCAGCAGTGATTTCCAGCATGACAAAAGGATTTTAGATGTACTCTCCAAACATACCTATACGTAATGTTTTCTACTAATGATGTATAGTCCATCATCTGACACTCATATCAGTCCATACTCAAGAACAGGCATGTTTAATCAACAATAATCAAAGGCCTGTGTAGGCAAAATGCTAATGTGGTGGAAGGAGGAAGAAGGGCTTTTGCTGTCTGAAGAAAGTGTTTCTTAACATCAGTAAGTCTTTTGCACAACACTTTGAGTACAGAAGGTTAAAATGTGAGACAATTTGCTTCCTCAGTGTTGGTTATCTCCCCCTTTACATGCCCTTTTTTATTTTAAAGTTGATAGCCAAATAGATATGTTTCAGACACATCAAAGTTCTTATGAGGAGGAAAGGGAAATGAGCAATTTTCAAGTTCTTATGTCAGATGTTTTCACCCCCAACAATGAGTTTTACATAAGACCTTGAGCACGACTGGCTTTGGAAAAGCGCTCTGTCATTTAATATTGAGAACTCAGCTTTAAGAGAACATGACCATTTCACATTCGTCAGTACTGTGGAGGAAGTAACTTAAAGCACACTTGAAAAGGGGAACTTTTAAAGCAAGAGCCTGCACAGGAAAACATGTCAAAATGATCTAACTCTCCTTGCATTTCTCCCCCGCTTTGGCATATACACACTAGATGGCTTGGAATATGCTGCTGCATTTTGATATTAATCAGAATGTCTCTGGATCTTTAGCTGCTTCACTGATTACATGCGCACAAAGGGTATTTGGGTTGCAAAGCTCAAACTTCACAAAATGGACTTGAACTCTGCAGGGCTGAAGTTACTGTGGAAAAAAAATGAAGGGGAAAACTACTCAAAAACGGGAAAAGCCTTTTAAACATCACACGTGCACTTGGGCTTAAATTCCGCTGAGAACACATGGACCACTGAGAGCATCTGTCATCTACAGCCCCAGGCAAACATCTGAATCAGTTACTGTTGGGTAAACTTCAGCATGTGAAGGAAAGGCAAACGTTCATGGGTCAGGAGAGATGTACACACAATAGTATGGCAATTTTTGCTTCCAGTCCTCAAAAAGCGTGAGAATGAGAACATAGCAGGTCCTGAAAGACAAATGACTAGTAGAAGAGAGATGTGTCCCATGGGAAGTGTGCAATACCATGTTCCTACTGCCTTCCAACAGCTTAGAAAGTTGTGTCTTCTGTTGCTAGTCCCTCCCCTCCAGCTGAGGCTGCCTGATTGTTCATAGCCTATTTCAATGCAAAAGTTAAACCTTTTTCAATAATGGCTCAATTCCTGCTTTACTTCCCACTGAAATGTTTGAGCGCTTGTACTGTCAGACACTGGGTATGGTAACATCCCACCGAGGAGTAGGCAGGCTCCATCAGAAGATGGGAACCTAAAATTTCTTCAACTAAATCTGCACAAACCCACCTGGTTACAGCTTCATACTTTCAGAACAAGTTTCCCAGTCTGGGAAGTTAAGCCATGAATTATGCATTTAACAGCTGCTGTCAAGTTTCATTCTGCACTCTGTATAATAAATCTTCCTGATAGCATTTACCATGTTTTAGCATATTTAAAAAGGAAATACTCAGAAATCATGTCATTTCATATTTGTATGCCAAACACAAATACAATTTTGCTGGAGTTTAATAATTTGATCTCCACAGAGCAGCTTGAACTTAAACCACTTAGAGCACAACAGTTTCATCACCCAGGCTATATCTAAACAGCATTCAGGGTATATGCTGACAGGACTATAGCAGACTATGCAAGATGTTATTTTCAAACTAGTGAGAGCAAAACCACCCAGTAAGATGTGGGGGCATTGATTTATCAACAGAATAAAAGCCTGTCAATCTCAAGGGGCAATTACAGTCCATTGCTGAAAGACACAGCACTGTGTTCTGATGGCTACTGTTACCCACCCACTCAGATGAAGGGAAATTCAGGTGCACCTGATTATGCTGATTATCTCAATAAGATCGTTTGCTAGACCAAATGATGAACCAAAGCCACAAAGGACATGTGGGTGGGTAATGCCCAATCTGCATCTGTGGGCTGAGCAGCTGCACAGCACCTGTACTGCTTCGTGTGGGACTGTGCACCACACTGAACAGCATCAGTGGTGGTGAGATTACAGGTCCCTTAGCAGCTCTTAGCCTAGATGGACAATGCCCTTATTATTTCTTCAAGATGAGCAATCATGCTGGACTCTGGTTCATCTTGCTGTCAAGCAATAAATGGATGTGGCATTAAAGCATCGACAATAACGCTCATATCTGTGTAGGCTGACAATTAACATAGTCCTGCTGTCAGTAACATCCTCATCTGCCATAAAGTTTATCAAGTCATAATCTCACCCTGCACTCCTGACAATACAAAACATCTTTATAAGACAGTAAGAATTAGCAACGTTGGAAAACCATAAAACTGAATGCAAAGCCTCAAGCTAAACACCTTGGCAACTGTGTCTGAGGGAGTTATACAACATTACCGCTTACATTTTTTTTTTTTCTCAAATATATAGGCTTATTTTTTTGTACAGAATCAGAATACTTAGTTATAGCTTCTGAATAAAATTTGCGAAAACAGCACAAAAATCTTAAGAAATCCACTCAAATTCCATTAACACTAGAATTCTATTTGTTTTATTATTTTGCACTTGCAAAAAAAGAGAAGAATCTCATCATCATCTACTATTCCCTCTCTATGTATGAAGACAGAAAACAGTATTACCATTTGAAAATTTGTACCATTTCTGGAACTCATACAAGTGAGGTCCAAACCATGTCAAGAATAAAATTTTAAATTCTACTCATTAAACTTCAGATAGACAGCTCAAAATACCAGTTCTTACATCAGAAATGTTATTATCCTTAATTTCAAATCAGTCCTTCTGTTCTGAAAAATTAAGCCAAATGTGTCCCAGAACTGGGCATCTGAGAACCACAGCACCCAAGATCACTGATATTTCAATAATCCATTAATTTTAAGCTGGTTTTCAGTTTCTGACTGGGCTGACTGGTCTGCTTAAAACCTGGATATTTTCAGGCTTTGCACAGAGTAAACAGAAGTCCTATACAGGCTTATCACTGTCACCCAGTTTCTTTCATATCATGGCCTAATGAATTAGAAAGAACTAGAAACCTGGTCTCTGATACTTTTTTTTTTTTTTTAATTCCTCACTCTGACTTGTATGACCTCAAGCAAGTCACATTCTTTCTGACACTTATTCTCACTGTATTCAAAGTGTGGGAGTGACAGTAGCTTACCTCAATATGGTGCTGTGATGCATAACTAAATAACCATGAAGTGCTCTATGACATGGAAAATAGTATTAAGGCCCCCGGCCAACAAAACCAGAAGTAAGATGCAGGAGTTCCCTGGCACGTGGCTCAATGTTTAATCCACTAGATTATGTGGCCAATGGGGACAGCTGCTAGAATGATAAAACTGATAGCTGGCACATTAGAATTGCTTTTTAACTACTAGTATTTGCATGATTCACTGCAAATGTTAACTACTTAAAATTTCATAAATTTTCCTTAAAATTAGAGAGAAACTGAGTAACATTGTGTAAATGCTTATTATTAACACAAATATTCTTTTTTTCTCTTATAAAGGAAAAAGTAAGTGTTTAGAAAAAGATACAACTGAGATACCACATATGTAAAAAAATACAAACACAAAAATACTCCTTCATTTGTCTATCTTCACTTGCATAAGAATTTGTACAAAATATTTGCAAATCTGCTCCCGCTATTATGGAAAACAAAGCCCTCTTGCAGACTCCTTAACATAAAGACTGTGGAACATCTAAGTAAATGGATAAAATCATCAGAGTGTTGTTCATATTTACACTAGTTGTCATAAATGTTTATCATGGAGCCCAAAACCAGCTTCTAACAGTTGGGCTCTTGTAAAGATACAAACAGCGGAAGTGATACACTGTACAAACAATTACGAAAAGAGAACATGCTTTCCAGCAAATATTGTGCTGATTTATATTGCCTTGATATTCTGCTACATCATTTTGATTTCTTGCTTTGTTATAACGACTGTTTTCACAAGACCTAATATTGTAATAGAAAATAGAATCTGCTTCAAAAGAGGGTAAGTACAAAAAAAGAGGAGTTTCACTGTGTACCAAAATCTGCAAAGTATTAAACCCTAAATGGAGCTGAAGTGATACAATTATCAGCATTCCCACAGTTTGCAGCAGGCCCTAGAAACCTGGCATGGAGTGTTTTTTTCATCTGAGATGTACTTGTTGCCATTCCTGTGACAACCTGCCTACATAATTATTTAAAACAGTACCTGCAGATACTATTTTCAAGCTGGCTCTGCTCCCTGAGAAATCAACAGTTATTTACAGGGTTTTGAAGTTATTTGATACTTGAGATAACCACACCCCTCCTTGTATCAGTGACCCTGAGAGTTTGCATAGTTTTAATTATTTCTGTAGGCAGAATCCAGGCCCCATCGATTTACGCACATTCGTAATTCACCCTGCACACACGCAAGCTGCAAATATCACTGAAACCTAAACCATACTAATTAGCAATGCTTCCTTTTTGTAGGGAAGCAACACATCTGTCCTAGAGCCATGGAACCCATAAAGCTGCCATGGCCCTGTTACAAATACTCGTTTGCCAAAATAATCTCACCTGTACTTCTGAATCAGCATCAACATGCTGGAGTTGAAACCAGGTGTCTCTGTTATGATACTTCTGCAGATCTTCTTTCTGTATAGCTACCTTTCCTGGAAATAAAACAAAGCAGAAGCACAGTTTAAGACATGCTATAGCTCCCGCAAAGTACATTTCCATCAAAAACAAGTTTTAAAACAATGATTTAAGGGCTGTCCTATTCAAGAAAGGCTTCAGAGCAAGGAAAGATTTCTTCAGGGCATACTTCTTTACACAATACATAACTCTTTCTGATGAGCAGCTTTTTCCACTTCATATTGTGAAAGACTTCAAAATTCCTAGCATCATACTCACCTAACACACTGAAGCACTGGGCTCTGGATGAGCTTGTAAGTATGCTTATAGTAAAAATACCATTATTACTTCTTTGACATGACAATTAAACTTGTGGGAAGAAAAGCTCTAAAATTGTTGGAGAGAGGAGGGCTGTTTGTTTCTGATTTTTGAGGCAGATCTCTGTAACAATCCCAGAAGAAAGTTCCACGCATGGGGTTATTGCTCACAGTAGTTTAGGATGAGGCATTTCACTATATATTTTTGTAGAACGGCAGTAACTAGAGATGGCAAGTCACAGCAGAATCCCAGATCTGCACTGAGGCCCTGTCGACCTACCTCCCTCACTCAAATCTTGCAGTTTGCATTCCGCAACCCAGAGCCACCTAAGTACCACCCCTGACTATACAGAGAAAAAAACCAAAACACAACACAGTAGAGCTTTTCCCCTCACCTTTTTAACCCCCTCTTACCCCTACCAAATCAGCTGGTTTGGTTGTTATGGCAACAGCAGCCAGTTCCATGCTGTGAACTAATATACATGCATGCTAAGGCTAATATATATGTAAAGTTGAAACTTTTATCTTGCCCAGTCTCTCTCAGGCATAATGTAAAGCACTCTCTGAGGGGCAATGAAACTTTTTCCAAGTGTCTGTCTTTGTATATACAAAGCAGAGCATGGCATGCCTGAGGAGCACGCGATCCTCAGAAAGCAGCTTTGGGCTGGGTGGTTCCCCAGGCACTGAGCAAAGCAGCATGTTCAAAATGAAAGAATCCAGGACAGTCAGAGACATTCATGAGGCTCAAGAAAACTGGTTTTTGGCAATGTGGTTTGGTAGCAGACTTTCTCTGCTAGAGCGAGTTGCTCGCATACAGTTTGCAACCACTGCTTTGCTACAGAAACACAGATTATCTTTAACCAAATCCTGCTAGATAAAATATACTAATGGACACAGCCTCAGTGGGAGAGAGATTTCCAAGGCTTCCCAAACCCATGCAGTTTGGCCAGAGGTCAGTAATACATTACCCCAGCAAATGTTAACAGAACGCATTTACAAAAAAAAAATCCACACGATGGAAGACCATGAAAATGGCAAACACAAAGTATTCTCCCTTCTGAAATCTAAAAGCTTAGTAAAGTCCCAACAGTAAGTTATTAACACCCCAGCGTTCCCTCAAATGTTGGCCTTTTCCTTTAGCTGTTGTTGGATGGCTCCGCCCCGCCCTCCTGTTTGCTGGGCTGCTCCCCATACCCTGCCGCAGCTGCCGCTGCATTCTTCTGTCACCCTCAGGCTGCTTGCTTCTGGTGACAGTTTCCAGATTTCCAGTCCCAGTTTCTAAACTACTCTGCCATCCTTCCACAGCTGCCCTCTGTAGTATCCACCAGGGTTTCTGCTCTGGCTTCCATGGAGCTGATGACCCGTTACTCCCAAGTCTTGCTCATTCTGCCCTCAGTGTTCTCCTCCCCCTGCTTGTCCTTTAGAGATTACCAGATCCATCTCCTGGCAAACACTAAACTAGAGATTAACGAGACAGATTCACTACCAGGCTCTTTATTGGATGTGCAGAGCAAGAGACTTGAAACTTCTTAGAGAAGCAATAATCAAGTTACACAAGCCTACAAAATAATATGGCAGAAAGCGTAAACAAGATATCTGACTGCACTGAACAGAGGACACCAAGTTAGGTTGCTGTAATGATGGCTGTGTATTTTCAAAGCTCCTACTTTTATTCTTCAACCACAGCAGTTTGTGGGCAACCTAGTTTCTCTAAAACATTTTGAGAGAGTAATTTAAATGCATGACCTTCCAATAATTGCTTTGGACCTCATTTGAAATTGTTTACTTTCACTGCTCGCTATCCTCACTGTACCCTTTAATCTCTTGCAGAAATCCTCCACCCGACTGCAGTGCAGCACACACTTCCCAAACACCGCCGCCCGTATCTTTCAATCAATCAGTCTCATTCGCAGTCACCACCCTTGCAGGGAACGTCCTTGCGGAAAACTCAAGGATGATTTCACCAACATCTGCACCTGTACGTAGCATAAATGGTGTTACCACTGTCCCCCCTCTCAGCAGGGAGTTCCACTGTTCTCTACATCAAGGATGGCAAGATAACCCAGATGGGTCTGACCGCATAGTCAGTACGTAATGGCAGCACAAAGTGTTTGGAGGCAATGGTACACACCTCCGGCTCCAAGAGGGTTAACGTGGTGGTACAACTGTTTTGATCAGGAAACTGTTTGAACAGCACTGTTTGCTCTGCACACAAGCAAGTCTTATTAATGAGCGAAACTTATTGACTGAGCTGGCTGGAATCCAGGGTTTTTCACTGTATACCAAATGATCCACAAAGGAGAAAAAACTACTAGCAAAAAAAATTGGGGGGGGGGGGGGGGAGGGAAAGTTAAAAAAGGGCCTACACTTTGGCTAGTCTAAACATACACAAAGGTACATTACTGATAGGGCAGATTGTTTGATCTGCCCTGTTAAACAGTCCTCTGTGTACAGGAGCGCCCTGCACAATTTCTGTTTATAACGCTTTGCCTGCACCAGCCATGTCCATAGGCTCACCCAGCCCACGTGCCTCCTCCTCCTCACCAGGCCCGTGCAAGGCACAGTGCAGGTGATGAGCATGGCCAGGACCTGCCCTCCTCTGTACAGTCACTGCTCTGACACCAGCTGACCTACATCTGACCTGGCTCAAACAACTTCTAGCCTCGCCAGAACTAGCTTAAATCTAGGCCAATAATCACAAGCTGTTGGCACCTGTCATTTGACCTGACACTGCATGACAAGGGCCTACAATTCTCCTTGAAGATAAACCTGACACAAGAGGTCAGAAAGGTTTACCACCGCTCATTTACAGGACATTTTCCTCTCTGTGGCTCTTCAGCGCGCTCCCAAACTCAAGCCCGTGGTCCTGTGCTCTTTCTCAAGACTTGGGTGGCTGCCAGGCAGCAGCGAGAGGCTCCAAGGCTTGCACCTGAGGCACCCAGCCACTTCTGCTTGGTTTCCTCAGCGCCGCCCCAGGCCGCAGAGAGCCTGGGTCTGTTTAAGCTTTTAGGCACTGTATGGGAGGAGGCAGCAAACGGCAGAGCATGCTGAATGGTACAAGGTGTAATTTCAAAACTTAACTAAGTTACAGTTTTAAAAGTTAGATTCTCAGCAATAAGACCAGCAATGACGAGGTAAAAGCATTCTTCTCATCTGAACTAATTTCTTTCCAAAGTCTGACATTCACCAGGACCTCAGGTTGGGGGAGGGTGGGGAAACCCCACACACTCCTGCATGTTTTTCACCCATATGGCAGCAATTTCCTTGTGTCCCCCCAGTTCAGACTGAGCAAATCTCCACTGGCACATTTAAATCCTAAGCCCTCTGTTCAAAACAAAGATGCGACATGTCATGCCTGACCCCTTCCTTCTGTGAATCTCTCTTCAGGGAAAAACCAACAACCTATTATTTCAAACACGCGGCCAGCTCACGGATGAATGAAGTTACTACCTAGGGTCTGGATGGTCCTAAGGGTGCAAATTCCACTTTACGATCCCTGGTGCAAACTGATTTAAAAGCCTCCTACTTTCCCCACCCATGCACCCCTGTCCCTGTGGCATGCTCTACTGAAACTGTCGAGGAAACCGATCCAAACCAAAAAACACCAAACAATGAAAATAAACATGCTGGGGGAGAAGGGAGGAAGAAATGTTTCAGGGGTCATATGTGGGTGTTGTTGGCATTTTTAATACACAGATCATTTCAACTGACCAGTTTTATGGCTTCCCCACTCAACAGTCTCATTAACACAGCTAGAAAATAGGAGATAGCAGAAGGTCAATAATTTGGGCACAGAGGCAGAAATATGCAACACAGATGGGTAGGGATTTCTGGCTACACCGCTTGGGCAAGCATTTGGGGAAGCACCGCACCCTCAGTGCCCGTGCCTCCCTGGAGTTTCAAAAGCTCTCCCCAGGCAAGCCAATGCAGGCCATTAGCTTGTCCCTGGACGTGCCTGGGCTTGTTAATTCAGGGTCTAGCATTTCCATACAAAGACTAACAGAGTTGATCATTTGGCTCAGGCGCTCTCCATCCAGTCACAACTACCTTCTGTCTGGATTACCTGTTGGTGACAAAAGGATTCGGCAGTAGTTTGAGGATTACATCTCACCTTTTAATACTCATTTGCCAGTTCGCAGAGCGTTTGCCTCACAGATGAGATATGTGAATATTTATGTCAGATGCTAGATTAGTAGAAGATAAATTCCTGTACCAAAAAAGAAGCCAGACAGCAATAGGACAGTTTGTAATTTTAAAAGGGCACAAGGCTCTACCTGAAAAATGATCCAACAGTTATTTTATAGAACCCTAAAACCAGAGCATTTCAGGAGCTCTTGTATCTTCTCTTTAAGTTATCTTTATCTTTGAATACTTGCCCAATGAAAACCACAGAACTTTGCATATTGCTGCCAAGTGAGCTGAAGCAATATAATGTAATATTTTTAATACAACATACTCCATTAACACTGACTGCAGTATAGTTAATTTATAGCAAAGGGTTAGGTCTGAGTCACATGTTAAAAGGCCTCAAACGCCTAATTAATTCAGTCTTCTCTCAGCTCTGAGCAAAGATTACTTTGCCTCCTATGTGCTGCAATATTAGGCAGTAAAAGGACATGGAAGCTAGTTCCAAAGTTGCTTGATGCTCGTATATTAAGTGCACAAACACACTATATCAGTGAATTGATTTTAAAAAAACTGATATGAAGGGGAGTCATTTTCAATAGCTGGAAAGGCTAAGGACAAATCAGAATCAATTTTAATCAACATTTTAGGCTGTGAAAGCCTTATGAAACTTAAATTACCTTGCAATCTCCAACCAAGAAGCACTGCTGCTGCTCCAGACTACCTGGAATTTTGTAATTACCTATATGAAAGGTTATTTGTCATCAAACAGAAGTACAGAAACTTTGCAAGACAAAAAGGACTAGATGCCTGCCTTGTTCAAGAACAGTACAAATTCACTCACCCCTCCCTGTAACAGGGAAAAAGAGTGAAACAAGCAATCTCCCTACTTGAGGATTAGAAAGATGAGAATTAGGGACAACATAAGGCTTCAGAGCCTCAGATGCAGCAGAATGGCTCCCTCTTGTCCCATGTGCAATGCATGACGAAGCACAAGCACTACTAGGCCATTTGCTACCATGGGTAGGAATTAGTGGCAACAACGGCAGAACACTTCCAGCACAGCAGCAGTGCATCCTACACAGAGTACTGAGGTGTACTATACTCATGACCCCAGTTTTGGTGGTTTTTTTTTTTTAAAGTAATCCAAATATAATAAGAATATCACTTATGAAACCAATTTTTCCCCTTCATAGGATTTATCTTGGATAATAAGGCAGACAAAAATAGGCTGTGGATAAGACATAGCTTCTATCCTTAAAAGAAGCAAGCTGCAGCATTGCATGGACTATCCTCTATCTGGGTAGTTTTGCTGGCCACAATCCTAAAGATCTTGCTTGGCTTACATCGCAAGTTCTGCTCTCCCTGTTTAAAACAAACAAACAGAAAAACCACAACCAAAAAACCCAAACCAAACCAAAAAATCCCACCCAACCACACCTCTGGTATCAGTTCTCTGCCAGCTGTTCTCTGGGCCTTTAAAACGTCCGTATGTTTGAGAAAGGTGGTATAGCCTGTGGCTGGTTACAGTAGGGAGAGCAGTCCTAAAATCTAGACTTGTGGTCACTGCTTTCTGCCTTACAGTAGGCACCAGGACCCTGAGCATGCTGCCTGCACTGAACAACCATCTCCTTCATCCTCTCCATCACCAACCCCTTCTAGGACACTGCCACCAGAAACCACCACTACTGCATCTTCTTCACAGTCCCAGTCTTTGCTTGGTTCAAGCAAGGCATAAACCAGACAGACACTGCTTAACATCTGCTACTGCTGAGAGAACTCAAGTACAGCAGAAAATACAGAAAGCCCAGCTCAAACTATTAGCAGTCAGAGGTAAGCTGGGAGGATGGATCTATGATGACATTCCAAATACAGATAGTATTAACACTGTGATTCGGTAGGGAGGAGGGTTGTGTAAAAGGACAGTCGAGGTTCTAGCACATTATGCTCAGTAGTTTTGTTTATAATATGCGTAATTGTAGGAGGAAAAAGGAAAAATATGTATTTTTGAAAGCTCAACTCTGTTTTCCTGCTTTTGTGACCATCTGTTATGTTAAAAGATATTGTGAGTGCATCCTAACAATTTATTCTATGCAGAAAGTATTTATTTTAGGCTTTCTGTGCAACTGTAGGGAATCTTCTCAGGATAATTCTAGTTTATAGCTTCTTGAGACTTGTCATTGTGGGACAGAGTCATCTGTTTCCTTTATTTCATTAGTAGCTATATTTATACCATACTGAGTAGATGTTATTCCCATGTCATCCAACAGTACATCACGGAAACAGTAAACCAAGTTGTGACTGCTGCCTAAGCCATGGTTGGGGTGGAAGAAACAGGGGAACACAATTTTCTATTAAAATCAAGAAGCATAGTTTAACAGGGATGATTCTTTTTCAATTTTTCTTTTAAACCGATAAAATAATCAAAAGGTGATGCTTCAGCTACATGTGGCAACAGTTACCTAATAATGGTAGATTGGACTATGCTTGGACATTTGGTAATACATGGTGGCAACCCTACAAACACACCTCCTCAGCTTTGGAAGTAGTCATTAACAAAGGCACAGTCACCTCAAACATGCAAGCCTCAAACAACTTTCAATTCCAGGGTGTTTTCATTCTGTGAGAGTGTCCATGAGCTATGATTTGGTTTCATCTACTTTAGTCCAGAGCAGCTAAGTTTAATTACCTCCGAAGGCAAATGTGTTTTATTGCCTTACTTTGCTTCAGCTCACCTAGTATTCAGCAGGAAGACAGTTAAAACCTGCCAGGATACAATGGCCACAAGACTTTCAATTTGTTGTGGAACACACCTAATAACCTCTATGAAGGTGACTTACAGCAGTTAAGTTATAGTAAATGTAATTAACAGAATCACTTGCTAGTCTTCTCCCCACTGGCTTTCTGCTCCTTCACTGAAGGGCTTAGCTTAGGCATTTCACAGCTGTGCTTTATTCAGTACCATTCCATCCCCATCAGCATCCCCAGCCAAGCCTCCCCCTCAGTCAGGAGTACCACAAACTTACAGAGGAAAGTTCTTACTCCCCAATGCAGTACAGGGGCCAAGACTTGATACAGCGGATTTACCTCTTCCCCTCAGAACTTCACAGGGGGCATTTTGTTCTGTTCAGCTTCCTGCTTAACACAGACTTTAGCGAGTCAGTTACATGCATCTGTTACCAAAACAAATGAAGTGCTGGGGGGGAAAAAAACAAACATGTGATTTCTGATTTAAGTAGAGGATAAATAATTGCATACTTGTCACCTGAAGGGCATATGATACTAACTATTCTCTCAGTGCAGTGTTAGATGACTTGGTGTGGCACATTTCCTGTTTTTTGATCTATATGTTCACGGTCACAGCCTGGCACAGCCTGAACGGTTCCTTACACACCTAGGAGAATACCAGCTCAAGGCGTATGGTGGAGATAGTTTTCTTCACTGAATCTAGCTCAATTATTAAAGGGTGAGAAAAGCCTTCTGTCCCATTGTATTGGCACAGCTTGTCTCATTCAGCATTTCTAAAAAGCTGAAAACTAAATATCAAAACATAATCATTGAAGAATGTGTATTTACATTTGACTTATTTAGCAGCACTACCATCCTAATATTCCTTCTACTGCATCCAGCCAGAGGTATCCACTACTACTGGAGGGGTACCAATTGACAGTTTTTCAAGTTAACCCCATCTCCTCAATGTTTTTCTCATTTTAACAACTAGATGGAAATAGCTATCCTATGTATTATAGACACATGTTCCATCATATTGGCCTACTACTCCTATTTGATCATTTGGAAACAAACATATCTAATTTTAAATGGAATTTATCATTATTTTCAGTAGTAAATTTCCTACTCAAAGCATCTCAACATACTATATAAAATCAGTATTGAAACTCTAGCCAGTAACAGTCAAGACACACAATATCAATTAAACAACTTAAGACTAGTTTATTTCCACAGTAACTAGTTGCTACATTTTATCTAAAAAAGACAAATCATATTTCAGATCCACTGAGCTCTGCATTTTCTTCACTATATTTGCATTTCAACCAGCATCCAAGATTCTTCCAAGACACAGTTGTTCAAGAGTTGTATCTGTTTAGCTAACAAAATCCTACATGACTTAGCAAATTATGATTAGGAAAATGCAAATGTAATAAACAACATGCAAACTCAAAGATATCTTTATCTGCACAATCCTCCCATCCTGTATGCCAAAATACTACAGTATGTTCCAAAACGTATCTGCTACACATGTGTTCCAGTTTCTGAATTTGTTTGGTTCTCCTCGGAAGTTTCTGTCAGAGGTTTCAGGGGGTTCTTGTTTTTCATTTTCTCGCCCCCACTCCTTCCGCTTTTGGTGGCTTGGGCATTCTCATCTGTCACACATTGAGTTGCATTTTGGATGTTAAAGAATTTACCATCACAAACTTGTACTTCATATTTGAATAAACGCACGCCTCCTCTGAGCTCCAGTCACCCTGGAAGTCAATATTGTTAACACCAAGAGAAGTTTCTGGCAATACTAAATAGTGATTCAAAAGGAACTCTGCTAGCCAGCCATCTTCAAAAAATAGCTGCTTGCCAAATTCTCACCATTTTGACACACATGCCGTCTGTTATCTCTCTGTCTCGAAACCCCCTCAAAACCAGCCAAACAAACAATGCAAACAGATGTCTTAAACATACCAAATCACACAGGAAACACAGGCAAATTCACAAGCTCAGTAACATCTGAACTTCAAATTAGTCTCCCTGGATGGAAGACACAACCCCCAACTCCCTTCTCTGAGAAAGTTCATTGCTGGATGAGCACGGGTAACCACACTTTCTTCAGCAGAAGTGTCTCATGATGACATAATATAACAAGCGATCTCTGTAATGCAAACAAAGGCCCCCTATTTGCAGAACTCAACAGTTCAGTGGAAAAGAGCTTATTCTAGCACTACTCTGACCAAACTTTTTCAGTAGGGACCTCTTCCAAAACCCCCTTGCTCAAGCCTTTTCAAGAAAAGGTCTCTTAAGACTGAGCTGAAGACACACATAGAGCAGCTATTCCTTTTAAATATTACAGACTTTGTTCCAATGAAAGGGTTCCCTTTCTCAAAAAAAACCTCCACTGCTTAGCTTTGCTGCTGCTGACTTCTGTTCAATAGGAACTACTGAAAATATCCATGTGCAGTTACTCCAGAGCACTGTTCTCTTTCCAGAACATTTTCCTATTACACGCAGAACTTATAGAGTTAGTATCAAAGCGACAGTAATTCTCGATTTTTTTCTTCTCTCCATTGCTATTTATCACACTTCCACATCTTTGAAATGCTCTTCAAACGATGTCTGTGATAAGGAGGGAGAGGAACAGAGGGCAAAAGAGGGGAAAACTCAGACTACAACAGCTAATCTGCACTGTAAAATCTCAATGTAGCCAGGTATCACTGGAGTTTTGACTTCTAGTGCTACATCAGTATAGTAACACACCAGTCGGCCTACCTATGGATTCTGCAACGCATACAAAAGTCAACGTTGCCATTTCCTGAAGAGATAATGAAGAATAGAAACCTGATTAATTATTCAAGCATCCAAACAAAAGTATCTTTATATCTTCTGCAAGTCCTTCTTTCCACAAACTGCTCCCAGTACCTTTAAGACAAGAATACTCTAGCAGTTCCTGAAGAATTCCCCTCCAATGTCAGAGCTTGATTATTAAAACAGGAACTTAGGAAACACGGGGAAAAGGACACAATTTGCCCCTCTCTATCTGCAATTTCATGGGTCTGGCATGTATTAAGTGTTCAAAGACCCTTGTTCCAAGAGAGGGAGTAAAGCCCTGAGCAAGAAAAATCCCAGTCCATGGCTTGTTCATGGGTCACTGCAGCTGCAGAAAACCTGTGATGAACAGGAGATCAGATACGGCAATTTCAACAATGAAAAACTCATCAGTTGAAAGAAAGGAGGTATTACTTTCATGTTATGAGGGGAAAATAGAGATTAGAAAGACCAAAAAGCTTTCCAAAAGCTCAGTCAAAAATCAGAAACTGACCCCCTCCCCCCCAGGATGCTAGATGCTGTACATACATGACCTCAGTTAGGGATGAAGAGAATGATGACCCAGTTTCCTAGCTCATATGTAAAATGTAAAACAATAATTAAAGAAAAAGCTAGTGACTGCATGATAAACTAGGGTAATGTAAAGATACATACAAAGAGATCTGCACCACCACCCCACGCACTTTAACATAATTCATTTTACAGCATTATACAAACTGTGGTTCAACATCAGACAACTTCCTCACTACAAGCTCTGTCCAGACATACACACCTCATTCATAGCTATAGTCACGTTATACTGGCATTAGAAAAATGGTAGTTATACACAACTTATTTCAAAAGTAAGAGATGAAAAACTGAAAAAAATCCAAACAGTTAAAATGACTTAAAGTGGAAACTGTTCCCCTCAATAGCAACTAGGCTTTTACAAGATTTTTATCCTGGAAGAGATAAATGGAATGTCATACAATTTGCTGCAGGTAAAATGCATAGCAAATAATATCTGGAAAAGCAGAGGTCTTGCCCATGTCAAACAGGCACCTGAAGTCTTACAGAGCTTTTCTGTAGGCAACAGCTTGCTCTGACACACTCTATAGAATTCTGTCATCATTGTACTGTGGGTGCCTATGACCAATAGCTATTACCCTGCATGCCATTAAGGTAGTCATAGTTTAACAGTACTGCATGCAGGTAAGTGTAATAAGCCCTGGAAAACAGCAAGACTAAAAGCCTTGTATTTAGGGGAAAAAAAAAAAGGCGGTAACAAATGATGCTGCCAACATTTAAAAAATGCTTTATTGCATGTTGCAGTTTAACTGCAACATGCATTTACTATCATAACAGACAGTATTTCTATCCCAGCTTTTTTTACAATATGTAATACTGAACTTTTGTCACTTGACAAAAAAGGACAATACTAAGCAGTACTTAACACTGTCATTGTCAGTCATATCAAGACCCAACTCATAAGACTACACACAATCTAACAGTTAAAATCCAAGAGAAGTAAGCTGTAAAGAAAGTAATAATTTATGAACACGTACCTATGATGGAATCTCTTCGAAAAACATCTCTGTCAAAAATATAAAACGACAGATGGCGAAAGGTCCGAGGAATTTCACAGTAAAAGTCTTCTCCATAGAAGGGGCTGGGTAAAAAAAACAAAAACAAAAACAAACCAACAACAAAACAACAAAACATACACATAAACACACACACACAAAAAAAGAAATTAGTGTTGGTATCCTGGAGGAGCCAGTGTGTTTATGCTTCACACCCAGAACATCACTCTGGACTGTGACAGACTTTCCCGCCCGTGAATGTGCATCTTCAAGCACTGTTCCACTTTGACTCTTCCCAACTATCTTAAATGCCCACAGAACAAGATTTCTTAAAGTACAAAAAAGAACAGACACTTCTTTCTATCTGGAAAATAAGTGTCCCTAAACAAAGAGGGCAGAGAACACGTTATTTGCTAACATACAGTGCCTTGAAGGGTGGAGAGAGGCCCGGGCTGCCACGCTATGCTTACAACAGACCATTACGACAGAGATCACAAAAGCATGCACATGAACAGAACTGAGCAAAATACAGCATGGTTCATGGCATATATACATTTATTTACTTATTTATTTTTAAAAGGATTTTGTTTATTTAAAATAAAATACCTACAGCCATTGCCTCTTTCCTGATCCCTTGCAAAGTTTCCTATTTAAAGTCAGATTCAGTCAACTGATGGTAACTAAGCCTTGGAGCTGGCACTATGCTTGTTACCTGATAGCACTGCGTATCTGTCTATTTTTGCTTACTGGAATTGTATAAAATAAGTTCTTTTACAGTAAGACCAGATTTAAAAAAAAAAAAAAAAATACTATCTCAGCATGAAAAGCTCTTCTTTAGAGACTTAAGGGGCTTTCTTTGGACCCTACCAATTTAAATGGAAAAAAAAACCAAACCACCTCAGACACCTAACAGCAACCCTTTCAGTCTCTCTCTATCCAATTATATGGTGAAGGATTTACTCTTAAGAACTATAAGCATATATCAACATTATTTGTTCATTGACAGGTCTACCATTTTACACAGATTTTTTCATTCCAAGCCATTCATGCTTCAGTAGATCTAAATGGGTGGATGCAATTTGAGTCATATAGACAAATACAGCAAGCGCTGCAGATGTAGACTTAAAAATAAATCTAATTCCAACAGGCCAAAAGCCAGCAGGTTTTTTTTTTTCCCCTTTTAAACACAGACCTCTTTATTGTCTTGGCTAAGTGCAAAAATAGGACACAGAATCGTGCTGTAGCTTTAATCATTATAGAATCGTAGAATCATTTAGGTTGGAAACGACCTTTAAGATCCTCAAGTCCAATCATAAACCTACAACTGCCAAGTCCACCACTAAACCATGTCCCTAAGCACCGCATCTACACGTCTTTTAAATACCTCCAGGGATGGAGACTCAACCACTTCCCTGGGCAGCCTGTTCCAGTGCCTGACCACCCTTTTGGCAAAGAAATTTTTTCTAATATCCAACCTAAACTTCCCCTGGCCATTTCCTCTTGTCCTATCGCTTGTTACTTGGGAGAAGAGACCAACCCCCACCTCGCTACAACCTCCTTTCAGGTAGTTGTAGAGAGCGATTATCAACAGCTTTTTATGTTAGAAAATTAGATATTAAAAAAATTATTAATAGTTCCTTGCATTAACTTCCAATTTTTCAGCATTTTGTCAGGAAAGGTCATTCCCTTGGCTTCTTTCAGGATATTTTACATCACCATATAGCTTTTGCTTCTATTTCTGCCTACAGTAAAAATACACTCCCCCAGTATTGCCACATTCCCTCAAGAGCTAGCTGACAAATCTCACTCAAAACACACAGGCACTGCAAATTAGCTAACCACTCTGTGTTTGAAGGCAATATACCACATTAATTTCATGAAGTCCAGAGAAGTCACTCAATATTCAGTAAGAACATTAAGTCACTACTCCAGCAGTCACGTGGCACAACACATACTGGATAAACAACAAAGCCCAAGGCATACCCACAGGTTAAATTTCCACCACTGAAACGGTTTCCCATTCCTTGAAATAAGTTATGGCAACCAACGTGAGCCCCACTCAGTCATCCCTACTGTGAAGGCAGGGGAGAAAATCTAACAGCTGGAAATGGCAGCTGGTTTGACTGTTTGGCCCAACTACCCCCTCTGATTCAGCACTCTCGGTTATGTCCTCTTTACCTATTATGCTCCGAGAGGTTTTATTTGGAATCAAGAACTCGGCAGCCTACAACACAGACACAAAATACCCGAGTTCTTTGGTACAAGCAGCTTCTACTGAACTGGGAACTATCTGACTGTCCCAGCAGCCACGCTTCTGCTGGCAGCCCCAAGGGCCTCATTCTGCGCATGTCACTTGGTGCAGGTTTTCATGCACAGGCTTAACCCAAGGGGGCTATGCAAATGCATAAACATTGCCCAAATATCTAGTGCATTATACATGCAAAACACTTGCATCGTTCCGAGCCCTAATACTCTGTTCAGCCATAAAATTGTCCTTTCTGCTGGAAGAACACAACAGATGAATTTACTCACTAATGACCTTCAAATGAAATGATACTTAATGAACTGTGGATTATATACCCAATTCTCTATCAAGAATACGAGGGAAGCTTCAGCATACTAGAAGTCTAAAGGCAATGTAAATCCAAGTGAGACTTATACTGAGCATACTTTAATTGAGCTCAGCTGATTCTGGGGGAAAGAGCAGGGAAGAGACAACAACTGGGGCCTTTGGCAAGTGCCCTATTAATGTTTCTCACTGGTGGTGGTCAGGGGCAGAAGATAACTAAGACCACACCACAGCAAAACAAACATGAGATTCAGAAAAGCAGAATGGACAACAGGAAGCTTCTAGTCTAACACATGGTATCAGAAAGAGACTGACTAACAGAAGAAATGCTATGAAGGCTGACTTAGCCATGCAGGGACCACACCTGGTCACTACTTTTAGGCACAAGGCTTGTTAGCCTGAGCAGCGCCTGCTGCTCTTCACAGATACATTATTTGTGGCTGCTGTCAAGAGAAGAGAAGCTTTGTCCTGCTTTTGGCTTTCCCCCTCCGAGATCCTGTACCCCTTCTAGATTCACAGCCTCGCATCACTCAGGTAACACCCCTGAGGTGCGCTGCGTTCTTAATTAATATAAGCAAGCAGATTTCCAACACAGGTGCACTCACTCTGCACCGAATAATTAGCCAGCAAAGTTTTCACTGTAAGGATACACATCAAGATAAGTCTGATATCCCTGCCCCCCCATCTTGTGTAGCTCTGCAGAAACAGTATTTTCTTTCTGAAGGAATCAAAAGTAACCACACAAATGCTTCCACCTTCCACTTAAATGTGTGCTTTTCCTCCATGTATCTCTTCAGAACAGTACTCGCTTTGTCTCCCACCCAGACCTGAAGAGCAAGAGGTCGCAGCAGTCAAACCCCATGATTTATCTCCCAAGCTAACTTACCTTGAGCGTGAGCCCCAGGGCTCCAGAATGGTTTTTCCAAAAGAACAGCTAACTCTCTCCCTCAGTGTCCCCTTTCTTCGAAAAACCAGAATTAGTCTGATGAGGCTTCAGTGAGTACTTTTATTTTGACGTAGCAGCATCTGCCTACACAGCCCTCAGGAGTCTGACAAGATCCTCCAAAACAAATACTAGAACTAGCCTGGCTGAAAACTCGGGAATCTTTCAGAACCAAGTGAATTCAGATTCAACTTCCAGGTTTTGAGTTAAGCTTTCCTTGTAGATTAAGCAACCCTACACTCAGAAGAAATTTTAATCATTCAAAGAGGAGTCTTGCAGCGCAGGCTGCAGATCTGTATGGTCACAATGGACGCGCATGGACAAGACCAGTGTTGTCATTATTTCAGTTTCTTCTGGACTTCAAACAAGTGACGGGATATAACTGCTGCAAGCAGGATCTTGCAAGGACAGAAACAGTGGACCTCCACTGTAAATGCAATTCAGCTCCTTCCAAGCTGAATATAAAAGCATTTTCAAACCCAGCTTCTTCAATAAAGACTAGTAAATTTAGAACAGTTTTACTGATTTCTTTTTAGTTTTGCTATCACAGCAATGAGAATAGTAGCAGTGCAGGTATCAACTATCTTTAGTTATGAAATGGGGCTTGTTCCTAAGTCACTGTCTCTTGTTTTCCTGACAGGATTAGAAACTACAGAGAAAGACCTGCACCAATTTTTAAACCCTTGCTGCAGGCTTTTTTCCACACAAGGGCCTGACTCTGTAGCCTTCTACTCCATATACCCTCACTTCACACCCCTTTCTCATCTCTTTCCCGGTATGTAGCCACCACCTCCCCCTGAAGGAGGGAAGCTGCACCTCAGCAGTCCTTTTCTCGGGAAGCGCGGGGCTCTCTTACTGCACAGCTTTTATACAGCCCCTACCACCCACACATACACTAATCGATCCCTCCTCAGGACACTTTCCCTAGGATGCTCCCACAGCTCTCGTGACAGGGGAGACACACACAGACATCAAAGTCAAGTAAAAGCATAAAGAATAGTGGAATGGATTGGCATCTTCAGGCATACTCTCCCCTCACCAAAAACTTGCTTGTTCTGAATGCTCACAGGAGCAGGAATACCAGGAAATCAACACCAAAACCTTCCCTCTAGGTACTGTTTCACTCACATACAGCTATCCAGCTTAGAGCCCTTCCCATTTCAAGGTATCTTTTTTTGAATCTCTTCTAATGTGTGTTTTGGCAATGGATATTTTCAGGAGGAGACAGGGAAGGAGAAGAGAAACAAATTACTGTGTAGATCAAGTGGAATGAAAGCAAATAAGGAAGAGAATCCTCATTTCAAACATGATGAATGGGAACTTCTTCCCCTAGAAAAGGTTCAGAATTTGTTCACTTTTACGTGTTTTACTAAACTCCAGAGGCATACTTGCAACTTTAATTCCATACCTTCAGATATCTACTGAAATCATCGCAAATAATATCAACAGAGAGGAAGAGACTTCGTAAAACAAATCTTAGTGTAGAACCATTTCTTTAGTTTCAGGCTGTGTTGCAAACCTCGTGCTTGTTTCTCAATACTTAGGATTCGCTAAAGCAGTTTTGTTTTGGCACCAGTACTTCAGTGGATGAAGTGAGAGAGTTGCATGATGAATAATAATGAAGCCCCTCAAACCAGAATTCTTTGTGTATGGATTTTTTTTTTACCCTGCTTTTGTGACTGAAACTAAGGACTATTAACATGCCACAGACAACTCCACATCCTCTGACTACTTTAAAATGTTTAGAAATACTGGATTCATCCCTGCTGCATGAACTGAAGACCAGAGTGCACATCGCCATGTGAGCAGGAAGCAAAATCAGTCTGTACAAAGGAGTACACTTCTTTGTGTCTACTACTAAGCTTTTTCTACTACTTGGCTAATACATTTTATACTATGCTTTGCAGCGTATGTAAGGGGGGGGGGGTAGAGAAGGTGTATTCAAAGCAGATACAGCAAGCCAAATAAAATCTGAATACACTTCAGTCTCCTACTAGACACAGAGCTACAAGACAACAGGCAAGTAAGACAGGCTCTGTAATAGCCAAAGTTGGCAGATGTCATAGCAGCTTCCTTACACAATTTATTAAAAATACCTAGTATTATATTTGAAGCACAGATTTGGCAGAGGACATGCAGCAGGAAGCATACAGCATAGAGGGCAACATCTAAATCCAAACATACCATTTATGCCCACTGTTAGAGTGCAGGCTGCAGTCTTCCAGACATCCACCGAGCCTAAGCAAATTTTTCCTCGTGTCACTGTGCAGAGATACCCAGATGGCCAGTGCTGTGTTACAGCCACAACCACCCCTACTACACAGAGAAAAAACGAAGCAGTGTGCATTTGCTCAGCGCTATGCTTAGAAGAGAGAGACAGACACATGAGCTATAGTTATCATCCTCACTTGACAGTTGCTGGTTTGGCTCAATGAGGCTTACAGGGATTATAACAACTTTAAGCAGCAGCCGCTTGGCCCCTAGTCACCTCCCAAAATATTCTGTAAGACGACACACACAAACAACAGAAGTCACATTACAGCTGCATTTACTTTTTTTTTTTTTAATCACTCAAAGCAGCCTACAACACCAACAATTGTTACTCACATGGGTGGCTTTTCATGTGGATAAACGCTCTCATTCATAAGCCCTGCCTTGGTTCTCAAGGCTCACTTCATTCTCCTCCTTCCATTAAGTCTTGCTTCTCTTCCTGGCGCCCTTCCCAGCTGTATTACTTCCCTACACGACCATACAGTCCTTGCTTTCAATAATACCCCTGACCAGGCTGAAGTTGTACCCATACCCATCGTATCCCTTTCCCTTAAAGGCTTGGGGTGTTTCAGAATTTAAGTCTATTGATCTTAGGAACTCAAGCCACAGTTAGATGTAGTCGCGTGCAGAAGATGGCAGGCCCTGGGGCAGACAGCACCCTGAGGAGTGAGCTGGGAGCATGCAGGAGAGAAGCTGCAGAACATGGTACAGCATCCAGCCCAAGGCCTCTGTACTTAAGGCCTCCAGGCTGGGGAAAGCTGTTATTTCAAGGAGGTGAGCTAGCAACATAAGAATATGGAAGTAGCTAATGGAACTAACTCAGATACAACAGCTAATTTTGGCAATGCTCCAACTAAGGGAAACAACTTTGTGTTTAAAATTTGAGAAGTGGCCTGCATCCAAGATGTTATCAGAACACGAGAGAAGTTTAGCTATGCAGCCAGGAACTCCAAACATAGAAAAATAAAGGGTTTAAGCAAGCATAGAATTAAAAAATAACAACATGAAATATGGCAGTAGAACTACTTAGAGAAAATTCTAAGAGCTACTGACTGAATTTGTTACCTAATTAATACTAAAACAAAGACACGGCAACCTCTTGTTAAAGAGAACACAGCCGTAACTATGAATTTACAGCACACACACTGCAGACTTGTAGTTCTCACTGTTACCTTCACTGGAGACTAGCAAAAAAAAAAAAAAAAAAACAAAACCTGAGGGTGGGGAAAGTGCCTCTGGCTTCATTTGCTGTTTCATTCAGGCTTTGATCACTATGTTTAGCATGTGAAAAATTCCTCAGTGAAACAGAGGAGAACTAAATAATCACAGACTCAAGACGCTTGGCTCATCTCTCTAAAGCATACGCTGTCAGCCATTTGATTCGTAACGTACAACAGTTTTTGCCTTTATTCATATCCTTGAAACAAATTTAGAGATGTCGCATTCCTTCCATTCTTCACCTATGATTTGAGAAGCTGCCTTGATTTCCTGTTGCAGCTGACCCTGCCCTTTAAGTGAATGGAAACATTTGATGCAAACAGCAAAGGCAAAGTCAGCCTTAACGCCAACAAGCCAAGAAAGTTTATCCGCAGGGAAGATCTGTAGCTAGGAACAAGTCCTGGATGGTGGAGCCTGAAGTTTGAAGCTACTCATGAGGGAAGCTAAGTAGTTGGTCCAGCAAAGGAAATTAATAGGCAAAATTCTTGTCAGGCTCCCTACTTGCAGCTCAGAACTAAATAAAAGTTGTAGATCTGTGCATTTAAAAAAACAGTAATTCACACACGTTCCTTAGGACATAAAATACTTAAGTCCCTTCACGTGCATCTCTGCTAGGTTATATGGAATGGATCCAATTCTATTCAGTGCGTTTGTGGACGACGGTAATATAAATATTGAACAAC
This sequence comes from Nipponia nippon, assembly GCF_047370975.1. Taxonomy (NCBI): domain Eukaryota; kingdom Metazoa; phylum Chordata; class Aves; order Pelecaniformes; family Threskiornithidae; genus Nipponia; species Nipponia nippon. The sequence continues at coordinate 65,038,760 of NW_028262336.1, read as the reverse complement.
AAATACAAAATAGAGAAGCGTATTAATTCCTGGCTCTAACTGACCTCTCCCTCATATCTTATGACTTGCATGTGACCTTCTTAGAATTTACTAAAAGCTTGTGCCAAGGAGTTTATGAAAACAGTGCTGCTTGAAGAGTTCAAGATTCTCTTCCTGGGAACCTGGAGAGCTTGCTCTGACCAACCCACGCGTTCACTGTGCTTGTCCAAAGATCCCCAGAGAAGTCGGATGACTCTGAACTGCTCCACATAAACAGTACTTTTGCACTGCTCTGTGGTTTCATAGAAAGGCCTGCCCATGTTGTAACCCTTGATTTGTTTCAGTCAGATACTACCAATTTATCCTCACAGCAGCCCTCCAAATCTGCCAGCACAAGGCAGCGGTGCCACCATCCAGTTTAACAGAAGCCAAGAGAGGCTGGATGGCAGGAATGATTTAAGTTCCTGATTGTAATTTATAAGTCCCACCTGACTGCTGAACAGAGGAGTTAAGGTTCACCATACTGGCTGCTTTCAGTTTCTGAGATGCAAACTTAGATAAAGGGCATCAGGCTGACAGAGATTCTCTTCAGAGCACTGGTAAGGGCACCAGACTGGGCAACGGGATGTGCTGGTTCAGTTAAGAGTTCTGAATGATTCATGCTTTGTTGATTTAAGAGGTTACTGCTCTCAGCTGTCTTCTCATGCCTCTGCTGAAGCCTAATAAAATAAAAATCTGTTGCAGAAGATTAGGACAGAGCTCAAGGAGGCAACTTCTTACACTGTCCCACTGTCAAACACAGGAGATCATGAATCAGAGTCTGAAGGCTCTGCCACAGATATCCCAAGCAAGCCAGAACTGGACATTCATCCAAGTCCCACTGGGAAGGAGAGATAACTGCTTCTTTTCTCCCATTTGCCAGTTCTATTTAAGCTTTACATCAGGAGAAGGCCTGCCTGGAAAAATATACATTTCTACAGTGCTTAGTAGAAGCTTCATGAAGATCAACTGAGTAAAAAGAAATGGGGGGAGGAAAAAAAAAAAAAGGGGGGCGGGGGGGGGAAAGCAAGCACTCCTTGAATTCCCAAGTACACAAGACAGCATTTCAGCATGACTTTAATTATAAGCCTTTTCATGTAGATAAAGTCATTTTATGCAGATATGCTGGAAAAGATAGGCTTCTCCAGTAAAAATCTGAATGAGAAGACATCGCTTCAGTCAGTAGTGCTAGGGCTGCATATGAAACACCTTTCAATTCAGACATTCACACAAAGCATCTTATTTGTCATAGACTACATGAAAATCATTTTTTGAGCTTACTGGAAGATGGGGGAGTTACCAGTAAGAGTGAAAATACAGACAATTCTTAAAACTTACTTTATAGCAAGCCAGCCCCGTGTCAGCCATGAAGCGATAGGAAATAGAAAAAAAGGCATGAACAACTGAGCAGAGCCAGTGTTCTCCCTTCAAACTATAGTCAAAGGCTGTGTCACCCAATTCTGCCTGAACATCTGCGTGGCTGGCATTGGAGTCGATTATTTTAGTCACGCGTTGGCCCAGCTTCACATCCCTGCTCCCATCTAACATCGCATATCGCAGCAATACCTCAGAAAAAGGGACCCAACACCCACTTCACTATTTCGTTGGCAAGTGCCTGGCAAAGAAGCATCGTACATGAAAGCAGGTATTTCTCTGCTGCATACAAATTACATAGGCGTTAGGGCACATAAGCCTTGCAAGCCCAATAATTCACAGTTACTCAATGGGTTGAATCAGTTTACAAACGAGCATTAAAGAATGTAACAGCATGACTGGCTCCTCAGCTATGTGCTCATCTCAGAGTCTTACAAAAAACAATAGGCAACTGCAGTATGGTCTGAAATAATTTGAAAAACATCATCCTCTGGAAGTCTACGCACTTGTTTTTATGACTGTGTTTACATCTATTAAAGATTAAGTAGCTGTTTGAGTGTGCCTCACTAAGTAAGAGCAATTCCTATTCACAGATTGGGAAGACATCCCAGTTTTGCCATTCACATACTTGGGATTTTTGTCTGCTTTTCTTTTATGCAACAGAAAAACAAGGACAGAGAAACACCTATATGGATAAATACAAAATTCAGTGGATATCCATGTCTGTAAGTGGATATTCAGGGACTGTGAAGAAGCAAGTTTCTCAAAAGCAGTGCTTGCAAATACAAGCTCACAGAGGGACAAGGCAAACTACCACACAAGACAGGAATTCACTGGGAGAAGGAACAACAACCAAGGAGATCACCTTTAGTCAACCCTTAGATTAAAGAAAATAGGACCGTAAAGGGATTTTGAGAGGTCATCTGGCCAACCACTGTTCCAAAGCAGGAAGATCCATATTTTGGTCAGGACTGATTATATAGAACCCGCTAAAAGCCTTCAGCAATAAATATGGAAAAACGAAAGCAATCTATTCCAGCGCTTCAGAATCTTTAACAACAGAAAGATTTTTCTTCACAATAAAACTTAACCTAAACTTCCTTCCTCACTGCAATTTAAGTCCATTATTACTTGCAATATCCATACTGGACATACAGAGCAATTCCCTCCCTCTCAAGTTTTTGGGGGGGTTTGTTGTTTGGGTTTTTTGTTTTGTTTTTTAATATATTTACATAGTTAGAGCTACTCTCATCCTTCTTCTCTAGGCTGAACAATTCCAATATTTTAACCTTTCCTCATCGGTTATGTTTTCCAGACCTCTCTGTTGCTCTACTCTGAGTTCACCTCAATTAACGAAAAGAACTTGGCTCCACAGGAAGCCAGAAACCTTCCAGTTCTGCACAGCCTCCACGTACCTTTTCAGCTTTATAATGATATCTAAAGACAGATGGAATTTTTCCCACTGAAGGAATTACACTCGTTGCTTATTCCTACTATTAAGAGTTTATTTTCTCAATAGAAAAATACTTGGATTCGTTCAAGGAAATTACATCAACTGTTCTCATACGTCCCCACTCCCCACCTTCCACTTCCCCACGAAGCACTAATGATCATCCAGCAAAAATCCCACTGTGTGACTTCTAGTTGTGAGCAGGAGGGCTAGAGTTGGTTGACCCAGAAATGAATTTAAATGAGTTAAAAAGTCATTTTTAGAGAAACAACTGGTTCAGGGACAACTGGTTTAGGGACACTGCATGTCAGTTATCTAAAAAAAAAAAAAAAAAAAAAAAAAAAACCAAAACACAACCAAAAAAACCAACCAACCAAAAAAACCAAACCAAAAACAAACAACCAAAACCCCAAACAAATGCACACAGGGATCAGTCTTTGCTTTTTCACTTTTTTTTTTTTTAAATACAGTACACTACAAAGAAGAAAGTGTTAGCATCATCATTCAAAAACACTCTAATTATGTTTAGCCAATCTAAATGCCTCAAGAAACAAAAGTCTCCATTATGGACCCCAGTACAGCACATCAGAATATAAGATGAGGAATAAAGACTTAAAGAAGACAAAAAATTATGTGAGAGAACAGTTAAAGTGACTTAAGGGAATAAATCCCACTTCAAGCTACTGAGACTCAGATTCTTAAATGCATTAAGTACTTCTGAGGGGTTGGGGTGGGGTCTAGGGCTACTTCCCACAGTAAATTATTTGCAATAACAAGACAAAAGAGCAAATACCTAACTGTATTACACAACTATCACTCTTTTCCCACTTTATATCTTAAGATAAAAGGTATAAACTTGACTGTTCCTTGCTGCTACTTTCCCCTCAACTGAAAAAAAAAGCCTCGCTTGCCAGAGTATATGTATATGCCCAGATTTGTTCCCTTTATTTTTTTGATGTTTGGGGATTTCCAGGAGAAAGCATTTTAAACTTTTGCTACACGCTTCTTGTTCTGTTTCATTCTACATTTGGCTTCTACAATCTCACAGGAAGTTTCCAAGATAATCAGACAGGCATCTTATGTTCAAACCTCTCCTTTCAGTTGCAGCCTCATGACAGGAAAAAAAAAAAAATCCCTAACTCCACCCAGTAAGGTACCTAGACCAATGCAAAATTCTAAGCATAGATAGATGCGAAATGATTTCAGTGCTCCCTCCTAAGTTGAGATCTAAAAAGCTTAGGGAAGTTCAAAACAAATATTGCAGAAAGAAAGGAGCACTGGCTGTACATGCTTAAGAAAATAGTTAATATGGCTTGCCTTGGTGAAGACATTTTCCCGTATATACAGACAGGAATCATGACATTAATAGTTCTACAACTAGCATTATTAAAACTGGAAGTAGGATCATATTCATCCTCCCTCCTCCCCCCCAAAAAAGGATCTTTGGAACATTAAACAAACATAGTAAGCAGAGAATGAGAAGAGTCAACAGAAAGTGTACACATGTATTTGTTACCATAACGACTTCTCCACTATTTTGGTCCTGAAAACCTCTTCCTGGTCCAGGTTTACAGTACAGTAGCAATCCCTCATCTTGTTTGGCCCCGGATACATAGGAAGATTTTTGGCTTCGCCTAAAGACAAAAAAGAAAAAACCCAGAAGGATTACATATTAAAATGCTAACCATAAATTAGTCATCTGTCAACTAATGCAGTGTCAGCAACATGGACAAAGAGAAGCATTACATTGTATTTTTCTTCCCAAATCTTAAGTCTCTATTAAACTGAGCAGCAGTACTCTGTTTCCAAGGCAGCAGCTCCTGAGAGTCAGAGTTTAGAGCTCAGCAGTAGTCAGCAACAACTCAATAGTTTGTTGCATCCGATTTATTCACATATATTTGGGTGCATACTGCTTCCTTCCAAATTTGTGCTTAGGTTTTGATCAGTCCTCCCCTAAGATACCAGGAACACAATACAACATGGTAATAAAGCTTTCTGATACAGCCCACTGATTTTACCCTGAAGGCATTACCAGAACACAGCAAATGAGAACCGACCCCAGCTCCACAGCTCTCCACAGATGTGGAGATGGAAAAGTCACTTTAGTTACAGCCAACAGCCTTACACCACCCGTTGGACTTCAAAGCACTTCAATAAGGTAATTAGCACTTGTGAAGCTGCCTAAGGTCCTTGCACAAAGGTACTGTGTAAGTCATGAATATTCTTCATAATAAACATTTGTTTCAAAACTGCAACACGTATGTATCCTATATTTAACGAAAAAAAAGGGGGGGGGAAGGGGGGAGAGAGAGAGAGGATTGAGGAACTAAGGGTAACCAAGAGACTACAAAACACAAGCGTACGAAACAAGACTAAAACCACAGCTTTCCCCTCTACATATCCATTAATAACCAAAGCTGAGCACTAAATTTCCTTGGCAGACTGATAAAATCGAAACTCTCAGACAGGAAACTGGGTAATGCTCCTCATGGCTTTGCTAAAGCACCTCAGCACTATGTGGATGAGTGATTTAATTCTAAAGACAGAACTCTCAAAGAATGACTAAACGTAAGTCTACAAGGCACGTGGCCTTATTTACCTTCACTCTTCCAGTACCCGGAGATTATTAGCACATACCATGGGAACTAGATCATTCTCTCCTAGTAAAAATAAAAGGAATAAAAATAAAAATAAAAATAAAAGGAATAAGAATAAAAATAAAAGGAATAAGAATAAAAGGAATAAGAATAAAAATAAAAGGAATAAGAATAAAAATAAAAGGAATAAGAATAAAAATAAAAGGAATAAGAATAAAAGGAATAAGAATAAAAATAAAAGGAATAAGAATAAAAGGAATAAAAATAAAAATAAAAGGAATAAGAATAAAAATAAAAGGAATAAAAATAAAAATAAAAGGAATAAGAATAAAAATAAAAGGAATAAGAATAAAAATAAAAGGAATAAGAATAAAAATAAAAATGCACAGACCAAGGGAACACAGTTTGTTTGCCAGCACAGAAGGGAACTCTAAATGACAACAATAAATATAACTTTTTATCGGATGTCTGCAGCTCAGCCTAAGTGCATTTCACTAGACACATGCCTTTCCCAGTCTCCAGCTCCCAAATAGCTTCACCCTATTAACAGAATCATCTTGCTTCTTTCAACCCTACCTTCAGTGAAGACCTACTTTTTCCCTTCTGCAGATTTGTTCAACAGCACTCTGATGCATGTGCATGTAAATACTGAAGAATTAGAGCAAGGAAAGATTAAGCCAACCTGCATCCTTGGCTTTAAAGGAAAGGCATGAAGCGACACAGGAGTCCATGTCTTCCTGCCTGTGATCTCTTTCTGGCACACTGTTCGCACACTTCTGCTAACTGACGTATGATGTGCCCTTGGAAATGCCACACATCCACACTTCTCACAAACAGCCTGTACGTGGGTGATCGTACATGCATACGTTTTCTAAAGCTAACCATAGAACGTATAAAGAGGCATTGCAAAGGGACATGAAAACATTGTTTCAGACAGTAATGCCTCACTTCAGTGTTCTCCTAAATAAGTTGGCTCTCTCAGCTCAGCTGATGCAACTCGATAGCATTCTTCCCACTTCCTTCAGAGTTGTGAGACACACTATTAAAAAAAGCTGTCTCCGCTGTAATTCAAAGGTGTGACTGGAACATCTGTTGGCTGCCCAATGTGGCTTTAAACGAAGCTGAAGTGTTAGCGATAGTTTAACTGCAGCAGCTCTAGCCAAAAATATATTGAGGATTGTTGATGGCTTGCTCAGCCTGCATTGAAGTCTATTCTGCTGTGGTAAACCTCCCAACTTTTACTCGGTAGTTTGAGTTCAGGCAAGTTACAAATCAAATGTACTAGCCTCACATGCCGAGGTCTCCAAGTTTGTCTCCTCTCCTCAAGTACCAAACATCCAAATTTCTCTTATCTATTCTCACATTAAAGTCCTGTGAAGCCAGCCTCTTTTCTGGATGACTGGGTGAAGCTCCCCAGAGACAGCGACTGTGCGTGTCAACAGGAAGAGCTTCAATAGCAGAACGATAAGGAAGTCTTCCTCTGGGGCTGGCACACTATTCTCACGGTTCTTCCAAGAGAACGGGACAAAACTTTTCAAGCTGAAAATTAAACCAAGAAAATATGCAGTTTCCCTTTTTCTGCATTCCTCCACTTCCTACTTCAAGACGAATGCACACACGTGAAACCAATTCCGGATTTTGTGATCTCGATTTCCAGCTTTCTGAAGTGCACAACACTCACTTAAGCGTTTAAAGTTAACACTTAGTCATGTCAGAGCACTCTGTAAGAACTGTATTTTGAAAACCCACTTCTCTTTGTTAAAAGACTTACAGTAGAAAAGCCCACAATACTGAAACCTAAATGCAATGCAAAGGAAGACACCATTTAGCGTCGGTAGAAAATGACTGCCTGCACAGTCTGTACAGCAAATTAAAGCTCACCACCATCACAATATCAGAAAGCAGGGCATAGAGGAAAGATAGATGAAGGAGACATTTTACAGTAATTTCTTTCTTCAAACTGGAAAAAAGCCCTGAAATACCACTGAGACTACAACAAGGGATTAATTGACTAACCCAATATATTAATCATGTTACTGTCTTGAGCAGGAGCTTACAAAAAAAAAATACAGTTTCTTCCCAATGCTGGCAGCAGCCAATGGCTGTTTAGATTCCTCCAGCACTGAGCAGTTGAGAAAGAAAAATTTGTCAAGCTTTCAAGCATAGCTAAAGACTCAGCTCTCTAGCCAGACATTTTATGTCAACAAACGCGCTCTGTTAGAGCTTCGGTTGCTCTTTAGATTCCTCCAAGACAAAAACGTTCCCTCTGTGGCACTGTTTTGCCATCTACAATGAAGCTGAACAATTTGATCAGTATTTTTTGGTTCTGCTACTACTGAAATGAAAAAAAAGAAAGCTTGGAATACTTGATACAGTCAGGCACCATTTCCATATTCTCAACAACCAGAGCTGATGAGATCATTTAATTTGGGCAAGAATTTCATCGCTTAACCTGTCTGTATAGAAGATCTTCATCAATTGTATTTTCAAGAGGCAGCTCCACTTCCCCCCCCCTTCATATTTGTGAAGTACCTGTATGCTAGAGAGTTTGGAGAGGGTTTGCAGACAAAAGGTCAACACACTCATCTTTAAAACCTTCAGTTTTTCACTTCCACTAAGAAGAAACAGAATGTTTCTTAAGATGTCTAAGACCTTGACAATTTAAAATACACAAGCACATTGTTTTGGAGCATAAGGCGCTTCCATTTGGAGCCATAGCAGCAGAATAATCAGTTCAAGTTTGCAATAGCTTTTCTCTCTGTCCCTGCACTTCTAATATACATGGTCCTAATTTAACCGTGTGATGCACTCAACTTAGTTCTAAGTACTTAAACCTAGCAAAGTTGATTTTAGCTATGGAAAAGTTATCACTAGGTATTTTGGACAAGTCTTAAAAAATAAACTATACAAGTATGAATTCCTCACTGACTTGCTGTCTTCTCCCCAGGAATACTTGGTTACTATGGTTTAAAAATGGACTACCGTGGCAGCACAGACTGCCTAGCTCAAGCTAAGCTGAGGGAACACAACAGGCTGGAAAAAGAGGAAGGAAAAACTCAAAACCATATTAATCTTCCTTGCTCCTTCCAATGTTATACATTCCTGCCCTGCTAAGACACTGGCAATAACATAGAAGCAAGAAAAAAGGGCCCTCCTGCACCTATGGCAGAGAAGAGCACTGCTTAGATGCTTGGAAGCATAACTGGTAAAAACAAGAAAAACTTTCAAAATGTTTCGAGGAATAAACAAGTATATACGTACACGTATACACTTCCTTAAGTTTTGCCACCTTAAATTTTTTTAAGCATCTGGTATGTAATTGAATTTAGATACTTGGTATTGTGTCATCTTTGCTTTTGACTTATTTCCCCAGGTGCAATTTTCTGAAAAGCAGAGAATGCATGACAGCCAGGCATTATTTCTACCTTTTGGAACAAAATTTGCTGTTCCTGTGCTTCTAAGCATTGGGTCACCAGCACACGTCTGCCAATCTGAGCACATTAAGGAAAACTTTGTAATGTGTCAACAAATTTAGCTTACTGTCTTCTAGCAGCAACATATTTGATTTTATCAAGATGGCACGGGAGAATCATTTCCCAAACTACTTCAGAAAGCAAACAAGCAAACAAAAACCTACCTCCAAAAAATAAACCCAATAAAAGCAGCCGAGCTTTCAATGCTGCAGCATTTGACTTCAGGGAGCATGCTGAAAGACTTGAGTACGGAAACAAGATACCTAAATCTGAAAAGGGCAACGTATCCAAACCAACAACAATCCACTTTTTTTTCTGCCATATTCAGGAAAACACTCTGCAAAGCAGCTCATAGGCAAGCATGTCAAGAACAAAAACAGAGCAGCGATGCATGCCAAGAATGGAAAGCTTCTCCTGTTCTCCCTTAAGCTCTCTATACCAATACAGATGCTGGAATTTGAAAAAATTATCTCAAGCACTCCTTTCAAGTTTTCTTTCTTCTGAAAAAGCATTATTCCTTCAATATCCATAGACAAAGCAAAAACAGAAAAAGGAAAATGTGTGTACACACACAGCTCTGATTCTCTATCACAATTTATGCTTAAAAAGCTCCTCATGCACAAAACTCAGCATATATGTAAAATATCAAGATGCCAGCAAGTTTATAATCAATACTTAAAGTAATTTTAATTAAAACAGAAATATAATACCACCCAGTGTTGACTAAAACATGCAGAAACACCTAGCAGCACATTAACTTTTGTGCCTCTGCATGAATTTGAACTAAATGGAAACAGTTGCATTCATGTTCAGTGTTGAGAAAGCAGTTCGGTTTTTTGCAAGGTGTCCTTTTGGGGGATGAGGTGGGGATAACGGGAGGGGTATGACTGCAATACCTCAAGAGGGATATATTTTAAAAGAATCTGTTTTAATATTAAAATGGTCATAGTTAGAAAACTTCTGTTCACATCAGTTACTAAACAGCCAACATGATAATTACGTGAAATTAACATTATGTTTGAAAGCAGAATATACAGCTACATTTGTATATAATTCCTATACGTAGATATACTGTGTGTACCTCTCAGAAGCAAAAGTTTAAATTCATTTTTACCTTTCCAAATAGGAAAATAGCAATAAAAATTTAAAAAATGTGAAGTTCCAAGAACCGGTGTACCCAGTGTGCGACTATGGAGTTATGCAAGTAGTTTAGTATTCCTGTGTACTTTTGTAGTAACCTAAAAACAATAAACACTTTTTAGGCAATATAAACTGAGCGTCAAAAAATGTTCTCTCCCCTCCACCTATGTATATAGGTCACACAGCCTGAAAATAAGAAAAACACATGAAATTCATAAATATCTAATCAAGAAAATTGATATATTAAATAAATGAGATTTCTTTTAAAATAGACGTGGCTAGAAACACTATTTGTCCAACAATCTCTCTTTGCTCTAACCATAGGTATTTATGTGTGCATACACACACTTTGCTCTCATGGAGAGACAGATTGCATTAGATTTCTAAACCAGGTCAAAAATAGCCATCTGTGAACAGATTTTGATGATCTGGAAAATGAGATTTTTAGATGACCTCTTCTTAATCTAAGCCCTTGCCTGCCAGCCTCTTTCCACGTGAAATGATCATCACATTAGAAGACTCGGGGAAAGCACCTCCTCAACAAAACAATACTGACAACCTGGGCCTTAGCAACAACCCCAGAGCAACCTAATACCACAGCTAGGGCTGCTTCAGCAAGTAACCAGCAAGGAAACAAAGCACCCTACATTAATTACAACTTTTTAGACAAGAGCATCATGTGGAAACCCTCTTGGCTTAGGGGCAATAAGCAGGATCAACCCCAAATCCTTTGGCACTAAACTGAAGACCACCACCAGCCGATATCTCTGTGCCAAAAACTATTCATATCTACTTAGACCTCGTTCTTACAGTGGAGTTTTACTCCCTTCACAGCCTAGTGACAGGAACATTTGGCATCCATTAAAATCCCTTCTGCACAATCCACTTCATCAGTGCACACGGTGCCATACTACTACACTACCACCCTTTCCCCTCACATGATTAACCTTATTCTATACCAGTTAGGAACCTTCATATAGATCTTCCTCTGCTCTGAAACCTGTTCTGAGGCAGCACGTGACAGGCCTTTCTATCAGCTCTAACAACAGCTATGCCTCAATAGCTATAGCCCCCACAGTGGACAGACTCAAACCTATCACTCAGAATGGCTGGTAGCCAAATGCCCTCTTTCCTATATGCGTGTGAACAGACATCCCAGTTCTCCTTTTGCAGCCCTGAAGGTCCAATAAACTGTCCAAATATCTTGTCTTTACTGTTGTGGGCATAACAGAAGCGGCTGAGGATATTTTCACTGGAGAGCAATGAGAAGCTGCAGGCTGACAGCCTTACTTTTCTTGTAAGAGGCAACAAACACCGAGAAGGCTCAAAAGATCTTGTCATGATCTCAAGTACTTAAGTGCTTACAGCACAAGGGCTGTTAATCAAATCCCAGGGCTGAGAGGAAAGAGGTATATACTGCAAGTTCCATGAGAGCTGCTTGCAAAATTAAGATTTTAGTTTGTACAAGAGGAGAAGCATAATTCTCCTCAACTCATTAATGTAACTGGTTGCATGCTACTTGCCAATATCGCGGTCTAACAGCAGGAATCGGCTTCCTCTAAAGATTCCCTTAGGACAGTAACTTAATCCCACAAAATAAAAAATGTACAGCCCAGCTGCTTTTTAACACGACTGAAGCTATCTTCTGTAAAAGGACCCTTGGAAGAGATCATTTCAAAGTAGGATACTGCCAGGAAAAAGGTGTTCTCAAGGAGTTTTCATTCAAATTCAGTTTTCCTGTGGCACTCTGGGGTTAGCATTCCAAGTTTCTTTGATGTGACTTTCTTGTGTTTCTGCAGAAAAAATGATGAATTAACCAAACTCTATCTGTGTTGATACAATGCTAGACTCAGCTCCCCATGTACTATTTTTCAATCCAGCTTATATTGTGAAGGTAATACTTTGCATCAAGACAAAGCTCATGCAACCTCCCAGCTGCATTTGATAGAAGCTCTTGAGGTTTTTCCTACCAGCTTCAGTAACGTTAGGGACTGGCTACAGGTTGTCTGTGCCTCTGAACTGTGACCTTCGTTTAGATTGGTGGCTTTTGCAGGTTTTCATAGTTTTCTTGTTGTTGTTTCGTGTGTTGTTTTTTTTTTTTGGGGGGGGGGGGGGAGGGCGGGGGCTTGGTTTCATTCGGTTTTTAGTTGTGTTTGTTTGGTTTTGTTGTTTTTTAAAAAAGAACATCAGCTTCCTAAAGTTATACAAGACCTTCTCTCAGCAAAGTTTAAGTCACTGAACATCTGTTGCGGGAGGCCATGAGGGAGAGGATTCAGGCTGCAGGAGGGGCAGAGTAGCTGAGAGGAAGTAACTTCACACAGGCCATTCCATCATGGAGCTGCGCTGGGGAAACAGCGAGTGAGCTTAGTTATTTTTAGAAGAACAGTATGAGACAGGAAATACAAGCAAATGATTTACAGCATCAAACAAGACATGACCAAAATCCAACAACAATTCAACCGCTCCCTTTTGAGAGTATTTGTACTTTAGGATAATTTAAGATAGTTGCTCTACAGTAAGGAGCCTGGTCATTGCTAAAGAACAAAAGTAATGTTCTCACAAACACCAGCATAAGCAAAAAGAAGTATCTATTTTTGCCTGCATTCATTTATATTATTCACACACAAAACCAAAAGCCAGGTGATCAAAAAAAAGGACAATTTTTATCTATGTACAACCCATTTTTTTTAAGTGTAGATCAAAAAGCTATAGCTGCGTAAAAAAAAAAAAAAACACAATGAAAAAGGAATGATGCCCCCTCTCTTCCAGGACATTAATCACTTCTATCACAACAAGTGACACTAAAAACTTTTACAGCAACACGAAAAATATAAATCTGCCAAAGGTTATGTTTTGCTTAGATTAAAAACTAGTAACAAAAGGAGTGATTGCTGAAAAGTTGAAGCTTTACCGGCAATGTTAAGAAACCGTAACTGTTTCCTCTAATGATTGTTGTCCACAATTGCTCTTGCTTTAGAATTACTTATTTAGAAATGTCTTCACTAACCAGAGTTTCACAGGATCAAGTTTAGATCAAGTTCAGTTTGGCCCTTTGGCCTCACAGTGTTCAAAACCAAAATAAAACCTAGCTATTGAGAAACAGGGTGACTCAGAGCACAGCAGTTCAAGGCAATCTTGAAAACCACCTAAAGTTTAGGAATTAACTGAGCAAAGAGTGTCTTCCTCCATATTCAGAACACTCTTCCTATTACAAAATTAATCATCACGAGGGAAAGAAAAAGGTTTCGAAATCTCTCCAACTTGCTTTACTTTAGCCTTTCTTCAAAAACAGTGAAAATAGGTACTTTCCTATAAGATCAAATTCATTTTTCCATGTAAAGATCCAAACTCAGAAACATCCTCCTCCAAACTTGCACTAAGTAGCAGCTTCCCTTAAACCCAGTAAAAAGCAAGACTACAACTACTTCAAACTTGGCATGGTCTCAATATTTCATTAGTCCAGATATTCTTCATGTGTTTCTTCATACACAAAGAGTATTGTGTGTACTAAGGACCAATGTAATAGGAAAATCTTTAAGAAAAATGTGATAATAACCAGTTCTCAGCCTGTGCTTATAGATGGGTTTTGAATGAAAACATTCATTTAAGGAAACTGATAACTTTCTAGTTGCAGTCTTAGGTGGCTGACAAATGCTATGTTGCAAACACACCTCTGTATTGGACAGAATGCTTGGATTAGGACATTATCAAAATCATTCACATTTGTTTTGCACTTTTTCCAGTAGGGTTAAACAAAAATAAATCCCACTTGCTCATTCCTAAGGTTGGTGCTTTATATGATCTATCGATGACTTTTCCATGCTGGTGGACTTTAAAAATATTTAAAATTACTTCAAAGAAAGATTCATTTCACTGTTGAACACCCTGTATTGCACAGATGCAAGCTGACAACGCACAAGATTTTATGTAGATGCTGCCGATTTTTTGTTGCTAGCTTGCAGTCCCATTAATCGAACAAAACCAACAGCATCTCTCCTTACGACATTTTAAGATGCTTAGAAGTATTTCAGCTTGACTAACAAGCGATCACTTGCCAGTGTGCAGTGCTGTGCAATTAAACTCTGAAGACTGCAAATGAGCAAGGATGCACTGCAACTGATCTACAGACCTATTGATTTCTCCGTGCAGAGAAAGAGGACGACGTGCCTAGCCCATACTGCCTTAGCTACTGGCCACCACACAGTTTGCCACAAGAATTTCTAGCAGCATCGAGTTACAGAACATCCACACATTGACAGAACTGGACCGTTGCCATCCAAGTTCCTAAACATTCAATTTGCCATGTCAGTGGGCTTACTAAAGAATTATTTATTTTTTTAAAACGCATCAGCACAGGATTCCTGAGTCATTGCTCAAATAAAATTTTCAATTAGAAAATATAGTTGAAGACAAGCTGACCTAGGTATAGGGAAGAAAGGACAATGTCAGCTACCACGATCTTCTGTGTTTGCTCTTTACAGACTACTTCTGAACGCTCTGACATGCTGAGCTGTCACCTCCAATCGGTCACTCTGCAAGCCCACCACCACAGCTCCACTAGGTCTAACAGGGCTCAGCAGAGACACGTGCTAGAAGTCCTTCTGCCTGGGCTGCATGAAGATAAAGTATATTGACAGAAATTCAGGCAATAACTTATCTCCAAAGTGCAAGCATTTTTATGTAATTCTATCTGCTCAGTTTCTTAATTTTTTCTTGTTTTTACAAGGACAGAAGTGGTTTTCCCACTCAAATATTAAGTATACTTCAAGAAAAACGGGTGTATTTTGGTATGACTTTATGAAAGTACCTTTTCTTCTTATATCAGAAGCAGCTAAAAGCTTTCTCTCAAAACAAACTATGCCTTCCCACCTTACAAAAACAACACATATAACATTCAGCTAATCTAGTATTTTCAGATTCCAATGTGGCATTATTATTATATAGACATTATTTGTTTAAACAATCAGTGTTCTCCATGGGTTCTTGTAAGGCATATTCCTTCCCCCTCTCTGGTTAGTGCTTGTTCAACATCCTCTATCGTTAAAGTGGTCTTTTAACAGAGTCAGTAGCAGTCAAGACTGCTCGACTAGCAAGCTGAGCTATATTGGACAAGCTGCATTTCCACCTCCCAAGGCTGAGTCAAAAGGCAACCAAAGATTCTTCACAAAGAGAAAGAGCAGATGATGTTAGAGGAACACACTGATGGCCAGAAGCACTGTTTAGCAAGAGAAGTTTTAAGAACATCCTAAAATATTTTCAGACTTGATGACAGCGGAATAACGAAGGAACGGTTAGCTAGTATATGTGATAGGGAAAGTAAAGAAGTACTGAAGAAATGCAGAAACAATTTTGGATCTAAATAGGCCACTTCATTCTGGAGTGAGGGGAAAAAACAGAAAACAAAAATGTTAAAATTGTTTCTTTCAGTTTCATACAAATTGAAAAGTATCATTAAGCTTCTTTGCTTATGAGTTACAGCATAATGGTAATAGTAATGTTTCCCCTTTCCCAACAGTGTCCATTCTCACAGTGCTGAAGTCCATGCAAGTCTGAAATATGTGCATATGAATAGACTTAAGTGTAAGTCTTCCAAAGTTTCCTAGTTGCAGGCTGACAGTGCACCACATTATTTTTAAATACAAGCTCTAAGGTTCTACCCACAAATCTAGGGCAGTGTATGGGACTGACTGACTGACCCATGTTGAGAAAAACAAATTGTAAAAAACAAGTGAGAAATCCCCCGTCTGAGTTCCCAGTCTCCTGAGCGGTGGCAGCTGGGGGAAGGATCTTTCAAGCAAATGAAGTTCACGTCCACAAAGGAATACCTAAGCATTCACTTGTTCTTGCTTCACCTGAAGTCACAGGTTCCCATCTCACCATATACAAGCCAATTCACTTCAGCTAACGCTTTAATCCAACATACTCATCTCTGCACCGAGGAAGTAACTGCCAAAACACAGGGTCATGTTGTCTTCCAGAGGAAGCCAATGCAGTAGGAGCAAACGAACTTCAAAGAAACACAGGTCTGTGATTTCAGTGGTTATTCTTATAGAAATGGGAGCAAGATTCAAAAATAAATTTTGTTTGTAGGTAGTCACCCAGAGGCTGAGCATTTTACAAAACTGCCAATGATTTTTGGAAGCTGGGCATTCCCTACGAGCTGCTCATCCACACCCACAAAGTTCATCCAAAGTTGAATTTTTAATGTCTGTTTAGACGCTACATGCATCTGTCTCACACAGAATATAAGGAAAACTAACAATCTGAACTAATACTTATAATGGTTGTGACTGTCCGATATCTGTAAGAATCGGCTGAAAACCGGAGACAGAACGAGACCACCACAAAAAGCTTCATAATAAAAAAAAAACAGTTTGACCTTTCTACAGATAATCTCGTTTTCTACCCCGCTGGTCTGCACCTTTGCCCACTTCATGATCATTTTCCTATCAAAATACTGTTGAGACCTTACAAGATGGAAAATAATGCTGTTCAAAAGAGCCAGAATCAAAGTTTAATGTGGAACATGAATTCATCTTTCCTTCTACTCAGGCTTTCATCTATGAACTATGACAGTGTTTGTAACCATTTATTTCAACAGCTTCCAATCCTCCACCCTATCATAAACCTGACTCTCTCTCACGGCACAAACCAGACATTGCTCCCGGGGATATTCATACGATGCAACATTCTGCACAATTGAGGTGTCTGCATTAGCACCTGCTGTTCACGCAGACTCCTGTGTAAGAGGATTCAGGGCACGAACATAACTGGTTTTCTGCATCATAATTTGAACGAGTTCAAATTGACTAGATAAGGGGCCTAGCCAGCTAACATCAATGTCCAGGTTAAATGTTTACAACCACACAGTACGTATTTTCCCCTATCTCTTCCTACTTCTGATCTAGGCACCTCACATTTTCTGCTGGGTTAGTCTTTCAGGCTGCTATTTCCCATAATGAACCATCACCCCTAAAGTCTTCTAGTACCAAGATAAAGAACTTCAAGAGCCTTCATAACAACATATTGCATAATAGGGACCGGAAACTGCCTCTGTCCTGATGTTTGAAACCTCCATCGGACCTTGGCTCCAGCAAACATTTCCAGGTGCAGATAATTCGGCAAGAAGAGTTTCTGCCCCAAATACCTCAAGTTTGATTCAAGTATCATGATAAGAGGCCACCCATGTTAATAATTTTTGTTATTACCAGTGTTTTTTTTAAATTTACATGTTTCATAAAGTTCAAGCTACTACCACAATTGCAATGTAGTTTTTGTTCTTAACAGCATAATGAAGGAAGCCCAAGTTTAAGCTAGATGTACTTCAGCACACTGAACTATTTTAAATTCACCTGCCTTATAGCCAATTCCTTGCTAGTACCAAGAGTCCTGAATTTAATATGCTAATTTCAGTGGGACTCCAATAATACATGGGTTACCATGACTATAAAACATTTTTCAATATAACGATGCTGCTGAACTCAAAACAACAAGCCGGGGGGGGGGGGGGGGGGGGGGGAGCATGCAACTGGTAAGCAAGGCATCAACCTGCAGTGCAATTTATTTTTTAAAAGAAGATTTCTAACAGTGACTAATCTGATGGCCCTGAAAGGGGAAATATCACATGAATCTTGGCCTGAGGAACAAACCTAACCAAGAAAGACTGACTCATTGTGCAGGCACAGTGATGAGAACCAAATGCTCAATTATCCAACTTCAGTAACTACAGGAAGAGAAAAACCATTTACTTCTTCACTCCTCAGCACTGAGTATAGATAACACAGGCGCAATAGTGCAGAAAAACAAGCAAGAGGCGGCTGAGCATAGTCACTTATTTATAAGCAGTGATCAAAACCACGGAGTTCAGAAGTTAGTGTAGCTGTGTGCACCCAAAACACATCACTGGTGTAAGCAGCTGAGATTTTGAAGAAACATCTAAGCCAAAAACACAATAATACTCCCCTGTAATTTCTATAAATGCTCATATGATTAAACTCCAGATTTACAGGGAAATGTATAAACTTTCCATGAAACGCCTGGAATCCAGCTGTTGGTTTTTTATGCAAAGTATAAAGCAGGGTATTAGAAATGGAAAGTGACCTACTTTCCTTTTCTAAACTATGCAAAGTGTTAATATAATGAAACTCAATCAATGTTAGTTTTCTTTTATTCTTCTAGTTTCAGTTTACAAGTTAGTCATATCAGCTGCAGAAGAGGGTGTGAGCAAGACATACTGTCTGTAAAGCATTCTGGAAATCTTAAGTATTTTGCATACTTACTACTAGTGACAAAGCAGAATTCATTTACCTATGCAGAAATGAGGGAATTAAAAAACATGAACAAGAGGGACAACTGGCAACTGCTCTGAAATACATTCGCAAAGTTTTATTTTTATAAGCACGTTAAGTTCCACAAATTTAACACAGCACAAACCTGCTCTGACTGCTTCCGTAGCAGAGGTCCAACTGTAGTGAGAGTTGTACAAACACATAAGACATTCTCTTTCTTGAAATGCTTAAGCCTACACAAACATTCATACATGATAAGGGAGGATTAAGCTTTAGAAAGGGAAAGGCAGGTGAAGGATATTTGACAGGATGGACCCATAAAGGCACAGCATTCCCAAAGACAAGGCAGTACAAAATTTATGTAGAAATGTGATGTGAATCTTAATTAAGAAGTCTTATACTGAAAACTTTTCCAAACCAAACCAGTATTAAGGCTGCCACAGTTAGTTACTGACAGTGGTTTGCTTTAATGACACACAGGCAGAGCAAGCTGCAACGGAGCTTCTTCCTCAGCCCAATGACCGATAAGGACAACGCACCCAAGGAAGTTCAAACTCACAGCTTTGAATCCACAGTGACGTGCTGCAACTACTCAGTCACCAAAAGCCCAAAATACACAGAACCTTGGTCAACCCTGTCCTCAACAGTTTACAGAACACATCAAGCAGGCAAACAGTGATAACTTACCCCCACACACATGAACTTATAGTTCATTTTTCAGAGCCCAACAGAAGTGATATAATACACATCATGTTCTTCTTGCAGATACAGCATGTGCTATTTTTATAACAAATTTAAAAATAAGTGAAGCTATGGTATCACATGCAGGCAGTGTCAATAACTATCTATAGGCCAAGCTATACCTGTGTAATATCTGCTTGTCTTCAAATAAATCTCCTGAAACCCTTGTGCAAATTTATGGCTTAGAAAAGAACAGCAGACTGGAGTCAGGGAATGCTTCTGATAATCATGTGTAAAATAAAGTTGATTTCTGGATTATATCACACACTTCCACTGACTGTGAGAAAGTTCCTCACTGACATTTACAATAAGCAGTTGCAAAACTTAAAGCATGCAAATAGACATGCCTATCCAAAGACTATTTGTTGGATAAAAAGATGCCCATTTTTACCTTTTAGGGTAGAACACAAGTTACATACAGTAGATGCACACAAATCCACGTGCATGCTGAAGTCATTATTTTTAACGCTGGGGGATGGGGATGAACACACCAGACATTTGGCTACCAAAAAAGACCAATGCTTCTTTACAAAGATCACCCAAGAATGGAAAGCCAATCAGCCTCAATTAACCCCTTACTCATTCCCAGTAGTTTCAAAAATGGTCCATTTGTTTTTACAAAGGAATACCACACAGCAGAGCTATTCTGTGCAAGAAGTTTGTATTCCCCTGCAAGAAGTTAGCTCTTTTGGTTGAAGATCTGGATTCCATCTCAGTTCTGCTGCAAACTCCATCTGTGATTGTACATAACAAGTCAGACAGCTAACTTCCGTAGTTGAACTACCTCCCTCTATAGCACTTCATATTCAAAATGCAACTTCAGATCCCTCAGATGAACGAGCGCCGTAGCATACTGCACTACAGTACTTGCCAATGCAACTGCATGCAATGTTGCAGAAACTGCATGAGGGCTAGCTACGCAGAGGCCAGCAAAGCCAACCCAGCCTGACCAACGTGCCTTACACCGAAGGACTCCCTTGCACAGCAAGTAAAGATCAACATCCTCTTGGCCTGGGAAGCCTCTTTCCTACTTACATAACAGCAGAATTTGGGAAGAATCAAAGACAAACCAGGATTTACCAACACAGAGTAGAAGACAAAGCATCTGGTCCTTTTAACAAAAAGGTAAGGCAGACAAACAGCTTCCAGTAACCATGACAGGAAACATCTTCTTGTTAGCAGTGAATACTTCCAGCAGTACTGCCACATACATGGCAGTAATGCCACAAATGGCTCCCAAAGGCTTTACTGTGGAAAGAACCCCGATTTGGTCATGAAAAAGGTACTATAACAGCTGCAAAGCAACCTGGCAAAAAAATTCTTCATGACAGAAATTGCTCTGATAGGAAAGACACCCTTCATAGGAAGCGGCCTGAGGTATACTGTACCAAAATAGAGGAGCAGAGGAACTCCAAGTGGTAAGAAGGCAGGCGCATGGAAGTACTTGACTAGTGGGGGCTTCTGCAAAAGAAACTGTTTCTTATCTCCAGCTCTAACCTGTTCTGAAATTTAAGTGCTCCCATTGTAAATTCAGAAGTGAAGCAGTGGATACACCTGCAAGTGGGAAAACAAATCCAAGTTTGCTATTCAACCAAAGAAACTGCCTACAGAGATAAGCAAAAATATCATTCTTTAAAAGGAGTATCTACTTAGGTGACAACATTCTGGGTCACTGTTATTTGCTTATTTCCTGAGAGTTGTCATAGTCATTAATCAGAGCTTCTCTGCTTTGAAAGCCAGATAGAACAGGTTTCTGTAGTATTATGTTCTTCACACATATAAGATGTTCCTCCAGAGAAAGCCAGGAACACTATTTAATAGCATAAAATTGGTAGAAAAGCTCAAAGGCAAGTATTATAACTAATTTTTAATATTAACTGAATTGCAAGTTAGTGTCTCTTCCTTTCTTGAATTCCAACGCACTCATTCTGCTCCAAAAGACAACAATGTTAAGCGGGGGGTTTTAAGCAGGGAGCAGTGATTTCCTCAACTGTTTCAGTAAGACTGTAGTTTCACAGCCACTTGAGTCCACCACAAGCCATCTGACAGCTCATCGCCCATCTTCCCCCACATGGTGCAACCACACACGTTCATGCAGTACACGAACCCCTTTTGCGGAACAGATCATCAGGTCAGGCCAGAACGGACCTTGTGCGGCCATTAGCTCTGGCACAGAAGCGGTTGCTAATGCATTCCCACCGCAGACATTTGCCTTGTCACAAGAGATGGGGCAGCAATGAGAGCAAAAAGGACGGAACATAAAGAGCTTGTGCAACCACATGGTATTAGACATGCATTTCAAACAGGTGTATGAGATGCATGCTCTAGAAAGAGATCTGAGGTTGCAGTCTCACCGTTACTTGGACTACAGGCTCACTTTTCCAAGGCTACTCTTACTAGCTTTGTTCTATAATGCTATTGTCTAAGGACTCACCCAAAAGCAGCAAAGCCTCTGACAAAAAGAAGCCACTCTACTTACAAAAAGATCCAATTCAATCAGTGATCATTCTTTCTTCAACTCTTACTTCAAATAACTATTCATCCAGCAAAGGCTTCCAGACCTAAGATGGTATTTCCCTTTCATTTAGATAGAAAGCAGTGAAGAAAGCCGATCTACGTAAAACAGTACTAAATCTTGTCCATTCTGCAATGCTTGAGCTCAAATAAACTGATTTAAACTTGGGTTTTCAAGGCATTCTTTGACAGTCAACTTGTCTACTTTCATTTATCCTTTAATTCAGCTGAATCACCGCTGTGATTGAAGCTCATATTGTACAGCATATCTTTCATGATGTCCCTCGCTCCTTACCAAAATGAAGTCTAAAATACAACCAAGAAACCCACAAGTTAATCATCTGCTGGCCACATCAAGTGTGTCCATACCCTACTCGGCCAGTAACATTTATTCTCCATCTGATAATTAAATGTTTTCCCCAAAATAATATTTCCTCTAAGTTTCTTGGTGCACATGTTGCACCTAATTCCGTACAAATGCATACTCTCAACTGAAGAGGCTGTGTCACAGGCGCTCCATCTCCGATGGTTTCCCTGAGGTCAAATATAGCTAGTATTGTCTCTGCTTGATGAGCAAACTGAAGCTTGGCACGGTGGGGCCATGAGTTAGTTTTAGTATTAT
Organism: Nipponia nippon; assembly: GCF_047370975.1. Classification (NCBI taxonomy): domain Eukaryota; kingdom Metazoa; phylum Chordata; class Aves; order Pelecaniformes; family Threskiornithidae; genus Nipponia; species Nipponia nippon. The sequence goes on along the minus strand of NW_028262336.1, from coordinate 65,016,543 downwards.
GTCACCAGGTTCAGTCAACTCCCCAGCTGCCTGCCAACCACTGTACTCGGAGAGCAGAAGCAGCAGATTACAACCCCTCTACAAGGCAATACGCAGTTACAGCAAGTGAAGCGTGCCCCATCAACACAGATCTCTCCAGCTATATTCAAATCCAGCTATGGAGGAGACATACCAGAATCACTGCATTACCAAACTCATTACAATTCCTAGCGTAAAACCACATTTCCCCTCCTAAACAGCACATTTATTCACGCTGATACACATGCAAGCTGAAGGTAAGCAGACCTATTAGACTTTATTAAAAATACTGTCTTGAGATTATTCAGAACAGCTGTTTCCTATTCAAGCTAGAGGAAAACAGATGGCAACATAACAAGAGCTAGACAATTTTTAAAAATTAACTCTAAAACATGACACTTGTACATGATTTCTTCCACTCATGCATCTCCAAATGGAATAGTAAAAAAAAAAAATCGATGCCAAATGTTATTTTGCTAGTAGAATATATAACAGCTTGATAGCATAATTAACATATTAAAAACAAGGGCAGAACAAAGAACAAATCAAATTGCCCAGAAAAACTGCAGGTTGCATAGAACCCTAGATCACAAAGCTGTTGCTGTATATTCCCTACAAAAAAACTCAGAACATAGTTTACCTCCTCTCTCAAACACCTATAAAGCACAACAGCATCAAGATAGTGCAATTACAGGTGTGGAGAGTAGGGGTGTATTCTTCTTAATATGCATTAGCAACTTCAATCAAGATTCACAGGGGTAGAAAACAGCGAGAAAAATATTTAAAGTTGTACTAATTATCCCTGTGAACATAATGAGGGGATTTTATTTGTGTTGGTCTGGCATCAACTGCAGCCCATCAAACACATTTCATGCACATTCCATACACTTAAGAGTAGAATTCAAGAAACTATAAATACATTGGTGTAACATTTTAAACATAGATCAAGGGAGACCATGTATTATTGAGCTATCGCATGTTGAAACAACTGTTTAAAAGTTTCCAAGAATTTCTACTAAAACAGCAGTATTTTTGGACAGACAGCAATGAATACTCAATTGGTTGTTCCTTCTACAGGACCAATTTAGAGCGGAAGGAAAAATTTTGGACAGAAATAAAAGCTATGCTTCTGACCACCTACTTCAGGGAAACACAAAGTTTAGGGTAAGTGAATAGTTTTATCTTTATTTCTGATATGCTTAGGGCTGAAATGCAGTACGCAGTAGACCCCTGAACTACCAGCCCAGGTTTCAGGATCTGCTAATGACTCACATCTAGAGTAGTGAAGAAAACAATGCTACACTTCACCATTTTTCCGGGCAGACTCTTTCCTGGAAGTCACTACTCAATTTGGTATACACTGAAGAACTTACAATATGCATCTTTTTTCCCAGGCAGAAGAATTTATTTATTTTAAGAACCCAAAGAAGTAGTCTCTGCCAATCCAAACACCTTTCCAAACCCCACTGAAGATCCACAGAGATATACTCCCACTTCTATTCTCCTACTCCATTAACATGCCAGCTACAAGCCTCCACCGCCTATTCTATCAACATTTCTAAATAGCCAGAAATGAAATAACCAGAGCAGTTAGACACCAGCTTTACAGCAACAGCAGAATTGGTCCAAAAGAAAACTTTTGATCATAAAACTTATGATTGTATGCCTGTGTATTTACTCATTCCCCCCTGCCCCCAACCAAAAAACAAATCACACACGTTAAGTTGTGCCAGATGGCTAGCACATTTAGAAACAGAGATGGTCCTAAACTCATCTCTGGATAAACTCAACCATATCATTGACGGCATAAGCCAAGCTATGGTCCCTGTGATTCTTCCACCTATAATGTTTAACTGTAGTAATTTATAGCCAATTCGTCTCAAAAGTGCAGAGCTTGTGGTCAGTAAAGTACATATACACACTGAAATACTGTTCTCCATAATAATACATAGCAAATACATATAGCGTATAATAATAAAAAATACTAAAAATATCATAATTACTTGTATAATAGATATTGCAATAATTATGTAATTACAATACATTATATCTCTTTTCTATTGTATACCCATATATTACATAGAGACACATGAAAACCCTACACAACTTTCAAGCAACTTTTAACCTTGAAACTCTGTTCAGCTGACATTTTAAAAACTTCAGTGTCATTTCTGACAGTACTTATTCTGCTGGTTTTTGATACAGCTTTAAGTTACAGAATAGAGGTTTTTTTCTTCTACAAGCATAATCAAATATCATACGATGCTAATCTTTAACTAGATCATAAGTACGTCTGAAGTGTCTGGAACAGTGAAACTGTTTTTAATTAATTAAAAACCCAGGCAGTGACGAGAACAATTACAGAAACAAAGAAGTTTTCTTCCACGCCATTTTGTCTTTCTGACCTCCAATGCTAAGGGTAGAAGAAGATTGGATTTTGCAACTTGACCGCCACATTATTCAGCGTATTTGTGATCTCAAGCAAGACAGTGAAGTCTCAGACATGCTCATGTACTTTCGAGCTGTGACTGTATGAATCAACTTCCTCTATTTATGGAAAGTGTGTATTAAATTAACTCTTGCCTTGGCATTTATCATCTACAAGCTTCATTCTCAAATTCACGGGATATCCTCTGTCCAGCACAGTCTGCCATTCCAACTACGTTGTGTAACTCCTGCTGGCATGGCTAACTGAAGTTGATGCATGTCCACATTGCAGAGGGGAAAAAACAAAAACAACAAAAAAACCCAAACACAAGTCATTATTCTCTTGCAAACCATACAACTCAAGTAAGCGGTGGTGAGACTGTCATTCCCCATTATCAGACCCACACCCAAATCTGTTTAAATGGTACCTCTTCCATTATTTTGCTCCTTTTTATAAAGGCAAAGTAGATGTAAACACATATATATAAAATTTGTCTTGTAGATTAGAAGCTGTATTTCTAATCTTATGCACAGAACCTGCCTTGTTCTCTTCAGTAATCAAAGGCAATAAATGCTGCCAGTCAAGCTTACATTCAAAAGGAAAGAAATGGGGCACATGTGCAGCTGATAACTGCAAAATAACCTAAAATAAATCTGCCAAGGAATCCAGCGACATCACTGAGCTTTAACCAGTTACAGTGTACTTGCAGGAACAAGAAGGACGGCCATTTAACAACAAGCTTCCTTCCTCATCCCTTTGCTCCCCTGACAGATCCCCATTAAAAATGCTTTATGACAATCACTTATATCATGTGGATTATCTAAAATAAAGTTCTCTCACTTGTTATCATTAAGAGGTGCAAATTACCAACAGCTCACACCCAGCGGAAGATGTCTACTGAATAGATAGTACAGCTCTGTGGTCTTCCCAGCAGGGAGGAAAAAGCCACTTAACCAGATAAGCACGTCCTTTCAACTCCTCTCCACTTCCACCTCCTTGCAATACCCTTCAGCTCAAAGGAGTACCTAATCTAACCTAGACAGTGCCAGAATCAACACTGCGCTTAAGTCAAAGAGTTCACATAAAACCCCAGTACTAACAGTAAAGCCAGTAAAGGAACATTCAATAACTTATTGTACACTTCTCATGAGCTCTCTCTGCTTCTTGGTTTAGGGAGATCCTCTACCACTTTCTTTATAGGAGAGTTGTGAAAACCTTTCCCCCTGCCCACCCCACAACTGCTGTCTCCTTACATCTTTGCTTAACTTGATTCCCTGTCACCTCCCTGCTCTTACACAAGCAAGATGCCCTTAACCATACAGGAATGCTTGCTGTTCTGCAGCAAGGAATTACTAAACACACGGCGCAGACTTTATGCACATCTTAAGTGAGGATAAAAATCTCTGAGAAATGTGTTTATGCAGAACAAGCCTCAGTTACATTTAATAGTATTCTCCAGTATTTTCTAAAGTGACTCCTCCACGATACGCATTCAGACCGCAATTCAAAATATTTTGCATGAGTTATCATTCACCCTTCTGAAAAAAGATTAACACTGATAACTTCTTCTAGCTCTTTTAACCAGGTAGAATTAAAGAGGAAAATTGAGGCACCACGTGCCTATCTATAAAACACTGGTCATTACTCTCCCTTCTGTGGAAGCAGCACATTGCAAGTACTGCTGTTATGAGGCACACCACTGTCTTTCAAAGCAGCAGGAAACTCAAATGCAAACAGAACCCTTTCATCTCGAGTCCAGGTCTGTGGGGAGAAGCACTGGTTGAGCTCGGAAGCTGATTTCTACACAACCCTTCTGCCTGTTGCAAAAACTCCTTCAATACAGCTCCTACAGAAATAGCAGAGAGAAGTCTAAAAAATCCTTCTGGGGAAGGGGGGAAGAAAAGAGACAGGAAACAAAGGAACATTACACTAATAGTTCTCTTCTGCTAATCAACAGAATAGTGCTGACATGATGTAAGGGCAAGCTTGCCACAGCCTGGAGAGAAGTAAGAACATGCACCAGAAACTTCACAAAAATCGGACATGGTTTTCAAACCACAGAAAAAGGGAAGAAGAATAAATCACTAAAAAATGTCATAGAATGGGAGCAAGATATTAGCCAAAATACATGGATGAATAAAGGGACAAAACACAGCTGCAAAAGGTTAAAGAGGCTTCAAGAGAATTTATTTTCTTTCCATCCCCACAGTCCAATTAGCAATCATTGTTACACACTGCAGCAATAGCTACCTAATACCTAGTGCCTCCCACACACTCCTCCTTATCCACAGAGCTGTGGAAATACTCGCCTTCCACTGTAAGTCACAGTGACTTCAAGAATCACAACAGGAGGGCTGGCTCCCCTAGCATACAGGATGCATTTTATTGCCACAGTTAGTGTTACAAAACACGCAGCCCTATTTTCTGTTATTGCCTCTGCACTTCCTTTTTACACCCTCTAAGATTCCCACCATGGCTACCCCACAATCAGGAACTGCAGAAGATTTTATGACATAAAGGCTAGCCCAGACAAGATCTTACCAAAACATCAGTGGTGCCAGGGCCCTGAGCACAACCTCTCCCCCACCCCTCAGGGGTCCGAACGTCTCAGCTCAAGGCCAGCTGTGACATGGTGCAGCTGTGTATGCTCGGATCAGGCTACTGGGAAGAGGGTGGTGGGAGAAAGCCCTGGAGGAAGCCTCAGTGGTCACCCTTCTCCACTTAGGACCTGCATTCCAGCTCTGACACTCGCCTTTGGACCTTGCCAGAGCTACGTAGCAGGTTTGTATGTGTCTTGCCTTACCGATCCTGACCCTGAACTGCTGACTTAATTTCCTGGTGTTACCTTGGACCCACCCATCACTACAGACTTGTCTGGTGATCACCGGGCTCTTGGTTGACCCTGGTTAACACCATGGACCTGCTCTGTTCTTCTTCTTGTTTGGCTACCGTAGGACTCCCCACTTTGTTAGCAAGATCACTGCCCTGCCTGCTTTGCTGTCACACTCAGCTTCCAGCTTGCCTTTCTTTACCAAGTAATCCACTTTTGCTCCATGACAAGTGGGATAGGATGGCCTCATGGCTTAACAGAGCCACATTAAATCGTCTTTTGTTCGTTTAGTCCTGATCTATATATTAGTAAAACGCCCCCCTACACCAGCAGGGCACTGGGAGTTCTGTTACTAAGGTCACAAGGACCACTGGAGTATTTAAGTAATCATTGCTATCCAGAACAGGGCTACACTTGTCCAGGCTAAGCAAAAGGTTATATTTGAAACCTACGTGACCAGCAGCTCTTCAGAAAGATAAGCAGCTAGAATACAAAATGGGATTATTATTAAGGCTGTAGCAGACTTCTCTACATTGTTTAGGCTCCAAAGCAACTAGAACATAAGTTGTAGTATATGTTGTACACTTGCACAAAACAATGCTCTACACCAGGACTGGGACCTTTACACAGCAGTGCAATCCTAAAAATTCCATTACTGTCAGTTTACAGAAAGGCAAAAACTGGTGTTAAACCCTGCAGAAGAACGGCAAGAGTCTGAACAAGCTCTGCTGGGGAGGGGCAGGGGAAGAAAAGGGAAAGCAACAATTTAGTACCAGTTTCTTAATAATAGCTTCCTCCTTAGTTTCTACTCTCCAGACCCAAATAGTCACTAAAACTGTCTTCCGCTAAACATTTTCTACTCCCCTCAAGTGTTTCAGCTAAAACAGCTAACATTGACTCGGGAGAAGTTGGCTTGTCCTGCAGATGTCCAGACACCAAAACTAAATATTAGGCAGCCCTTGGCTTTAGAATAGGAAGTTAAACAATTAAAACAAAGTCCCCAAAAAATCACAGAAAATAGAAATTGGCGTCTTTTCTGATCCTTGTGAGAGCTCCTTGCTCTGGTATTGCATTTCATTTCCCCAGTACTGGATATGCCAGGCAGGACTTTCACTGCAAGAGCCCTACCGTGTCCAGGAGGACACAGAAGGCATTTGACTCAAAGTGCAGATTGACAACAACAGGATCTTGAAAGGAAGGAAACATGACTTGGCTAGGCAGAGAAACAGAATCCTGCTTGTCCCCCCCGTCCCTTCCCTTAGCAGGGCTCTCTCACCACCCTGGGCACTGCTTAACCAAAGCCGGTCGATTCCATCTCTACATACGGCTGGGAGAGTTGCCTGTGAGGCACCTGTCCTGTATGTCTCAGCAGGGGGAAAGCACATCGTGAATGAAGTAGTGCAGGAAGAAAGAGGACTGCCACAGTGGAATAACAGTGCCCTATGTGCTATTCAGATCTCAGATCTTTGCCGCTTCTACAAAGTTACCTTCCAGAAAAACCTAAAATTAGACTCAATTGGCACCATGACTGGTAGATACCGCTTTTCCTATCCTGCCCCCCACTTAAGAGAGTCACCCCCGCCTCAGAAAAGGCTGGAAGATAACTCAAAGAATTCCACTGTATGGTAAGGAACACAGTGGAAGAGCTCATCAACAGTGCTAGAGCAGGTTTTGAACTGAACATATGTGCAGGAAGCCACGTATTCCACTATAGGAACAGAACACAGAATAACTGCTCATTACGACAAGTACCACCCATCCCATAGACTGAAAGCAGCACAGTATTTTCCTTTTTTAAGTATATATTCCTGTAGTGGCAGGAATTTTGTGCCCACAAAGGGATCAGATCAAGGTTACGATGGACAACCCTCATGATGGTAACCCTCAATTTCAAGTGTTTGACTCCGGAAGCTCACCGGTGCTTAGCAGATGCAGGGGTGGACAACACAACCCTTCTAGACACTGGTTCCAGCTGCCAGGAACGTGAACGAAGACGTAGGCCTGATACCATAACATCACAGCGAGACAAGTATCCAGGCTGTCTTACAGACAGAACAGCAGCTAGGCGTTTCAGTGACTTTCCTAAATCAGGCTGTCTTTCAAATAATTACTACAAAAACCTCATTTATCATTAAGGTTAATTAGGCAATTAATGAACTGAAAAAAATTTCACCTGAGGAGACTGTAAAATGAACTAAGTGGGCCAGGTCAAACTTGCTGTCTAGTGTCTTGAAGGTTTGGGGCTGAACCATCCAATCTGGATTCTTACAAGAGTACAAACCAACAGCAATATGCTCACACTGTCTACGGCTAAGCCGTAACTGCTGATACGATTCTGAAGCCTGGACATAACTAAAGACCTTTCAGAGGCACCACTAATACCACAGAAGACTTGCAGCAGCATCCTCTTGAGTTAGTTTTAATTTGCAAAAAGCCTCAACCTCCTTCCCTTTCTCCCACAGAAGCTCTCAATCACAGCCCTACAACAGAATTCACGTTACCCCCCATCAACAGCCAAGTAACTGCTCCACTCCTCAAAGAAATACTTACGCATACTCTTGATAAGCAGCTATTTCGGTCCAAGTATTTTACTTAGCTGTCTGTTAAAAAAAAATTTTAAATCCTGATTAAAATAAGGCCAACCTATTGGCTCAAAACCATGTTTTGAAGCTTTATATTGTTGTCACCTTCATCCTATGCTGGCCTATTTTAGTGTTAATCTCTTGTTCTCCAAAGAAAGCTATCATTGAACACACAGAAGGCACCGCAAAGCAAAAAAATCTGGCACGCACTGGTTGGGCTGCGGCTTATCCTTCCTACACCCTGCTCCTCCTGCAGCTATGAAGGCTCAGCACGCCAGCACAGTTGGTTCCAGGTGTACCATAGGGGACAGAGAAGCAACAAACACCTTGTCAGGGGCTACTGGCCAACACGAACAGATTGGTTCTACTCTTAAAGGATGTCTGTAGTAGGTGAGCTGCATGGACCCCACATGTGATTTTCTAGGTGTGTTCACCGTAAGACACTCTTTTTCTCCTTGCCATGCCCAGCCTCATTCACTATACAAATTCTAACTTTGGGGAAAAAATATTCAGAGGTTAAGACACCAAAAAAAGAAGTGTGCATCCATGTCCAAAACAATGACAAAAAGAAATATCAAATAAATGCACAACACCTGCACTGGACCAAAATGCTCCACTGTGCTTTGCTTCTGCCCAAACCCAACCTGCCCGACTCCATACTCTGAAGGCAGTGTGTGAAACTCCTGTCTGCCCTCTCACATGCTGGAGTTCTGGAGAGCAACAAGGGATCAGACCTAGCCCTGTACCCAGTATTTCCTCCAGACAAGTCACCTCAAGTAGTGGGTTTTTTGGATCATGTTCTGAAGCACCTAGTTAATCCCTCGCAGTACAAAAGGAGTTTTGGTATACCTGCAGCCTGGCACTAATTCACAGACACGTAAGCTCTTATTTAGTTCTCAGCCCTTCTTGGGTAAGGTTTTCATGCATGATCCCATTTCATTCTGCCACTATGCATGGTCTGCAACCACGGTATTTGCCCCTCCATGGTTCCCAATGCAGATTGCATGGTACTGCTGAAGTAGGGACCCCACCTTACAAGCATTTGGTACTTCCAAAATCAAACAGCCACCATACAAAAAAAAAAAAAAAAAAAGACATGGAGTTTGACATGGTACAACTATACCTGAGTAAGATTTCATGGGACTAGGAGAAAAATACACTTTCAATTCCAGAGATTCAATTTGCACAAGAAAGTAAAACCCATATTTAAGAGCATGAAGTACAAGTTACCTGCCGGATTAGATTACCAATTCCCATTACCAGAAGCAGGGCATCAGCATACCAAAAATTTGCAGGTGTTCTCAGGAAACTCTAATAATGACAACATATACAACATTTCCCACTAGACTATTACAGAGATCAGTTACACTTAATACTGAAGATGACTTTAAAAGTCATTCAGTTAATATTTCTTTACTCTCAAACCCACAACTTTCTGGAACACTGTCACAGAAGCAGGTGTCAAAACACACTAATTATCAGCCTGTTAGAGCTCCCGTTTTACTGAAGTCATTCTGCTCTATCACAACATCCCAAATTCCCCCAGGCACTTTTTATTCCCTGTCAAAAACTTCTGCCTCAACACTCAAAAACAGACAGTTGGGAGTATTGGTCTGAATAAAAATTAGCTTTCTTTTTTTCCTCTCTCTCTCAGGCAATTTTGCTTAGTAGGCCTAAAAAATAGAAAGTCATGGGGGAGTAGGGAGAGAATAAGTATACCACTTACACTGTCTTGAAATCTAGTTCCTTCCAACCCTAACACGCAACACCAATTTCCTGAAGTCCACTGCAGGCACCACGCCAGAGAGTAGAGAGCCTGACTCTATACTTCAACACGAGAGGCAAGAAGCATAAACAGTTTCCCTAGCCTTAGTCAGGGGTGAATTTATGACCACTGACCACGACCTCCTTTCTCCATCATCATCTCTGAAGCACTAATAGTCTAAGCCTATTCTGCAGCAACTACCTGGAGCTCCTGTCTTAAAATATTGCACACTGTTAGCGGGAACTCTGGCGTTCGCACTGGTCAAGCAGAATCACCCAAGGGCTGCTGGCTGACATCGTGCAACAAAATTAACGAGGTGGAACAATTTACAAACACAGGGCAAGACTAATATTTACAGGAATAACAGTGGTGTTGGTCAATCCCTACCTTACATTTGGGGCAAGAGATGCTAACAGACCACAAATGCGGCTCTTGCGGTATCTTAACAACTTGACATTTGAATAGTATGCAACATTGGCCAAGGTCCTAAACATCAAATATCTCCACTACAAAATGCGACTCCAGATTTCCAAAGAGGAACGGATCAGAGAATGTTTGCAGAAAGAGCTGATGGGTCCCTTCTGCTTATCTACTGGAGAACACACACAAGTCAGAACTTAACCATTATGTTCATGGAGGCAAAATGCAGCTCCTCCTGATCTCGGGAAGTGAAGTAGGTTACAGTTCATGTCCCAGTGCTGCAGGGAAACATGGCCTGAAGGAGGTCTCTAGGACCAGACTTGGTCTAGGCTACTGAGAATTTACATAGATCAAGACAAGGACTTTACTGACAGCCAATGCAGGGCACAAAACTTATGGAAGTATAGCTCCTCTCTGACTTGAGTAGAGCAGGCGCAAGTTTTCGAAGACCTTTACTGCCTCTCTGAAATGAGCACAATACAGCCTTAAAGTAACAATAATCACCTACAGAGCAAAATTCGTTTTACCCAATTCTCAGTCACACTGAGCAGTATTGGTACTTTTAGATAACTGCAGAGAACCTTTAAAAAAAAAAAAAGAGGTGTGCTATCTTATACTGCACCCATGTGATCTGCTGAAAGACAGTTTCACAGTTCTGCCACTGTAGCACTTCCCCTGGTTTCCTTATAATACATGGAATAAACATAATGTGCAACTACCCATATGTACAATCCTTTTAATGTAGTAAATTATACAGCTTCTGCTAGGGACATCTAAAAAAAAAATAGTCAAAAGAAGATAAGCAACTGGAGTCAGCAGATCTGAAAATCTGACCTGTAGAGGACTGACAGGTCTCAGTGCTAGCATTCCTTGCTTCTCTCTGCTAAATTGCATTAAAAGAGGCAGCTAAAAATAAGATAAATATTTCCCTAATATTAAGTTCTCCATGAGATCAAATGCTGCCACTTCAGAGATATTCCACAATTTCAAAAATGGAAGGGAAAACAACTAGTGCATTTACAAAGAGAAGAAACAATGCTTATAGTGCAAGCCTCGTCTTAATAGCAGGTGTTTTGTGAAGAAGCTTTTGAATACGTATTGTACCACTAGAGACCTTTCACTACCACAGAGAGCATGTAGGGAGCAAAGCTACGATCTCAGAAACAGCACTCACAGTTGGCAAATGGCAACAACAGAAGAGCCAACCATAGGACTATGAAGAACTTCCATTTCTTCTGGAAAACTTGGGTCAGCCACTCAGATACGTAAGTATTCATAAAAGCACAATTTTTTCAGATGTTTTGTTCTTAGAACAAAACACAGTCTTGCAAAAAGTAAGAGCAAGTGCAATAAGACCACTGCATCCCCTCTCTTTTTTAGTGAACATCTGGGATCTGCAACAATGCAATGCCAACCAGCAAATTTAACTTAAACATTGCTGGTTTGGAGGGGATGGATTGGTTTTGTTTTAGACGCACACAACTCTCACATTGTGTCATACTGTCAGAGCTCAATTTTCCAAGGTTGTGTCCACGTGTTCTGTAGCAGTCACCAGCTTTTCAAACCAGAATCTGAAAGCAACTGTAAGATGTTACACCCTGTGTCTCCTGGAAAATATATCTAATTTTCCGTTACAAACTGGTGATTGTTCCTGGGCAGGGGGAGGAGGGAGGGAGAGGGAGACTAAGAAAGGGAGCTTTTATACTATCTACCACATTTTTCTTCTCTTTCTACCACCCTCCTTCCTACAATTCCACAAGCTGAATGACTGCCAGAAAAATCAACGCAACTATTTTTCATTGAAATACCAAAAAAAAACATCTGAGAAGTTGCATGATACAGTTCAATTACACTGTTAAACACGAGGAACATAAAACCACCTTTAAGAACTCACTAAATGCTTTTAAAACACACATCTTAGAAGAAGATACCAAGAGAAACAGCTTTCAGAACCCCGCACTGTAGTACTGAATGGGACAGGAAATGAGGAACAAAGAAAGGAATTTCATAGATTCCAGATGTACTCCAACACAAGCTGGGAAATACAAGCAAGAATCAACTGAAGCCTTGTAAAAGCCTACCACTAACTGTTTTCTTCCAGAGTTCTTGAACAAAAGTAAGTAGCTGTAAACAATTTGTAAATAGAAATATTTTTAGAAGAAACTGGAAACAGTAGTAAAAATAAACTTCTTCCCCTCTCTCCTATTTAAGGAGCCATCAGTGCATCTGTTTTTTGGAGGTTTTTGCTTTTTTAAATATAAGAACTCTGTACAAGCAACCATAACAGAAGCACAACCGTAACCAAAGTATCAGTTTTTCAAAGTCATCAGTTTTTCAATACTTGGGATATTAAAGCTGAATGAAACTTGAAAGGCAAAGAAAACCAAAAATGGTAAACTTGATGTATACTATATGCCTTCTGTGTAACTGGAATTTAAAGGGAATTTAAATTCATAAATTGCCAAAAACCAAGTTATCAGGCACTCAAAAACTTTGTTCCTACAGCTATAAATTAAAAAATTAAGCAGTCTAGTTTAAAAACCCTGGAAACAGAACTCCTTCACAAATTCAAATACCCTTCTGCTCCCTATGTAACCCTACATCTCCAACATTTTACGTTTCTTTTCTGAAACACAAACTCAGGCCTTTTCAATGCACTTCTTTTAAATAGATTTTGAATTCTCTGTGACAGACAGACAAGTATATTTCCTCCTAAGGTCGCTGTAAAAGATGAAAAGAAAGCAAAAGCATGCATCTTATGGAACACAGACCTGCATTAACAGAAAATTCCCCGTCCTACCATTATTGCAGAAATAGGTGTTCTTCGCAACTTCAAGGCTTTTCACGAATTTGTTGCACGTAGCAAAATTGAGATGCTTCATCTCATGTCCAGCTACTACCAGCTTATAAAAGTAAAGCACATTACTATTTATGCAAATTAAACATTGCATCAAGTGCTACCTGTTCAAATCTACTAGTCTTCCATAAATAAGTGAAACACTCTCCCTCTTACCATCTCATCATACTAATCCATTTTTGTTAATGGCAATGCAGTCGCGCAGTTACGCTCCAGTAAGTAGGCAGCAGTAAGATTCAGCTGTTGGGCTAATGAAGGGATCTTCATTTCGCCCCAGTGCTCCCTGAGAGGTAATAACAAGCAAACACACGAGTCTCTAGTCAGGTAGAAAAAAGATAAGACCTCTGAAGTCTGGAATGAAAACTGAAGAGCAGAACTCTTCATCAACCTCAGAAGTATAGGCAAGTCAGACCAGGCTGTAAGTCTTCAATATTTTTATTCTTTCCTCAACAGACCTCAAAAATACAGATATACTACACTCTCTTCCCTTTCAGGCAGAAAAAGGGGCGGGGGGCGGGAATCTCAAAGCCCTCAAACTTTCCACTGAATCTTTAAAGTGTTTTACACTTGACAATGAAAAATTTCAAGAAACAAAAATAGGAAAAAAAGAATCCAGTTTTTCATAATTTTGAAGCTTCACATCTCATTTTGCAAAACTTTCACCCAGAAAGTCTTCTATAGGAGGAAAACAACATGTGAAGCTTCAGGGAAGTTGCTTTCCCTTGGTAGAGGTTAGGATGGGAGAGGAAGGAAGTTAGATTTGTTTTGTTTTTATTCCAAAACAAAGCTTTTAGTTGGATCCTAAATTCAGTCACCAGTCCACTATGCTGAAGGAATCAAACAAGCACTGCTAAAGAACAGATACTTCATAAGGTTTAATAAACGTTGCTGAAATCAGAAGGTAAGAGAGCTATTCAGAATATGCAAGTCTATGATCAGCTTTTCAGTTTAATAAAATACAACCTGTTAACTCCAAGAATATCTCAAGCTTCTCCTTGATTTAACCACAAAATAGATAAACCTCTGGTACTAGAAGGTTTAAAACCACAACATTAAGACCTACTAGTGCATGTTTTAACCATTAATATATGCCTTAGGTGACTTGCTCCCCAGACACGTTTATAGTCCACTGGCACACACAAACATTCATTTTTCTTCTACATATTTGGCTGACCGTTTGTTGGTCTGAAATCATTATGAGTAATAACTGTCTGACATTTACATCTTTTATAGTATTCAGCAAAGACTACAGTCTGTTGTCTTTATTCTAGGCTTCTTGCTCTCACACAGGGAAACTGTAAGATTTATTCTCCAAGCACACCAGTTTGCAGAGGGTTTTCTCACAAATGAATCGTCACAGTGTGACAGGTATTAAGTACTCCTTAACAACCCCAAGTGGATTTTGCCTCATTGTTTCCCTCAACCCCTCCAAGAGAAAAATTGCTACATGAGCTACTCAAAGACTTAATTCAGCTCTCACAGAAGTGTAACTATTGACTTCAACAGAATTATTCACAATTTACACTCCTGTAATGGAGATCAGTCAGCCCTTCATCAGTCAGAGACTAAGAAAGGATAAAGGGAGTACCTGAAGGTCCATTTGAAGGTCCATAGTGTTTATCTGCTCTAAGAATTTTAACCTAATGTATACTATCAAAGGTATTTTAGAAGTTTTTTTTAAATTGTGTTTTCTAGTCTTGCTGTAGGCAACACTGTTCAGTGTTTGCATGAGAAGGCCTTCCTTAAATGGGAGCATCAGTGCAATAAATGGCTTCATATGATAACAGTGTTTGACGGCATATCTGCATAAGCAGAAATCTTGCTGTGATGCAAAGAAATGGGGGGGGCAGTGTCGGTTTAAACATAATCATGATAATCAACATTAGGTGCCTTAGCTTTAGGAGACAAGTGTGTGATGGAGAACCATGGCAGCGTGTGCGTGTATTAATCAATTACTAACAACTAAAACACCTAAATATTCATAAGCAGCTAAGGCTCCTGAACTGAGTGTGACATGCAAGTAGTTCTCAGGTGGAAGGTCAGAAATATAGATATATCAGTTTGTCAGATTATCCTCTTGGTGGTCTTGCTGGAGTTTTAACATTTGATCTCCAGAGCAACTGACCAAGCCGGTGTATATCAGAGACTAACAAATACAGCATCATCAAGAAAACACGTACTATGGAAGAGGAGTGGACTGAAGAGCATAGAAAGATTCAAGCGGTCTCATGACGCTGCCAGTATACAGACAGGAGAGCAGGGGATGCACCTGCCGTCCCCTCCATCTGATTTCCCCCGCACACACATGCTTCCAGTCAAGCTCCTGATACTTGACCAGAGAAAGCTCTGATGTTTGCTTGAGTGCACAGATTCAGCTCACTAAAATGGAAGAAGACTAAACCTGACAAGAAAATTAAGTTGCATTCTTTGGGCCTGCTTTGCAAATTGAACTGGATTTTTTTTTTTTGTTAGCGGAGGAACACCAGTCAACAAGAGGTGTGTTTGGGATGGGGAGCGCGAAGACTGTTTCATAGCTGGGAGCAAGATAAGTAGGGAAGGGGAAGAGCAAGACCTGCCTTTTCAGCAGCAACAAACTACTAGCTTGGGTTAACACATTATGAAGCCACGTCTTGGACTCTACCGATGAGAACAGAATCACACAGCAACGGGTGAAACATGGAGGAGAACAGCACCAGGCAGAACACAGACATAAGAACACAGGCAGAGAAGCTAATATTGGGATCTACCTAACACAGTAATTTCAGAAATAGAAATCTGTTTTCAACCAATAATAATAAAATAATTAAAAAAAAAAAATAATCACAAAAAACCCCACCAAGCAGTCTGAAGAGTAATTCAATGCAATGAAAAGTTTTCAAAAGCATTTTCTGGAAAACCGCAAAGCTAAGATATCCAGCACTTACATAATGTCCTCATGTAAGAGCATTTGGTGCTTTGACCAGCAGATAATCACCTCAATGAGAAGACAAGAAAACACTATTAGTTCTCATGAGAGAGATTAAAGAACACTTTTTTTTCAAATGTACTAATTCCAAAAGAGGGTAAAAAAACTAGAAAGTTTGCTGCCTGACATCAGAGGCTCTGAGCAGATCTGTTTAATGGTTTCACTCCTGTGAATTTACCTCTACACACTCTAAAAGCCAAGTCCCATTGGCTTCCACTCTCATATATGAATCATTTTTTACTTAAAATAAAGTTATGGATAACTTGATGTCAGGCTGGCAGCCCCAAAGACAAGCATCTTCCATTTCTTCAAAACTAAGTTCACTGAAGCATTTTCCACTGCTACCTTTGTTTCCTTCTCTCAGTTGCAGAAACTATGCTTTGGTCTCCACTTTTGCTCCAGCCACGGCTGTTCCTGACAGCCCATGAACAGTCACAGCACTCCTCCTCTAGAAATAGCACTGGTCCCAGCTCTTTTCCATTCCGCACACTGAACACAAGTCAGTCAGAACACAACCACCACCAAATTTAGCGGAGTTTGAAATACTGAACCAGCGGTGAAAAATCTGCATAATCTATTCTGCACCCTCCACAGCCTGTCAGACTTGAGCCTTAAATAGCATTGCAGTCAATCAATAGCAACATGAGTTGCCACTTTATTTTACCTACGCAACATCAGTTTAAGCTGTACTTGTTAACTTTTTAATGTGCAGAAAAGATCTTGAGAAGTCTTGAATATTTTCAGGGTGAGATGCAAATAACTCTTCTTCCTTTCTTTACTTGTTGGTCCACTAACTTTGAAAGACATCACTGTTATCTTTACAAGAAACATTTTACATTTCCTAAATAATTATTTTCTACTACATATATCTATATATAGATACGTACCTGGGAAAAATTCTCTCATTCTAAAAATATCTATTCAACAACCTTATGCCCCATTTAAATGGGGATAAATCCTTTTACAGTATTATGCAGTGAGCATATTTAGTCGTACTTACTTCTACAAGTAACCACTTAAGGCACTAAATCCCAACAGACAACATTAAAAGGGACATCTTCTCAAGGCAAAATGGATTTCCCTGATCAACCTCAGGATTATTAGACTTAAGATAGGCCTTAAGTTTGTCAGAGACAAGATAGTTCCTCCTTAATGTTACAGAAATGCAGAGAGGCATCTCTCAAACATTTATTCCGTATCAAGTTTAATGGTGGAAGGGCAGTAAATACCTTCTCTTGGCAATCAACCTGCTTCAACACTAGTATACTAGCACTTAAGCAAATACTCTGGCTGACTTTACCAAAGACTCTCAGGTTCCCAAAGAGAAGTTCAATTGCCTTTGCAATGTCTTAAAACTACATAGCTCTGTATGAATTAGTAAAGAAGGCACAGCAAAATTAAGAGTCAGAGAGACAGCACAGTCTACAGACTAGTAGACTGTAGATCAGTCCTCACCTAGTCAACAGGACCGTCACAACGCAAATTAGGTTTTTGAGTTCTCAGAAAATGGTGGGTTTACCCTTTGAATGGGATAAGCTGTGAGTGGAGCACCAACCCACATCAGATAGTAGCCAGCCTTTATCACAAAAATTTCACAGCTTCATGCTTTTGATTACACTTAGTGCTAAGGAGAGACTACACTGCTGGAAGTCCCATATTTTAGACTACGACTTCAACACCTGTAACCACAAAAGGACCATTCCTGGCCCTTTCTAAGGATGGCAAAAGAGCTTTAGAAGTTTATCAATGTCTTAAATTGCAATAAGCCCTCACAGTGTACGAGTGGACCATTAGGATCTCTGAGGTCAACAAAACGATGAGCAAAGGGTCCTCCTCATTATATTGGTGCCCCTGGTAGCCTCTTGATGTGCAAGATCCTCCTGTCTCAATTATTATTCCCAAACTATGGGACAGTTTAACCTCCATAACAAGCCCAGCTACAGCTAGAAAAATACAATTTTAGAGCAGAGCCTCATACTCCTTGATACAAGAGTACTAGATTTCAGGGACATGGGAAGCTTGTTACTTTACAGTGAGAATTCACAACGGAGCTGTTTCTTTAGATTTTTCAAGTATAAATAATTTCACAAAGTAAAATCTGGCAGAAGGTTCTCTGCTAACCAGTATGCAGCCTTCCACAGCAGAAATGCAGAATATGAGCTTTTATTTTTTCATCTGGAAGTTTAATACTTGATGCCATTTAAGGAGAAAAAAAATAGCAATTAAGTACAGTGTATTTATTAATTATTATTAAGAGTACAACACAAGCCATGTTGTCAAGCAGAAGGACTCTCTTTGTAGTTTTTCCAGCCAATCATCAGCCATAGAGCCTTGTGTTGTTTCCTTTCAGGTTCTGAAACACTGACTCATGGAAATATCAGCACTGCACACTTCCTCAAAGTGGCAATCTTATAGGAAGTGTTTGTTTAGTCTTACATGACACATTGTTTTGTTTATGTATAAGGGATTCCGGTAAAAATAATTTTCAATTAAGGAAAAAAAGACAAGAGGACAACAGTTTCAGTTATGGGAAGCCAAAATAAATCAATTTCAAATAGACATTTGAACAGTGCATTCATTAGCACAGGTACTACTTTTTTCCTTTTACTGTATGCTACTTCCTTGCAACAGACATGAGCAGAAGTAGCCAGGCATTGAGTTCTTTCAATTCAACAAACCACAAAAGAAACCAGAAACTGGACAAGAGGTGGCACAGTAACAATTCCTCTTAACACTGCTACCTACAACGACAGAGTTCATATTGTTGCTCCACGACTTCAGTATCTCAATGAGACATTTTTTAGAAGTGGCACATCATTGGCAGTGCAACTGAATGAGAGAAACACGGGTTCCTAAGAAGCTCAAGGGTTCACATTTTCAATAGGTGAAACAGATGGCTCGAGCCAAATCCAAACATGACTAAAACCAACATTACTCAGAATGGGGAAGTATTTAGGTGATTTGGGATATAATTACCCATCTAGCTAAATATGGCTGATTCTATGCAACCCATCAGTCTCAACAGAACAAGTTACACCAGCAGTAGAAAATGCCTTCATTTACCTGCAGCTCCTTGGAAATACAGGACAAAACCCAGCCATAGCAATAGATTGCATTAGGGCATTCAAACATCTCTAGGCTACAGATGTTTTGCATGGCCTGAAGCCTCCAAACTGCACCAGCCTCTCCATTAAGAAAGGCATGCCACCATGGGTGCCCCACCCTGATCTGACTGTGTGTTTGCACTGATTCTTCAAAGCACCAGTCCTACATCTTATGAGATTTACACCGAGGCATACTTGTATATCAGTGCCCCCGTTGATGATTTGCCAGCAAAGGTGCTACAAAGAAGGAAACATCTTAGCAGATCAAGCACAGAATATCTGCAAGGCAGAGATCAGTCAGAGCTTGGTCATGGAACAAGCTCCCAAAGAACAGGACTGACCACTTCTAGATCATGATAAATCAAAGCAAATCAAGACGGGAAATGACTTATCCCTTTGTCCTCAAATACCTTATCCTTTAATCCATCAAAAGATTCAAAGCCTCCTATAACTAGAGGAGAGAGAAACCTACAAGATACTGGCAAATGGGAACTTCTAAAAGACAAATTTACTCTTGGGAATAGCGGACAAAAGTAGTGTCCCTCCAATGTTCACTGTCTCCTTTCAAAGCCACTCATAAGATTTTTTGCAGGGAGTCTACAAGCCTCCGTATACAATTTCTTCAAGGTTAGGATTGCTTTACAAGGCCTGTTAGATTAGAAATACTCCCTTAGCCCATCAGAGCAATCCTGCCACTTCTATTTTTCTGATAAACGTCACAAAAGATAGTCAGCTACAGAAAGGTATATAATCTTCAAAAACAAATCCTAGAAACTTGTGCTGCTGCCACGAAAGCTGATGAATATGCCTTCAGATACTTTCTAGTGAACAGAAGCAAAGGGCTCTCTTTTGTGCGTATTTATTATCGCCCTCTGCTGTATTACAGCAGAAAACCTGGGGGCAGCGGCGCTCCAGAAAGCGCCTGGCATTATTCTTGCAGTTCATTGAGTAAAGACCTTCTGCTTAGAAGGCAGAAGTGAAGCACCGGTGTACCAGTGATGCACGCAGTTTTTCCTACTTACTATCCATGCTAAAAGGCAGCAGGAATCCTTGCTGCAATACTGCACATTAATCAAACGCTTAGCTCTGATGAGGACTCTGATAACTGAAGTCAGCAGTAGGATTAACTTTAGTCCATGATTTAATGAGATTAATCTCAAGTCTTTTGCTGCTGTTATCATCTTCGATCTCTTCTACCACTTAAAGACATCCCCACACTCTAGTGGCATCAATCATTTAGGTACGACATCACTGTTTTCTTCTCAAAAAAAAACCCACCCAAGAGTCATCATCCTATATGTGAGATGTGTTCTTACTCCTTTCACTAGGATAGTGAACAACTTGCAATAGCACCACTTGCATGGTGTCCAAATTCCTCCCTTGCCAAAAGACGTTTTTTTTTTTCCTCTCTCTCCTCTTCGAAAAGAGACAGAAAACAAGTCTCTGACCATACTTCGTAGTCCTACTGAATCTATATTCTGGACGTATAAAAGAACACAGAGTCACCACATAATCTTTAGTTTATGTCATAAAATTTTACTTCATGTCATAAAATTTTACTTCTTAAAGTCTGCTATCACTAAACTACCTGCTAACAATTAATAAGGAAACGATCCCAGCAATGGTCTCTTTGAAATGCTAATGTCATTATCCAATAATGAGATCTCCTATGCAAACTCAAGTTTCAGTTTTATCTAACATGACAATTGGCGGTTGCAAATTGGCTTTTACATGGACGGATAGGCAAGAGGAGATTTTCCAAGAGCGTTAAGAGGGAGCTACAAGCCCAGCTCCCTTAGTACCCGCCGCTGCGAGCGCGGCACTGAACTTGCCCACCTCCCCACCAACCCTGCCCCGTCCAGGAGAGGCAAACCGCTCCCTCCGCACACGGGTTTGATCCTGGCACGGAAACGAGGGATTTCCCTCCCAGCCGGCACACTCAGAACTCCACCAGGGAGAGTTTAATCTGCACGCTGACATCTGTCGCTTACTTTCTAACAATGTGGTTTGGAGCTCGATCCGCAGCAGGAAGAAGCGCGACTCTCCAGAGGCGAGTCGTAGGAAGCCGTGAGGCGGCAGCAGCCGCCTCAGCCCGTCCCGCTCACTGGGGCAAGGGCTTGAGGCACCGGCTCCTTCCCACAGCCGCTTTTTGGCCGGTTTCGCACCAGCTTTGCCAGTGACACACAGTACTCGGACTCGGTGACCGCCTTCAAACTTTAAGGGCGTAGCTTAGCAACAAAAAGGAAAAAAAAAAAAAAATCGCGAAATCCACCTAATACCCTGCGCCGCCCGGACTCCCGCCGGCGCCGCTCGCCAGCGGGACGCGCACGGCGCTGCCGGCCTGTCACCGCCGCAGCCGGCCGCCTCACGGCCATCGGCCCCGCACCGCCAGCCTGAGGCGCCGCGGAGCCCCGCCGGGCCGTGGGCACCGCCCGCCCCGCCGCCGCGACCCCCCGCCGCCGCCGCCGCCCCCAACCGC
The DNA here is from genome assembly GCF_047370975.1 of Nipponia nippon. NCBI lineage: Eukaryota > Metazoa > Chordata > Aves > Pelecaniformes > Threskiornithidae > Nipponia > Nipponia nippon. The sequence continues at coordinate 64,995,095 of NW_028262336.1, read as the reverse complement.
TCGCCCCCGGCGGGACGCGGCGCGCAGGGGAGCGCAAAGCAGCGGCCGGCGCCGGGTACCTCGCTGCGCCGGCGCTGCCCAGCGCGGCCCGCGCCGGCGGGGGCTCCCCGCCCGCTGCCAGCCGCCCCCACCCCGCGCCCTCACCGATTTTAATCCTGACGCTCTGGAAAACCCGCAGCCCCTCTTCCTCCACCGCCATGGTGGCAGCGGTGGTGGTGTCGCCGCCGCGCCTGGCGCTCAGCAGTGCTCGAGCCCCGCCGCCGCGGAGACGCACGGGCCGGGCCGGGCCGGGCCGGGCCGGGGAGGCGGCGGCGGCGGCGAAGAAGGAGAAGGAGGCAGGCGAGCTGCTCCGCCGCGATGGGAAGGAGGACGAGCGGACGGCTCGAAGCGCGCTGCGACCGGGCGGCTGCCGCCAGCGAGCGAGGGAGCAGGCGAGCGGAGCGGAGCCCAGCGCCCGCCTCCCGCCCCTCAGGCCGGCAGCTCCCGCCCCCACCCCATCGCTGCCCCTCATTGGCCAGCGGGGCAGCCGGCCGCAGCGCTCATTGGGCCGCTCCCTGCCAGGGGTGGGAGGGGGAGCGGGTGCCGGTGGAGCGCGGGGTGGGGGGGTGTTGCGGTGCTTTGCAACAGCTGGAGCGCGGCGCGCGCCGGCCGCCCGGCCGCCCAGCTGCGGAGCGCGCGCGCCGCGCCTCGGCCGCCCCCTCAGCCGCGGCGGGGCTGCCGTTCCCCTGCCGCCGCCGTGCCCCGGCCCGCCGCGCCCTGAGGGGCAGGCGGCGGTGCGAGGGGCGGCTCCGTTCCTCCCGGCCGCGGCAGCCCCCCGCCCCGCCGGGACTCCCGAGGGGGCAGCGGGGGGAGGGGGAAGGCTGACTAACTCCATGGCCCGTCTCCAACGCCGGCCCGCACCAACCGTCGAGGAGCAGCCGTTGGCCCCGGCCGCGGGGCCTGCGCGTGATGGCGAAAGGGAAGGAGGGATGTTCAAGCCCTCTTTCCCACAGAGCCATAAAGAAAGGGCACTTGCGATGCCCCCAGGTGGAAACCCATTCATTAGTGGGGAAAAGAAGGCCCGTATTAAATAAACAAACCCGTTTGGGTGTTGCGAGCAGGCCAGTCTGTCTCCTGGCTCCATTTGATCAAGCGGCGAAGCTCGCTCTACCTGATTGCACGGGAAGAGCAGGGAATTCAGATTTCAGGCTTGCATGATTCCGCGTTAAACAGCAAGAAACAGGACCTGTGTCAGCATTCAGTGCCAAACTTTGGGTCTTGTAACGTTGGTGATTGAAATACTCCTTCCGTAAAGGTCTGGCAAAAGCAGACCACAAAGTTCAACAGAGGTCTACAGATGATGTTGTTTCAAAAAGTAAAAAAAAATCTAATTACCTTTCATGCAGACGATCACAACCCTGCTGAGGAGACTTAGAACATCCCTACGCAGAAGAGCCCCAGCACATCTCAGCGCAGCATGTCAGAAAAGCACAACAAAATGCCCTTTCTCAAGCCTACAGCAAAAAGAAAGAAAAAAAAAAGAGAAGAAAAACACTATCAAATGCTTTCCCACTCTAGCTATGAATTCTAGAAGTGAGAGAAAGGCAAACAGACTAAGGACAATCTATACATATATTAAGCAGCTAGTATTGAAAGAACCAAACTATTAAAGGACAGCAAAAAATCAGAAGGGAAATCCTAAGTCAGTCACATGCGGTATGAAGTCTGTAAGCAAGAAGTTGTCCAGGCAAGCTAGGAGAATACAGTTGAATCATGGCAGGTACAACACATAATGAATTCCCTTTTTTTGAAAAAAAAAAAAAAAAAAAAAAAAAAAGGCGAGATATTGAAATATATGAGAGCAAATGAAAACTTGGGATGGAGCTACAGTGGCAGTGGAAGTCAGCTTGTAGGAAAGCCTGGGGCATCTGCCTTTTCCAGCACAGGTATTGGGCTAACTCTGAAGGAAACTGGCAAGCTCACAGCCAAAAAAGGAAGCAGTGAGTTATCGTAAGGAGCTGCCTGACTTACTGTGTTCTCCTTGTCTGCATAGCCAAGCGACATATGTAATTTGATAAAAATACTTTTATAGCACAAGACTCCGAAGGGATTTTTGTAAAGCACAGGCTTCCATTTACCAACATCCATGCTGTAATTCCCTCCTCCTCGCTGCAGTATGCCCAGTGTCCTCTGTAACCTCATTACATTATCTCCGTTCCACCTACTGTGTGTCGTCTCTTCTCCATAATGCTCCCAGCTCACTGCAGTACTTCAGCTCTTCTGCCCCCTGGTCCTTTGCATCCCTCATGATACCTTCAGTGCTCCCTGCCCTCATAACCCTTAGCATTTTCTTCACCATAGCCCCAGTTTCACCTGCCACATAATACTTCTGACTCCCCTATTTTTGTCTCACCTTCCAGCTGGACAAGGGGCAACACAAGCAACAACCTGAACAGAAGCTACAAGCATGCTGATCAGATAGCTGACATTTTAAGAAGGACATCATTGACTCAGACTGGCCAACCTGTTGTTGCCTCTCAGACGCTGGATGTGACAAACAAACAGTTTGGAGTACGCATGTTGTACAGGTCTGTTTTAACATTCTGTACATGCTCACAGATAAAAACGAATATACAACGGCTGTTGCTTTTGCTCCTTTGCCACATGTGCACACACCTTGAACGTATTTGCACAAAATAAATACAGGCCTACTGAGTCATCTCACTGAAGAAGAATGGCAAACAACTGTTATACACAATGCTGTACACAGGCAGAAACAAGGACTTCCAGCTAAAAGCAAGTGGATAAAGTTTAGCTATAAGCAAAGGAAAATGGATCCTATTATTGGGATCCCTATAAGTTGACCCCAAGCGAGCTGACAAATTGAGCTTATAGATCTCTTTAAAAACATGTTATCTTTGTACTTGTGGTGATTCAGTAACCAAAGAAACAACTTCTACACACTGATACTGGGAACTGATAAATCTTCCCCAACAGCATCAGGGAGAAACCTGCTTCCATGCTCTAAATATTGTAGACATCTCAGATAAAATATTTTGCTTCTGTTTTCTGTGCTTGCCTTCGGTACATAAAGACTTCAGTTGACCTCATTTCCCTGTTTGAAGCTTCTCTCATCTGCAGAAAGTTGACCCCAAAATAGTAATTTTAAAAAAATCAGTTTATCAATTCTCTTCCCAGCATTTGCTGCTGTAAGAGTTACTGTCAGCAGATACTCAACAGACTATCCTTCCCACTTCGCAGTTGTGTTCTTTTCAGACAGCCATGGCACTTCTGTCTCCTTTATGTCCAGGAAACAAAACAAGATATCTGCCTATAACCCAGTTGTCATATGTTCACAAAACCAGGCTCTACATGAATTCCCCACCCCTTTTTGCGCACCCAGCTTTGCAGTCAGAATGCACCACTCTTAAATCTAATTTCATTTGACCCAGCATAAATTCACTCTGTTATCTAAGGTGATCGTTGCCCCCCACATCCTAACCTCAGGTGTTGCTTGCAACCTCTCTCCGTGCTCGCACTGGTGCTCATGGGAGTGTGTGGTGTACCGCGTTTGTTGGTTAAAAAAAACCAAAAACTGTCATGACTCCGATTTCTATATTATGAAAAACAAGAGGCCCATAAGCCATGACACTTTGAAATGCTTTGCCTGTGATGGTAAGCAACCTGAGCAGAAAGGATCCCAATCCAAAGGTGTGACTGGGGCACAGTGGCATGCTGGGCAGCTTTAGGAGTGTGTTCTTACCCACAGCTGTACTTCCAGGCTGTTTTTCAGGATGGCCTGGCTTTACCAAGAGCACGGACACGTCCAGGAAGGCTGTGGCAAAATTCAACCGTAAAGCCAGCCTTTCCTTTAAAACGTAGTCAAGTACCACCAACTTCTGCGCTTAAGCATAAAAGAAACTACCAAGATGACTACAGAATCAATTAGCAACAATCAGAACAGACCAACATTAAAAACAAAACACCAAAACAGCAAAAAACCCCCCTGGTAATTAAAAAAAAAAAAAAAAACTTATGGCGAGGAAAAAAGAAAAATAAAAACAGAAAAAAAAAAGCTGGCACCTGCACCTTCTTACACTCTTCACCGTGGAATAAATCAACATTCCTCACATGAGAATCTACAAATTGTTACTTGTGGCTTGCCGTGCTGTCCAGCTACTCTTCTGGTTTCCCTCCAGCCCTTTTCTGCTGAAGCTCTTTGACAATGCTTTTGTGTATCAGCGTGCTAATTTATTTTTTGTTGTCCCTTGTTTTCTTGACATAAGTCTAAAAGCGTTTTGCTTTCTCTGTGATAAACATCTGTCTCCAAATATATGTGCCGTCCAGTACCGACAATGTAAATGAAAGCAATGTTCCAAAACTCACATGAATATATATTTTGAAAGATGCTAAATGCATTATAAGAAACAGCCAAAGAATGTGCATTGCTTTTTCAATATCTCCATTGTTGGAATGAAACCTCAGCAGCAGCATATCACATGTGTGTGTGTGTATTACAGATAGCATGTGCGGGCAACATGAGGTTTGCAGCTGCTAGCAGCCTGATCAAAAAATCTAGGCAAAGTGAAATGCTGCTTTTTAAGATGTGGATGAGTCTGTTAATGACAATATCTCTTCCAACTTTTCTTCATCCAAGCCATGTGGGTTTATATTATTAGCTCTTCAGAGGATTCTTGGGTCTAAATTAGACTACAAAGAAGGTCATTTTCTGTGACTCATTTGTGCCAAGCAAGGAAATCATTTCCTCTCTTGATCTACATGATAGCTTTCTCTCGGGAGGAAACAGAATATAGGAAGCTTTCTAATCTCCTTTTGCATTATGCAAGAAACTAACAAAATATGAACCTACTGTCCCCTGGGTACCACAAAGCTGCTACCTATCTTTATGTGAAGGAAGAACACATTTAAGACAAATCTAAAGGAATATCACTGTAACACAAAGTAAGACTAGGATCTGATGACTGAGCAAGATATTGTGATTGAATTTTAGGAAGACATAGATGGTTTCAACTAATAATATCTATACCAGGCCTAAAGGCAGCTACTATCCATATAGAGATGCTGCATGGTATGACTACTCTGACTAGGGTGACGCAATAAACATTTATCCCTGGCAAAGTGAGTGGGGAAGCAAAGACGTCTTTGGTAGCGCCTCTGAATCTTAATCCCTGACTGAGTGGTAAACTTAGCCCTTGCAGTGATACCTTTCACAGTAAGATAGTAAAAGTAGTCTTTTTTTTTTTTTCCTCCTGAAGTCCTAGAACCAACCAACCGGTCAGGAAAGGGCTGCAGTCCTTCCCCCAGTCTCCATGCATAGTGAAGTATGGCAGAAACATAATGAACCTATCTAAGTAGAAAATTAAGAATGAATCTGTGATTACCTGTGTCTCCAAAGGCTAAGAATTTGCATCTGACATAGCTACAGAGGAATGAAGAAACAGTAATGAAATCGCTTGTACGAGTAGTCTGGCAGAGAAACGCTTTGGCCATTAGACTGTATGAAAGAAGGAAAGGAAGAGAACAATGACAAGAAGAAGGTTTTAATTAGCAAGATGTCAGCAACAGTGACAAGAAAGCACAGATTTCACAAAAATACAAAATGACAAGAGTTTAAATGAAGGAGAAGCATGGGAAAGAGTGGACACTACTGAGATGGCTGCTAGTATGTACATGTATGGTGCACTCACACACAGGTTAAAAATAGATCTGTGCATCATAAGTAGGAAAACTGCGGATTGCACTGCAGTTACTACACTTACTGAAAGCAAAGATCTCTACTGTGACCCTTGAGTACAGGAAGAAAAGCACGTCTACCTGTTGTTCTTATTACTTGCCTTTTTAAAAAATCTCACATTTTTGCTGGTTGTTGCTGGAACACTGGGCCAGGAAGAGGCCAGAAGGGGGAAAACAAAAATGCCTTTAATTACAGGAAAAAGGGGCCAGTGAGAATTGGTTGTTACAATAGCTGAGACAATACAACTAATTTTCATGTTGCATGGTTTTTTAATCTTTTTTTAAAAAAAAAAAACACACACTTTAATTCTTGTTCATCATTTCTAAAATCTCTCAGTCTAGTGTCCTCCTAAAAAATATAACTATGTTAAAATCCAAGTCATTTCAGCAGCAAGCACAGAACATTCAGGATTCCAATGAAATTCACCAACATGAAACACCTTCTGGTTAAACTCCTAGAAGCATCGTGTTCTGGGTCATATCTGCTTTACTTCAGCCTATAAACTTTGCTTTCCTATTAAGGAACAAATCCCTTTATCCTTCCATAAAAGATTATAATGTAATAAAATTGCATTAAGATCTTACAGAAAAAAAAACACAAAACAGTGGTTATGTACAAGAATGAAATATGTGGTGAATTTTACTGCAGTATGCATCCATTCTCATCTTTCCCACATTAGCCTTCTGTGGAACTGCTGTAACTAAGTGAAAACAGCAAATGATCTTCAGAAAGAAAAACTGAGCAGAAATGGGACTTTCTACTTTTTAAAAAATACTGGGTACTGCTGTTTACAATAAATATGTGGTTATGCAAGCAGGCATATAAACACCCGTATTTCACAAGCCATTGCATATTGGCAGCCATAATCATCACTTTCATACCTTCTTTGTTTTTATGTCATCAGCTCACCTGCAGTCTTCTCTGTTGTTTATGAGAATTAATTTGACAAGACATTGACTCCACCCTTACTCTCCAACTCCAAGGCAAGGCTTCGACCCCCCTCAGTTTAGCAGCACTAGTAGTATCTCTTCCGAGAGGACTGAAAGGAGAGCTCTTACACCACCTTCTTCCTCATATCCACCTCAGGGGATTGTACCGTCCCCAGAGGGAAGCCACTGCTACTACCAACATCTACCCCAAACCACCCATAACACAAACACTTCTTTGCCTCCCAGATATGTTCCAGTTTTGTGGTATAAGCAAGATATATATGACAGATGTTACAGAGTTTACATTGACTTTGGGAAGCTTTGCATAATTCATCCACAACCAGCGCTGTGAGTGACACAGCTATCCCACATGCAGCTTGAATATCCCACAGAAACCTTGAATAGACTTTTCCATGTAGTCACGCGTTTACTATGGGTCAGATCCCGTGGTCTTCCGTTTGCTCAAAAATCCCATTGAAGCCAATGTTGGCGGGTCAGCTTGCAAATGCCACCCTCTCTCTGCCTGGTGAATAGCTCCCATTGAACCCACTGGGATTACTCATGTGTGTGAGTAACTACTAACGAGAGCAAAAGGAGCAGAATCCGGTCCTCATTAGGGACTGCTAATCTGAAAAAAACGCTCCCTCAATCAGTAGTACCAGAGGAACTCTGCCAGGGAGATGTTACCTAGGAAAGGCAACGTGGTGCAATTTGGCACCATTTTTTTTAGCATGTAATTCGTTAAAGCATCAGCTAATTATCCAGGCATGACTGCACGGAGGAGCTCTCTCCCATCACAGTACATGAGCAAAGATAATCTTATACCATGAAACACAATTAGCCAGATGGTTATTTGGAGGTTTTTGGAATAGAAGTAATTTCTCTGATCTGAGAGATAAAAAAATCAAAGCTGAATTAAAAAAAAAAAATCATACCACACTTGATTCCCAAGTATTTAATTACATATTATCATGGGTAACTACTAATTGGCTCCAATTATGCAATCTTATTTTATTGCTGTTGGAAACACATTTATAGCCACTATATAATGTGTATATTTCAGTCAATATCTGAATAAACAGTCTGGAAAACACAACATTTGTACCCAGACTTGGTTACTAGTGTGATTATCATCTGCCACCTGCTGGAAATAGCTGTGATATCTCAACTAAGTTCCACGGATGGAAGGTCCGGTCACTCATCGAACAACCAGAAATGTCAAAGAGCAAAACATGCTCCTTCGACCCAGGAGCTTACTCCTCTTGCACCCACTGGGAAAGTTTAATTTGCACATGGGGGTATTTACGTGCGTTCACAGAGAAGCCATACCATGACGTTGTTTAAACAAACAGAAATTTCATTTGCCGTTGGGAATAATGTTATTTGCCTGTGTCTGACCAGAAGGCAAGATATATAATCTGAAACTAATGCACCCAGCTAATCCCATCTCAAACTGGCATAGCGCTCTTGCCACCCTGCTGGAAATGGCACAACTGCAGGTCCCCCCACGCCATCCTCGCAAAGGATTTCTTCCTCTACCCAATATAGCCTAGCATTGTCTTTGAGCCTCATTTGAAGAGACTGAGCATTCTGGCATTATTTTGGCCCATAAAACCCTTGAGCAGAACAAAACCTGCCTGTCCAAGACATCTGCTCTCACTCAAAAAAAAAAAAAAAAAAAAAGGGCAGCAAGAGGGTTTGGATGAGGTATTCCTCAGAGTGCCAGAACCTTGTAACTCGCTGCCTCTGTGCCAGCAAACCAGAGTAAGTAATCCAAGGAAACCAGAGGGTAAATCCGAAGGCAGCACCGCAAGACTCGCTTTTCTCTCTCGCTTATGTGGAACAGGCTGAATAGTAGCAGGACGCACAAGTAAGACCAGCAGTTCTTGTCAGTGGGCTGGCTTATTGCATCTGACTGGCTGATGACAGGACTAATTGTCTTGGTGTAATTTTGCAGCTCTCCCCAGGCCAGTGGGGAGAGAGAGACAGGTACAACTAGATTAGAGTTTCAGACCTTTTTTTTGCCAGAAATCATACCCAGGCCCTTAAGCGGCCAACTTCTATGTGCCCAACGGGTTTAGAAGAAGAGCCCAGGGCTGACGTTTAGATAGTGCTCGCATTCAGGGAAACACAGTGCCGTTCTCTGGGTACCTTTCAATTATTTCTGAGGTCAAAGAAGGAGAATGAAAAATGAAGATGGGGATACAAGTGATTTTTGAAGGTTATCCAGGTCTGTGAGATGAAGCGAAGAAAGAAAGAGAAAAAGAGAATACGCATCCAAGGACCTAATAAAATTATAACTAATTCCTCATTTTCTCCACTAACTTGTTCTAGCCATTATAAAGCAATCAGATGTTTATAGCAGTAAGAAGTAATACAAGCCCTGAAAGCAATATAACAAATCTAAAACACTGAGCAACACATTAGCAGGAATTAACCTCGGCCAGGCCTGCCCATGGCAGAGGTGTGCACCGCTGGGCAGAGGCGCCTGCGTCCTACTGCAGCGCACAGCATTCACCCAGGGAATACTAACCACAGCCCGTCCCCCTAACATGCGTGCACCACTGTGCACCCACCTACAGTCGCACAAAACGATGTTTCTGTCGGTATTTGCTTTTAGCTGAAAGACTCTGCTGCTTCGCAGGCTTTTTCCGTTCTTAGGAGGTCACTATGCTTCAGGCCCCTCCAAGTTTTCTCCTCTGGGCCGCTCTTAGGCGGCTACCACCTCTCTTCCAGCAACATGGGCCTTGCCTGCATGGGCAAGTTGCCCTCATTCCAGCCACAAATTTAGCTATGCCTCATGCTGACAAGTGGGCTGAGGTTTGCTCCTGTAAAGCCTGACAAGGGTTTGATGCAAAGAAGAGACCAACAAATTAAAAAACTACCAGAGAAAGAATCAGGAACACTTCCCGCCTGCCCACACCAGAAATCTTCTCATCGCTGCAGTGACATTTGTATCCTGGAAAAGCTTAATTAAGTTCCTTATGCAGACAGGGCACATGGCTGAGTGCAGATGCTCGCCTTGGAGCGGATGGGCCTGCCGGGCCAATTCAGCTAGCCCGCCGTCCCAGGACGTGCTGGCCTCTGGCTACAGACCAGCTGTTGAGCAGCAACAGCCTGCTCCCAGTTACCTTCTCCAGGGCCTTCTGGGGTTACCCAGAAAGCGCTCCCCTCCTCAGGCAAAGGCGGGGGACAGGGCCCTGGCCTCGTCGCTGCGTGCGTACTCCATAGCACCCACGCCGTAAGAGCAGCCTTCCTCAGAAAGCTAAGGACTACTGCACAAGCAAATGGACCTCGATGAAGAAGCTCAGTCAATCATCCGACAGTCCTCCCCTCTCCCTCTGTGCCCTCCTCCCACATTAAAACCACTGAGAAAAATTAGTTATCAGCACTAGTCTACTTGGCATTTCTGCTGTAGGTCAAGGAAATCCTGGATCTGACCAAACATTGTCCAAAAGATTTAAAATTGTGTATGTAGATATAAACATACATGTATATAAATAAAACTCCATATAATTATGGCAATGTTTTTCCCGTCCTCTTCCTCTTTTCCCACCCCCTTTCCCTTCTCTCAATTTCTCAGACAATAAGTGGGAAACAACCTTTTTTTTCTCCCAGCCAAAAATTAATTCCTGCTCAAAGCTTCCAGAAAGGGTCAAGTCTAAAGGAAGCATCTGGTAAATCTGCTTTTGTATTGCAGTGGGAGCCACAGACCTCACGTCCCCTTCCCTTTGCACCACTCAGCGCAGCAAGCGCTCGTGCCACACTGGAAAGGGTTTGCTCTGCTGCACACGTATGCACAAAGACGCGCTCTGCCTGACTGCAGGCAGCCCTTAGATGGAAGCGGCTAGGTATGCTGCGTGCACAGACAGAGCAGGTCCCGCTCACCCCAGCAGGTTTTCCAGTTGCTTTTTTTATCCCCCTGACTACAGATGGACTCTTCAGCTACTCGGTCGTGTGGTTTGCTTGTGAGTTATATGATAAGGGTGTGTGCTCGCAGGGTCAAAGTCACCACATTGGATCCTATCATGTAACATACTGAACCGACCAAAAAAAAAAAAAATTGGCTTCTCTCAGCATCTCCAAATGCCCATCCAGGGACAGGCAATGAATGAAAGGAGACCGGGCCTGATCCTCAAGCACACCCACAAGTGACTCCAGTCCTGCAGTTCAGTCTATGCATGTGCCCAAAGTCGGTCAAACACTTCATAGAATAAGGTGAGGAATTGCCATGACTTTAAAATAACCAGGAAATCTGTCAGCAAAAAAAATAAGGACTTATTTTCCTCATCACGCGTATGGAAAACTTTAAAGCTTTAGAAAATGTATGCTCTGCCTCTTACAGTTTCTTACTAGATATACAAAATTCATAGCAAAAGCAAACAGCGGAAAAGGCACTTCTAGTCACAGTGAGCAACGGTACCTCCAAAAGCATGATCTATATTGGGAGTGCAGCGGGAGAAGCAGCATCTTCTTTAACTTATTCTGTAACTGGGCCATAAGCATAAGCAGCTGCTCTAGCTGGCAGCTCCTGAGCCAGCCCGAGCTCTTCTTCTGGCCAAGACGGTGGGAGAGGAAAGGGCAGCAACTCAGTAACCTTGCAACACAGTTCAAGGGGGAAGTAACGCAAGATGCAAATTCCTAGCAGCAATACCAACTGCAGAGCTTACAGTCCCATATATTGTATGAACAGGCTTGCTCAAAAATCAGACCAAAAGAAAAAAAAGAGATTAAAAAACAAACCCAGAAACCTATGAGAGCCTATGAGAACCTATGAGATCTCAGAAAAGCAGCTCAGCACACTCCAAGATTGCCACAGTAAAAAATTAGGCTGGTATTGACCACCTTGCCTTTACGCTGCAGAAAACACTCTCTGCTTTGTGTGCAAGCTGAATGTATACATGTCTTGATATATACTGGAAAATACGTTTTTTGCAAAAATCTACACTTATGTTCATTATCTGCTTATTTCTCATCTGTTCTTCTTCAGCAAGTAGCTTTTGCTATCAAGAAATTGTATGCAAGTCCTTCTGCACAAAACATGGAAATTCCCATGGCTGTCACTTCATAGAATTGTATAACCTACAGAATAAATGTTTCACAAGTATCTGTTTTATCGTGTAGAGGTAGTAAGTCCAGTCCCCTGGTTTGTTAAGGATACTTCACGAGTCTGCTTTGACTGAGCAGTGAAATGTTAGTCTAAAGAATCCTCTGTTGTAGCTGTAAGTTTAGACTCTGAAATTAGAAAGAGGTGGGACCTGCTGTTCCTGTCTTCCAGCACCATCTTCTGACAGAAAGGACCTGCTGGGCCTTAGGTAGTTCGACATTAAGACAGTCAATTTTGAAACTGTTAAGCTTTGCTTTCCTTACCTCAGAACAAAACAAAACCCACCACCACCAAAACCCCACCCAAACCAAAGTTAGAATGAACGCGCATATGGTCCACAGCTTTTGAAGGCAAAGAGAGCACAGGCAACCACAGAGGGAGTTTAAAGCCACTTCCCCTCTGTCACAAACTTTAACTGAGAAGCAGCTGGGAAATTATTCCAAGTGATTTCAATTTCTTGGTGGACCATGGTTCCATCAATGTAAGAGGCTAAGTCTTCCTTATATTTTAAGGGTTTCATCAAAATCAATGAAAAGATTCCTTTGATAATGGTGCCCTTCGGATCTGTCCCTAACAGATCATTACACATGTAATGTGCATTTAAAAGACTGAGGCCAAGACCCTGCCGAGCAAATGAGGGCCTAAGTATCTCTACTTATTCAAGAGCAAAATATAATTGTATTGTGTGCACAGTTTGATTTTACATGTATTTGAAGAAATGCATTTCAACCCTGTACTCTTTTATTTTTACTGACATTCTCCACATCTTCGTGTTACATTAACAGGAAAATAATAAGAACCCGAGCAGCTGGAAAAAACCTACTCTTCAATTCCTTCCATCATTTGTCTGAAAATAAGGGTGTTTGCTTTACAGCTCAAAATCAGTATGTATCAAGGTTTTAATTTGATGTCTGCTTCTGTTGTTTAAGCACCATTTCACGCCAACTATAATAAAAATCACAAAGCCCGACCTTACTTTGCTACTGAAATGCAAAAGTTACTCAAGAAACAGATTCAAGGGAGCACTGGCCCTGATCCTGTGTGGGGTAGTTGTGCAATAGATGTGTTGCTCTTCCCCAGCACCCATGTGAGACGCTGCGTGAGAACAAGCTGCACGAACAGCCTTGTGCTCAAGTGGAATATCCCCTGGTTCATCCTTGCACAGACCCATTCTGGTTAGTGAATTTTGGTACTGTCAGCCATAGGTTCCCTCCTTACTTCCCAGTGCTTTTATATAATGTGCCTTATCCTACCTGTTTTAAAAGACCCATAACAGCTTCAAGTCGTAATTCAAGTCTTCTCCTTAGGAACTAAGAGCCTTATCAAGAAAATGCATGAGCCAAAAGCAAAGTCCTTCGGCAGTCTGCTGGACCCAGCTTCAGGGTGCTCGGCACCACAAGGGTGGAAACACCAGATGAACTGTTCAAGCTCAAGCCCAGCTTTGGAGGAGGCCAAACTGAGCTTGAATGAGCAGAAACACCTTTTCCATTTTGGGGTGGGCCTGAGAAAACATCTTTGCCCATTCATCTCCCTGCCGAAGGCAGCCTATGAAGAACCAAAGCCAGGATGGCCCTGCATGAGAATCAGCGGTCAACTTTGTAAATAACTGGCTTTTGCACGTCTGTTTGAGCTTTCCGTAAGTCATTAGCAATGAGATGGCATGCAGATAAAGAAAGGTGAAAAGCCTATTAAAAACCAGAACTATTTCCTTGTGAACACATTTGCTGTGGCTTTTGAAAAGTGCATACTTATCAATGAAAAAAAATGTTTTAAACAAGATATTGCAATGCAAAAGATGACACCTCCCACTGTGGATTTGCTCGGAGCATTACTGAGGCATGCTGTTCAATTCAAGACTCAGGAAATATAGCTCATTATACAGTCATTTGCATATTTACGGTAGTGTCCGACGCATTATTAATAGCTTACACCACTGTCTTTCCTTCGTCAGCAGGAGGTAGGTCTGGCTAGTGAAGTATAATTGGTAATCTATTTTATATATGAATAAAATACTCTTTGGAATGCTTTGCTATAACACTCAGTTCTTGTTTGCTATTTGTTAAATGTGTTGTCTGAAATGCTACCACCAGCTATTCATTCTTTTTCTGAGCAGCAATGCTATGACAACCCCCACGTGACCGGCTACAAACATTCCGCAAGTCTCCAGGGCTTTGCTTTAGGGAAGGCTTAGGCTGATATTACTCATACTTTCTTTTTTAAAAAGCCCAGATTCAGAGATGCTTTATTTTGTGCAAGATGCATCAAGCCTACCAGCCAATTATACCATGTAGCAACAAATATCTTCAGCTAAAATGGGACAAAGCAAAATATGAAGAACACAAGAAAAGGGTAGGTACAACTGTCTGATAAAGAGCAGAGGCCTTCATGAAAGAATAAGCTTACCCAAAAAGGCTACAGCATCTCTCTACTCATTCTTAATACTGTTATAAAAGCTACTGATCAGCAATAAGTTACAAGAGACAAATTTTAAGAATATCCAGCAAATATAGGTATAGCTTTTGTGTCCATTTAGAGTTATCATAATGACGTTCACCAAATTTAGAAGTGAAAAAGATTCAGTCAGTCATCTGCTCCAAAGCAGTAGTAATGCAGGACCGCTCCCTCTTGAAAATCCATAGAGTAGTGAATACCATCAGTGATGATTCAACTGTATTGCTACCTTAGGAAGATTGTATCACAATATAATTAGCTTTAATACGAAGAAATAATTCTTCATTATTTCCAGACTGGGTCTGTTTCATTAACTGTATAAAAATACCTTCCTTCCTTCCTTCCTTCCTTCCATTGTTCCCATAATTTGACTTGCAGGTGGAAAAAAGTTAAAGATGAGGTAGAGAATTGAATTTGACACATTTTTCTAACCAAATTGACAATATTGAAATAAATAAATAAATTTCCTTCTGTGTGAATTAACCTCAAGAGGCTTGCTATTGTATATATGCATGGCTATTTAAGCAGTGTCTCTTTTAAAGCAGGGAACTGATATTAGTGTAGCTGAAATACTCTCGGCATCCGCTGTGCGTACAGAACTCTCCTTTGTTCAGCGCACAGAGCACTTCATACATGCGGTAAGGCATTCAGAGGCCAAGAACAGAGGTTAGATATCATCATGATATATAGTGAAGAAATGTATTTATAGAGAACAAAACATTTCCCATGACTCAACTGCTCTTAGATTAAACACAAATGTTAATTTCTGAGTGCAAGCAAAGAGAAAGAGTAACTATCACGTTGGGCAAAGGATGGCTTAGAAGGTACAGAATTTTTTTCCTTATTACAGGGTTCACACCCAGATCAAGTAGTGACTAACAAGGTCTCCAATGGCCAAAAAGCAGCCTTTTCAAGTGTCCCTGTGTTGTCATGCTGGCGTGCTCCTGAATTCCCACACTAGTTGCCCAGAAATTTCACTGTGCCTTCCACTGGCATGAATTCAGGCTTGCTGCGGCGAACGCCAGCTACCAGAGCAGCAGTACCTGCGGGCTGGGGTAACTGAAGGCAGCAGGGCAATTTGGCAGGGTGTCCTGAATGGCACAGCCCCCTGTGGCACAGGCTTTTGCTCTGCCAAGAGAGACAGGGATTGCTCTGAGAAAGCGTAAGGGCCTCTGCTTGGTGATGTGCAGGCTTTGCATTGAAGGAGCTCACAAAAAAAAAAAAAGCAAAACAACAAACCACCAAAAAGCAGAGCAAGAGAGAAAGAGGAAAAATAGGAAGCAAGGAAGGAAAAAAGGTAACGTACAAAAAAAAACCAGAAAAGGTACACTTCTTGGAGAAGACCACTAAAAAGATGGCAATGGTTAGGGATAAGTTATCATTTTCTCCATGATGCAAAAGGTACAAAAAATGA
Source organism: Nipponia nippon (assembly GCF_047370975.1). Classification (NCBI taxonomy): domain Eukaryota; kingdom Metazoa; phylum Chordata; class Aves; order Pelecaniformes; family Threskiornithidae; genus Nipponia; species Nipponia nippon. The sequence goes on along the minus strand of NW_028262336.1, from coordinate 64,979,460 downwards.
CAGCCTGTTTCTATGTACACAAGAGCAAATACTTCCATCTGAATAATTTTATTTTCTTAATGGAAGAAAGGAAGGGGGCGGGGGGGGGGAACAGAGTTACATCTCCTCTCTGCAACATTCTGCATAGAATTAAATATAAAACGGCTCCAAAACCACCATGGCTCTGGAAAGTGCCACAACAGAGATTAGGGTGGACTTAAAAAATACCAGGTTTTACCTTTTACAGTTGTGCATATAAGGACAGAAGAGAAATTAATCATAACACTTTCCAGAAAACAAATTCCACAGAAGAAATGTTGTTTCTAAACCCACATTTTTTGTTCAAGTTTGAAACAGTTTGCATATCTATAAATTAAAATCAGAGCTTGCATAAATACCACATTTTATTCTTCACACCAGTGATTTCTACTGACTGACACCATAACAACCCTCTTTTACAAACTGCATGTCTTCTTAAAGTCATTTTTAAAATAACTTAATAGCATGAAGAAGCAGAGGAGATAGCAGCAGCAGAAGCCAAAACCACCGAGACCCTCAGAGATTTACGAAGTTTAGTTCTGCTGTCCAGTAAAGATCAGCTACTTAACATGATGGGATCTAGAAAGGATTAAGATGAGTGCTCTCATCATCTCCCCCTGAAATCAGCTGGAGTTGAGAGCAGTCAGCCCCTTCTGGGATCCCACCTCCTCAGAGATGACTGCCACAAAAAAGCAGCTGAATGTTTTCACAAGAAGCCAAGCAGTTCAAGCGAATTTCAGACAAAGCTAGGAACTGCTAAACATTGTCCCAGTCAATGCTGTAAATTGTTCACCCTGTTATAAAAGCAAGGAACCTGTCCTGGTGGTATGTATGACAGGTCTGCCATCACAGGGATTGAAGCCTGGTCCTCGGCTCACCACAAAGCTGCTACAGGAAGAGACATGGAAATCTTCTGCTGGACTCAGGCAGTGCTTTGGTCATGCCCTGCTGCGTGGGGTTTGTGTTGGTGCTGTGCCTGCCGCTCTTACTTGACAGCCTCTTTTTTTTAAATAGCAAGTATTTCTTCTTTCTGTATCACTGAGTCTGCCTGAGATGGAACAGTTCGAGTATGAGGTATGACAGAGGGAGAACATTTATCACATATATTCCATGACAAAAATCATGGTATTGTTGTTTTAACCAATCTGGTCTCACTCCCTGCAGACCCCAGTCTGAGAGAGAGCGGCCTCCCCTCTAAACCCTGTCTCACTCCACTCCCCATTACCAGCTTTTCTTCCACGGGGTTTCTTCAGTCTAAGACAGCTCACAGATTATTCTTCCTCATATATTGCATGGCTATTTAGGTCAGGATGGAGATAAATATTACTGTGCCACTGAACCACCAACTGTGTTGGAATAATTAGATCCACAGTTTGCTTTTGATGATCATTCTGAAGTGCTAATAAGAAGAGACCTGGGAATACTTTCAACACAAAAAGTCCTTTTCCAGTATTGCTTACCTCTTTCTGGCAGCATCCTAAATGTGCATCCCTTTGGAAGAGCTGGCACAGCTTACGAGTATCTAGGGCTTTCTTACACCAGCCTTTTTATTTCTGCTGGATGCCTAATAAAAACTGCCTACCTTCTCTTAGACAGTCTTTCCTCTATCATGACATCAACACCACTGTAACCAGACTGTATGTATTTGTACATTTCTCCAACGTAAAGACCACTTTGCATCTCCAGCAGACTTCATAACAACTGCCTTTAACATTTTCATTTCCAACTACTCTTCTTCTGGGCAAGTCTGGCTTTGCTGATCTAATGAATCATATGCTTAATGGTGCTACTGCTGGCTAACAAAACAGAACATGAGAATTAAAAGATTTCCCATAATGATACGCAAGAGTATTTCCCACAAAAATGGATAAACATTTCATTTCTGTTGCAGATTCAGGCAGCAAAACCATTAGTGGACACAAGTGCCCCTGCAATACACAGCCACCTGCATCTGAAGTTAGGGAAGCTGAAGGTATAGTATTGGCTATTTCACTGGGCGCTAGCGTGCTTACCTTCACGTCTTCTCTCAAAGAAAACAAAGAGACTACCAGATGGTCACAATTTCAGGGCCTTTTTTTTTTTTTCCTCAGTGCAGTGATTGTTGCGACAAGGCTATCAGGATCCACGAATAGCACGCTGCCAGCAGTGTTAAAGAACTTATTTTATCTTTATAGTTATTGATGAAATGAATCAGAGTGCTTCAGATTAACAAGTGCTAAAGTGTTCAGATAGTCTCCTAAAAGATAATTCTGCACAACCATGAAAAAAAATGGCAAATAACAAGAATAGCACAATCATCAAGATACACACAGAGCAATGAACTGAATAATAGGATGTTAACATATTCAAAGCACAAGAAATAACAATGGGTAGCCTTGACTGGCAGTTATCCTTCAAAATCTTACTACTCCCAAGAGGCCAATTTTTATTAAAAGATGAGAGTGGAAAATAAATTGTTACCTAATTAACTCGGCTCACTAAAAGGAAACAACAACAATTAAAAAAAAACCCAACATGAGCACAGTAGAAAATATGTGCAGCTAAACCCTGTCAAAGACTTAATTTCCAACACAGTGCCCCTCAGGCAATGGGAGCGTAGCCCATGTAAGGACTTCAGAATTAATTTCCTTAAAATTGTTTATCATCTCACTGTGCGACATAGTAATCCCCAGGCACGTTAAAATCATTTCACTAGCAAAACAATTCATTTCTCCTCCATGCATAAAGTCATATGCTATAGTAGGATGTGGATTCAATTGCTGTTGTTAATTTTTTCCTGTTACTGTAAAAATAACACTGCTAAAGTTCCTTTGCAAATGAAACACTGCATAACGCCCCACCCCCCAGGTTAACAAAAAAACACCAACAGGAACCCACTACTCTTGGGCATGTTCCTGCGAACTACAGGTCCTGATACCTGGAAGTGAGACTGTGGTCCTACTCTCTTTCTCATCCCCCTCCTTTCCAAACTGCTACAGAAAGAAAGAAAAAACCCTCTAATGCTGCAATCTTCTTTACAATCATTCTCCTCAAGGTTATTCAGAGCCTGATGGGATTACTTAAAGCACCAGTTTTAGGTGCCTTTACACTACAGTGTGACCAGCATCTGACCCGCTTTGGTTATAAACCCCAGCAAAGAAGGCAGATGCACTAGATTCCCTACAGTAACTTGCTACTCTAACGTGAGCCACCCAAAACTATCAGAGCTGGATGAGCAGGATTTCCTATTCATTTTATACAGGACATGCAATATCTTTGGAGCGCCTAGAATCAAATATGGGGGAAAAAAAAGGGCGGAGGAAGGAGAAGAGTGAATTAGTATGCCCAAAACAAGACTATCCCTTCATTGATTCTGTTCTGAGAGGCTTTTGAGAATGAGATGTTGAGGTCCAGCCATGAAAAAGAGTGCTTTCCCTGCTTTCCCCCATCCAGCCTTTCTCCGGTTTCCTCCAACTCAGCCCTGCTGGGAAAGGCATTCTTGGGATACAGATAACTTTGAAAATAAGTTTTTCTCTTCACCTCTCCCCCATTTCTTCCTAATACCCACAAACACACTTTTAGCATGGATTTGTGTTCTTCGAATAACAACATGGTAACATTTTTTACAAATTAGACAATGCCCCAGGATATCCAAAGGGATTCTCCTGCCTCCACTGGACTCCTTCAATTTTCATCCCACTTTTGACACTAAGGCGTTTTGCTCATTGTACAGTTAATTTCAGAGATTATTAGTAATCTTCCATTTTAAAACTGAAGTTAAAGAAAGAGGCTTAAAATCACGCTAAGGATGAACAGAACTAGCTTATACTGCCTCATACATCTCTCTCCATTTGTTTGTCACACCCAGTTGCTGCTTCTCTTCTTACACTAGCCTGCAACCCCTCCAGGACAAAAAAGGCCTGCAACTGGACCTCATCCAAATCTCACTGAAGTCAATGGAAAAATTACCATTTGATCCAAAGCCCACCAAAGATAACGGAAAGGCTCCCATTGACTTCAGAGGAGTCTGGGTAAGTCCCCTCATGTGTTTGTACAGTGTCCATCACAATCCTAGGTTTTGACGAGAGTCTATGAAGGCTGCTAGAGACACAGAAGATAATAATGATCCTGGAAAATACATTGACAAATATTTATAGAAATTCCACTTACACTAATGAAATGCATTTGCTAATCATGCAGGCTGCTGCTGTGGTTGCAGGAAAGTGTTTCAGGGCCAAATTCACAGCATTGCAAAGGGCTTTCTCTCCCTGCATCACCACTAAAATGGTGAAACAAAGGGTTCTCTCAACACTAGCACAGAGTTTTACGTGATCAGTGTCTGTCACACTCTGTGTGGAGAAAGGGACAGCAATGGTGAACACCCTGTTAGGTATCCATGATACATCACTGCTGCTTGCTCTGGCCTTGTAAAAACAAAAGCATTTCTTTATCCCTTCTGTACACAAAGTTGGAGGAAGACCGACTTTCCACCATCAAAAGAGACAACCATTTGCTGCTGGAGAAGACATCCTGCATCATGAGAACAAAGGGACAAATCGACAACAAAAATGACTATAAGGCCAAAAGGTAACATCAGCAGCACGATTTCTATGTAGTTATCAAGTTACCTTCCCAGTGACAAACATAGCTAAGGATAAACTGCTCCGTGAGGACATGCATTTTAAAAGGCAGCCTAAGGTATAATCAACACTTCAGAAAGCCATTTGCTTGCCCTGTCACATGAAATCCAATGCGAGGTCATTTTCGTCCTACCCTCTGTTGAAGAGAAGATGGCTTTAAATTAGTTTTTCAGTTTAATAACTGAGGGAATGAAAAAAAAAAGAGAGGGACAACATTGCCCTACTTTAAGGAAATAAATGAAGCAAACCTATTATGTCTCAGCAAAGCTGTTGCGCCTGCTAAGTGAGTCATTGCTGCTGACTTTGCCAGTTGTTCCTACCGACACCACCGGAAAGAGGGAGAACCACAGCTTAGAGATGAAATAAAGACAGAGCAAAAAATAGAATTAAAATTAAAAAGAAAAGTGGAGCAGGAAGTAGGCAGAAGTGAAAATATAATTTACTGTCCAAAGGAGACCAAGCAAAATATGCCTTGAGGATTTATCCCTAGAGAGAAGCACCTTACCTATTTTTGATTCAGGAGGAAATTCACTCCCCGAGTAGGGCACAGCAAACCAGTCAATAGCAGGGACAGGCTTCTGAAGTGAAGAGAATGTTTTGTGTAACTCAGGTGGTGGTTGTTACCTACTGTGATTCATTTACAGACAGACTACTTCATGACAGACTGACTGCTCATCAGGCCCTAAAGTGTCTCCAGACAGCAAAATGCAGCTCAGGTGCAAGTGACCTAGGTAGAACTCACTACACATCACTGTCACGCATATCCTGACATTTGCACAGTTTCTTGGGAAGATAGAAATTATGTGAAACAGAGTTGGTCATGTCCACATCACGCAAATCCACATCATCATAGCACTTATGGCTTGTCTCTAGTGAATAATACCCAGATCAGTGCAGGCTTTAACAAGCATCAGTTAACTCCGTTGCTGAAGGTGTGATTCCACAAGTCATGGAAGGAGCAGAGCACCCTGCCCCTTTTCATTCCCTCTCTCTGTTCTTGATTCAAGTGGCAAACTCTTGTTTTCTTTGGATCAACTCTGGTTTTCATCAAACCTCTCCATTAGTTAATTAAACTTGAGACAGCAGCAGAAAACTAACCCAACAAAACCAAACAAACCTGGAGAGTTTTTCTGCCACTTTCTGCAAAGTGATGAATTACAGGGCTGGTGCAAGGGGTGGAGAAGACCACACAGCTGAGAGCAGTGGGGAGATGAGCAGGGAAAGTAAAAGAGCAAGTCCTTCCTTTTTTGGTGGCAGGAGACTGCTACGAGATCAGCTCAGCTGCCTGGGAAATTACAGTCTAAGAACTCACAGAAAGTTTCCAAGGCATTTGAGGCAGTACGCTTATCTCCGTTATCTTCATGCTTCCCAACTTGGTTCATCAGGTTTGGACACAAAATAAATGTATAAACCAAAGTCACTGAAACTGATTGTTAAACACCTCAGACACCAGCCATGCCCCCACCTACAGCAGTGCACTACAGCAATTCCAAGAGTGGAGGGTTGGCATTAACCCAAGACAAAACTAGCATTTTTCCTCTTGTAAAATGTAGCAAACCTCCATACAGGCAGGGCTGCAGTTGGAAGATACTGAACAAAGACTATCCTCTTAAGAAGGACAAAAGGATTGGGTTGCAAGGGCTGGTTAACGCAGATCCAGGAGGAGCAAGTCCCTGTAGGAGAGGTATACCACCTTAGACAAATTTTCCCCTGATGCAAGATTGACAGATACTTCACATTCTGGGTTCCCAGGCGTGGGAACACGAACAAGCGGGAAGAAGTTTGATTCTGCTTATATGGTTTTCCTCTCTATTTTAAGCAGAGAAAAACGAAAGCAGGAGCTGCGGAGAGTGAACCAGGAGAACTGTGCCATTCTGGATAGAATTACAAAGTCCCAGCCTCAGTATCAAGTTCAGCGATGGCACGAGGATTGGCAACGAGCTGAAAAATACATGGCCAACTTTGCGAGATATCCTCGTGGGCGGTGTAAATCACAGAGCCGAAAGGTGGCCCTGAGCTTCTGTTCTTTCCTTCCCGTTTATTTCTAGATTGGGACTGCCCGTAGAGCGCATTTCGCTGCGCTTTTGCGCTGGGGATTAACTGCACGTGGCAGCCAGCCACACAATTAACAGCCGTTCCTTTATACAGCCACTCTTATCAAATGAATCCCAGAGCGCTCTTCAGACTTTATTAGGTGATTTGTAAGTGCTGTAGTTTCTACAGTCAGACTGCCCACCACAAAGAGAAATAAATCTAAAAATAATTAAAAAAAAAAAGAAGCAATGGCTTATCAGTTCCCTGAGAGAAACAGCCAAACATTGCAGCAACATTTAAGGTGACCAAGTGGGCATATGCATTGAGGGCTCCAAACCCTACACTGGCCATTCTGTGCAAAGTAACCAGCTTCTTCTTTTCATTAGTAACAGAGGTAAAGAAAATAACAACAAAACAGCTATATGAGGTATTAGCAAGCTTTCCCAGAGAAAGAAAATGGACTGTCTTTAACCTTTCCATGTCCAAACTCCCTGGCTTTGAGCCCGCCAACTCACAAGCTCCTGAGTTTCCTCCCAGACAACCCAGAGGGAAGCTGCAGCACTGCCCACCAGGCAGGGAGCTGCCATCAGCTCTGCCTTTACCCATCCTCCCTATCACCTTGGACTGCTGGGCCTCCATGGTCATATGTCTTTATTTGGGAGGTATGTCCTCCATCATGCGAGTCTGATTCAATATGTATATGTCTGGCTCAGCCTCTATATTCTCTACGTTACCCATTACCTCTAGTTTGAGGCCACTGAAATCAATCTTTTTGAAGTCTGTAATTTCTGAACATACATAAAAAGATTTTCAAAGGTGTTGCTTATCCCAACCTATCCGAGTCTTCGGAGGACAGTAAGTAGTATGTGTTTTATGCCAGGACTATCCTTTTGCTGAACCTTTGGTCCCAGTTCTAATTCCAGAGGATTTGCTCAGGAGAGGCAAAGCACTCAAAGGAAAAAGCAATAAAAATTGTGGCATTGTAAATAAGAAAGAGAACCTCTCACCAGCTTCTGTCCGGCGACCATTCTTGAATACAGCTATATCATTTTTAATAAAGATTTCCAAAACTACTCAGTCTGAGGCAGAAAGCAAGTATAGAAAGCTTCAACCCAAACAGTTAAGACTCGACAGAGAAACAAGCGGCTAAAAGAGAGGCTTCTACAATGGAAAATATTAGGCAGCTTTAATTATAGTGGAAGTATCATTACAAACCAAAGAATTACATTAAAAATAGTAAGGTTGTAAAGCCAGGTGCTCCATAATCACAAAGTACCAAAATTACGGCTGTAAGATATTTTTCAGGTATGTATATGTTCATCAAATTTTTATTTTGGCAGATTTTTTATAAATGCATAAACAAATTCTCACAGAGAACTAAATACATCCTGCAACCTTCCCCATGTGGACCGTTAAGTCTGTGCTCCATAATTAATAGGTACTAGAACACCTGTAAGAAGTAGTCACTAGAAACCACTTTTTTCCAGTCTCCAGAATCAAGGCAGTGACAGGTTCTTTATTTTACATACATTTATATTGATTTCTTTCTTTTCTGGCAGGAAGAGCAATTTAAACAGAAAACATCTAAACAAGACAGAAAAAGAGAAAAGCAACTGAAAGAAGAAGGTGTGAAGAGTAAGATGAAGGAAAAAGAAAGAGAACATGTCCACCACGGAAAGGGAAAGAACAACTACAATAAGACAGAGTTCCAGAAATAGCGTTATTCCAGTAGTCTCCTGTGAAAGCAATTTAGGAAGTAGCAAAGGGCTCTTACTCCCTCTTGGATAACTACGGCATTTGGAAATTTTGCTGTCCTCAGCCTTCTGCTTTGCTTTTATTCTGGAAGTCACTCCCTTCCTGGCATGGTGGACCAGCAGAACAGGGGGTTGCAAGCCCATTTTGTGATTGCGACCCTGTGCATCAGCATACTTTGATTCCCATGGTTTAAGTTACAATACTACTGTTCCTATGCAGGTGATAACTTCCAGCATTGGAAAAGTCTGGACTTGTGAGGGGGGGTAACCTTTTCAACTACACAGCTAAACTCAGCAAAAAATGTAAGCAGAAATCCAGAAGGAGCTGGGGTGCCTGGGAGAATCAGGTGGAAGGACTCATATAGTTTAGGATACTAGGGGTTTAAGTATTCTGTAAGGGTGTAGATATTAAAGACACCGTGTCATCAGAATAGTGAAAAAAGTATAAAGCAAAATGGCATAAAAGTCATTTCCCTTATAATTACCACCAAAACTCCTCAGAGTTCACAACAGCTAGCAAAGAAGGAGCCTAACTGGGAAAAGGACTGTAAGCGAGCAACTCCAGCATAACTAATTGATCTGATTAATATTTGGGCCTTTTTCACAAATGACAATTTTCATCTTGGTATCCAAGGTCTCCCCAGTGAGGACCCAGCTGGCTGACAGTAAATACTTCAGAGCGAGGGTTTTGGAAAGGCTTCAGAGAGCCTCTGAAGCCTCTGAGCCACTTGCTACAAGCAAGGGAGGGCGCCTGGTGGACCAGCCCCCTCCCAGCACAGCGACACCTCCTTCTTTACTCGTGATTTTATCCAATTTTTGTGTCAGTCACAGCAACTGCATTCACAGAGTGAAAATACTGAAAATACATAAAATTTATTTCTAGCTTCCTTTTTAATGGGATTTAGCAGCTTGAAACAAGGAGAAACAGCACCACGTGACCCATCGGCTCTCCGCATGTTGTAAACTACCACTCTCTCGGACCATCATTGATCTACAGTTCAGGGGACGGATGCTTCTGTTCTGAAACGCATATTCTGTATTACTTGTTTTTTAATTACACATCTTCAAAAGACAATGTGTATTAAAATCACAAACTGGTCTTAGCATAGCCAAGTGAAGTAGCATCAGTTCTCTCAGAAGAGGTATCAATTGAAACCAAGCATCGAACCAATACCAGCTCTTGCTTTATCTGAAGTAGAATTTCATCTGTAATCATTTTGGAGGGTGCCAACTTTCCAAGCAGATGCCCCAGGAATATTTACTTCCTGGTACTTGGAAATGCTTTCTAAGACATTTTCTCCTTTCTGACTTGCAATATGGTTCAGTGGATAACCTTTGAAGTGCTAATGATGAAAACTTATTTTTTGAAGCACAGAAATTCTAAAATACAAGACTGTGTCTTTATAGTACTGAACAGAGAGTAGAAATAACAGCTACCATAACCACCAGCCCTCCAGTACTTCAGTGTCTCTGCCATACAACTGCGAACTCCTGGCTTCAGAAAATTCACAGCTTCCCAGGGCAGGATACCCAAATCCACCACACTAGAGGGAAAAGCTTCACCACACCTAAGTGCCTGGGTCAAGAAGGAAAAAGGATTCTTGTTTGCCCAAAGCAATAGTGGGACTGGCCCAACGTGCTGTGGCAATATACATCCCAGAGTGCACTGAGGATGCCCAGATCCAGCGTAGAGGGGGTGACCCCCATGCAGTGGTCAGCAGCAGGGCTCCACGGCTGGCTGAAGGTCATCTCAAGCCACCCGCCGTGACGGGAGAGTGCCAGGACAGACAAACTCAGCCACTGTTGTGCACCTCTGTTACAGCAATCACAGTGGGCGAGCACACATCAACTGTTCCCTCCAACAGTAGCTCATTTCTAAAAGAAAGGTTAGGCACGCTTTAAACAAGAGCCAAAAAGACAGTAGTGTAATGAACCAAAACTTCCCCCACCAGCAGAAAGAAGATGCCAGCTTGGCTTTAACAGCAGTTTGATTTTTTAATTAAAATGTCCTGTGCCCTTATGGCGGGAGTCGAACACCCCTGAAGTCCCTCGCTTCACGTGGTTCCAGGTTGGATCATCAGGGCACTCTGCAAGGGGCCAGCTATCCTTAACAAGTTATATCATTGAACCAAACAAAATTCTTGTTTTCTTTTCTTCTTTAAAAGCTTCAGATTGGGATGATAATAACCTAAAACGTTTGACCGAATGCCACTTGCCTTATAATGAAGGAGAAATGTTACTCTCTTCAAATCCCTGGCTCTGAAGTTAAAACACTTTGCTACTGAAACGCTGGTATGATTACAAGCTAAACACTTGAAACAAAAGAGAACTAAAGTACCACTATAAAAAAGAGTCTTAAGAGTTACAGGAGATGTTAATCTGAGGGTCAAATTCTGCTTCCATTTTCACTATTGTAAATCCAGGCTAGCAGCCTTATCTTTACTGCAATTGCTGTGGACATAACAACCTTACATTAAGAAACCATGCCAAAAGAAAACTCATGATGAAGTTTTAAAGATGGCTGGGCTACCAGCTCACTGCCATGGAAAACAAATGGTCACTCTCCCCCTTTTACCCTTCTCCTTGCGCCCCTCTTCCATTCTGCTTGTCTTGCACCAATACTTGTGCTCTTTAAACCCTGAGCAAGGTCAGCTCCAGGATAAAGGTCACAAAGGAAAACCTTTTTTCTTTTTTTTTTTTTTTTTTTAGAAAGGAGAACAGTTTTACAGTGGGTTGAATCCGTTCATTGAAGATTAATTTAAGATTAAGGCCATAGCTGATGCAAGGAAGAAGTAAAGCCACATATTCCTTCGCTAAAGTGGAAAAATGGTTACTCACTGCCTGGCGGTATTTAACACCAAAATAGCTCTCCTAAGGGTCAACAGAAACACATGGAGCCCAGCAAAATGGTCACAACTCAATAATCCATGTTTGTTACCATGGAAAAATTGTTAATATAGACACAATCAGGGTTTGTCCAAGTTAGGAATGACTAATCTGGTATTCACCATCACCCCCCCTTTTAACTGGACAAACACCAAGTATGAGAGTATTCATTTTATTATTTCTTTATATTTACCACAATAAAAGGAATATTACTCAAATATTCCTGAATTTTTAGGGTTTTTCTTTTTTTTTTTTAACATGGAGTTTTTATGATTTCAGGAGAAAACTATTCACCTGGATTTCCAGGCCCTGAGTTTAAGCAAGAATAATGAGTTGAAACCATATTGCCTGCAGTTTAAAACAAAAAAATCAAGCCTTCCAAAGATGTTGCACTTGTATTATTGCAGTAAAAGTTGTGAAACTGAAATCTGAATTGTGAATTTTTTTATTTGCTTCATAGTTACAGAACATGCAGGGTTCACGTTTTCAAGTTTTCCTTTGCTCTTATTAAGTTAAGAAGCCTTCTTTTGAACAGTTTTCACTTAATGCCCCAGCAGGAACTTGAACTAAAGAGAGAGAGAGACCACAAAAGTTGTAATAAAACTGTAACAGTGGGGATCTTTGTTCCTTCCCAACACTCATGTTTGACTCTCCTTGCTAACCTCATTCGAAGTCAGCTTAATTGTCCTATGTTTTAAATGTGTTCCTAAAATAAAAGGTAGGGTTTATTTAGAAGTATGTATGTGTATTGACACACTTAACTTGTATGTGTTTAAAAACTAAATCAGCACAAAAGAAGTGCAAAGAAAGCAGCAGCGTCATGCAGCAACAACTAGAGGTTACCGGGACAGAGCACAGCATGGTGGTTTGGTTAAACCTGTGGTTTACACTGTTGATCAGTCCCTTCAGAATTAAAATGCATTTATCCTGCCATACACCCTACTGTGAAGGATGGAAACGCTACCTCCACCGTAGATATGAGGAACTCTGGGATAAGGGCTACTGTCACATTAGTCAGAGGGTCATATTTGCACCTGACTCCAAACTCACCATTCATACATACTTCTTAAAGATCAGTTTACGTTTCAGGACAAACCAACTAGATGGCTAAGCAAAGCAGCTCAGGTATAAGAAGAATTTGAACTCTACTCTTAAATATAATATCAATTTAATTGTCCCCAGCCAGTTCTGCAAATTCAAGCACGTTTACTGAAGTTTGTACACAGATAACCACGGAGTTCGAGGTCCAGGTTTACAAGTCAGTGAGAGGCTGGTGCTCAAAATACCATGTGTGGATGTCACTTCCTTGCCAACATGAGGTCTAGTTATTCTTTTGCTTTCCTACAGATGAAAAGCCAGAGTCTGAACAAACATATGAACCACAATGTGTGGAAGCACTGGAGCTTGTTGGGCTACAGGAAGACACTGCGTAATTTGTCAGCCTGAAGTACTGTTGCAGCTCTCCAATTTACAAGCTAACTTCTACTGGGACCCTGCAACCTGTATCTATAAAACCATACATGGGGGAAGATACAGGACATCAGGAGAAAGAATATCCCCAGGGTGGGAAAGAAGGAGCCTACAGAAAGGAAGATGGAGGTACGGTGGTTGCTGTGCTACTGTGTCAGAGGGGCAGGTAATGGAAAACCTCCATGCCTGCTGTTGTTCCAGCCCTCATGCATCGTTTCTAGCTGGAGCAGCCAAAGAAAAAAGTTAAATGAGGAAGGAAAGCTGGAATGGAACATCCCGCTCACCTCCACATCCGGCACCGTCCTCTGTTTCCTTATTAGACAAACATAACCCAGATTTATTTCACTGTGCTATTTTCTTTTGAATCAGCACATTCATTATTTTTTAATTAAAGCAAATCTTGCCAAAGCTGTAGGAAAACATACAAGCTCAAGAACAAGGGTAATGATTACTGCCATTATACATGTACGTAGAAGTGATACATTACGACCTCCTAGCAATTCACCTATCTGAAAAAAAGAACAAAAAGGAGGTAATATTACCAAAACCATAGGGAAGTAATAATTTTCTTCTATATTTAAATAATGCTGAAATCTTTCTTCAGCCTACAGAAGCTTGACATTTACATATATTGTTAAAGGAATAGAAGAAAAACCTTCTTCAGTAAAAACAGAGATGCAACCTGTGAAGTGAATCACAGCTACCTTTCTGCAGTGTTTTCTTGTAATATTTTTTGAGACCTTTAAGAATCTGATAAAAGGAATCCAGAAACAGACGAGAAAGATTTTTTGCTCTTTCTTACCTATTTCTTTGATGCCCACATCCAACAGAAAATTAATTTTACATTCTGCATCAACCAGCAATTTTTGAGTCTCATTTCAATTTTAAAACTCATAGTTTTCTTCATGAATTAAATATGGCACCTAGTAATACAATCACTACAGTAAGGCTGGAATTTTAGTTCCAACAATACATTGATTAAACTCTGCCCTCAAGAGTTTCAGTTTTCAGTATGACAAAGGTTGCTTTGATTGTCTCACATCTGCATTATCTATGTAGTAGGGTTTAAGTACAGTGCCGTGATTTGGAAGGCATGTGGAATCGTGCCTGTCATATATAATCTATACACATATGCACAAATTAAAGCCCATTGAACTGGATTCCCCAGTGCCTCCCTGGAGCTCAGCTGGCATAGCTGCACTGAAAATTGGTCCCATTATCAGGAGACAGACAATCACTTCTTGCCTCTGCCTTCCCCACCCCCGCCGGTTGTCCTTCATGGGGCCGCTTGCTGCATCGTTTGTGCGCTGCCAGCGCTTTGTTGCGGGGACTGCGGCCTTTGAGTTGCTCCTGCTGCTTCACTAACACCGCCAGAAACAGAAGCATTTGCTGAACAGCGCATTAGTGATAATTGGTTTAATTTGGTCTCCCCATCTCTGCCAGGCTTCCGTGCAACAGAAGCATGCAAAGCAAACCTGGCTAAGCTCTTCTAACAGTCTACATCATAGGACAAGCTTCATTTCACTTCCGGACTCCTTAGCTTGAAGCTTAACACAAATTAGAATATATACTAACAGGTCATCGTGCAAGAAAGTGCAATCTTAACCAAGCACATCTTGCATCTTCCTGAGGACAACACAACTTGGATTTTGGGCCAGCTGCTGGGGACCTCTACACAGCAAACGGCGTGCAGTTGTAGCTTGGACACACTTACATAAACACCTGTGAAAACCCACTATGAAAGACAAGCGAAGAGGGTATAAACCATCAGGAAATACTGGTTACCCACTAGTTAGAGTTCCTGCAGCTTTTCTACTTTATGTCTTTTGCAGCAGTTTGTCATTTTTGCTAAGCATGTTTGTACAGCGTTGAAAGCAAGCTTCTTGCGTGAAGTTCAAATTACATCTTTGCTGCTGTTTTAACCTGAGTTAGCTTTGGTTAACTGATTTGAGTTAAAGCTTAGACTTCTTAAGTGTTTTGCAGTACTGATACATCCTATATTGCGCTTCTAGAACATATTAGCAGCCATTAGCTAAAGCATTTCAACATCACAGCTCCATCCTAGGGTAGACGAAATGTGACTGATGATTGATTGATAGATCAAACAACATGAGAAGATACACTGGTTGGCAGACACACAATAAGGATACAGACCACCTGACTGGTTCAAATTCATTGTCGGTGCAGATATACATGGAGGCAGCTCTCTGTCCATCAAACTGTGTTAGAACATCGGCTGGAGTGAGCCTTACCTCAGCTGTGAAAAATCAAAGTGATATTTGCAAACCCTTGGTGGCATCAGCTAAAAAAAGTATAAAACACAGATCACATTATAAAGCTAGTCATGAAAACCTGTGAAAGTTTGCAAATCTTCAGATATGGATAAAAAAAAATAAAAGACTCGTATCCACCTTTGCTGGGAAACATCAGACAAACAAAATTCCAGCAAATGGGCGCAAGTGCATAGAGCTAGTCTGGACTTGAATCAAGATTGATTTCAAGTACGTTAGAGATCTGATCTGAATGTTTTGTACAACTTGTTTCAGGCTTTGATTTTGTGAACTGAAGGGGAGAGCCCATTTCCTCTATGCTGAGTGCAACTAATAACAGCTGTAAAATGGTGCTGGCTGCCTGACAGGTCATAATACTTTTATCCTCTGACCTTTCTGAGAAGAGGACCAAGGTTGGCATAGATGCACACTTGCACATTTTTTCCATCCTATAACATATTATCCTAATGCAACTAATTATTACACTGTAAACACAATTTTATTTTGATGCTTATCATTTCTCAGAATGATAAACACCTTCTGCTACTGAGTTTGTAAATATATACACTTTTTAAAAATCTTGCTTGTAATTGGATCTTCTTATAAGAAGAATAATATTTTGCATGCTATGTTACCTCCAATGCCAGAGGTAGACATTCAAGTTCAACATACCTCGTCTGCGTGTTCTGTGCAATGAACATTCTCCCTAGAAGATACATGGCCTACATGCCAAACCCACCTGGAAGTTGGGGGGGGGGGGGGGGGGGCGGAATCTCTGATTTGGAACTTTAAGTTAGGTGCCAAAATAAAATATCCTGTTTTCAAAGGCACCCAGCATTTTCAGACGGAAAGCAAACAAACAAACAAAAAAAATCAAGCCTTCTTTTGTTGGCTGTCTAAATATGGTTCTATATCTTAATTAGATGATCAAATTTGAATTAAAAGATGTTTGCCTCCATTTTAAAAATCTGTTGTTCATCTGGCCACACTTGTAATGGCAAACAGCTCAAGGCACTAAAATCAAAGGGCAGGCTAATTGTGTTAGGTTAAAGCGTTGCAAAGGACTTGACTTTACAAGCCCTTCATATACAAAGCTCCCACTGCCTGCAGGATCAGGGCCTTACATGGAGATCCGAGACCTTCCTAGTTCTTTCAGTTCTTTTTTTCATGCTGGAAGAGCTAGGTTGCCATCTGGCACTGGCTTGCAGCAGCTGCGCGAAATAAACTCAAGCAAACATATTGGCACAGGTGGGATTAACAATTAGAGGGGGCAAGTACTGCATTTTAATTTATCTAAACAAAAGCTCACGAGGATTCTGCACCTCTGTGTGCATGTCATGTCTTGCCTTTTCGGCTCTAGAAGTTATTCTTCAACCTCAGTGGTCTGGAGAAGACTTCATCCAAATCACTGCTCCCAAGCGTATTTTGGGTTAAACTTTTAACGTGAAACTTTTTCCCTTGAACCATGCATAGTCCAGTCAACACAAACATATATATCTCTCTCTCACTAAAAAAAGCTCTTTTGGTAAGTTCAGTAAAACACTAGGATTTTTCTAGTTTACTTGAATTCTCTAGTACTTTTAAAGCTGCCCCCCTAATAAGCCTTTCTGTTTAACTTGAAATACAATTTGGATCAATTATGCAACTCAAGAAAAAAAATTATTTGTGCAGAAGAAAGCAATATACAGTTCATAAGTTGGAAAAGGTATTTTAAAGGCCTTAGAAAGACTGGGAAATTACTAAGTATAGTCATATTGTCCACAAAAGTGACTGAGACCTTTGCAGATCTTTCCATGTGTCTCTTGGAACACGTGTTGAGCAAATCTCTTGAATAGTGGAGGAAAAGACAGTTTTCTCCTTACACCACAGAAATATGTTCTTTCTAGGCTCCGGATGAGGAATCTTTATCCCACCGAAGTGAAATGCATAGCTCTCTTAAAGCCCAGCTACTTGTAACTCACTTGCAGAGAGTGACAATGTTAATTTGACTGTGGTGAACGTGTCAGGTTCTAGGAAGTGGGTTTTAAATCCTCGGTTTCTGCAAAGCCAAACAATTCAACTTAGTTGAGTCCATTAAGACTGAAAGCCCAGACACAGAACTGAGTTCATTCAGAAGAGAGCACAGGCTGTTTAGATTCGAGACATCGGACAGGAAGATAGAGAAAGCTGCCCCATGTGCGTGGATTTGTGTTTAGGCAGGGCTACCAACTCTACTCCTTTCATCTCTCACCCTGCTCCTTTGGGGATTAAACTACCACAACTACACACACGCAGTGACCATTACCTGTGATTCTTGTGCAGAGCAACCCTGCTCTGTATGCACAACAAAACTATTATCCCAGGCACATCAGACTCTACTCACCCATGGTAGCTGACACACTTTGGACACTCGGAGTTACCGTGCTTACTCAGAGCAAATATACGTCCTTGAGCAGTAAGCCTGGAGTACCCTGAACGTGCACGAGGCCTAATGCCCATCCACAATCAACATCACAAGTGTGATAAGTCTCACAAGTTCCTACCGCGCTGTTGAACAGAAACATAAGCAAGCATGTTAGCTGGGTCCTGGGTGTCCAAGTAATTTACACTGCCTGTAGAAAATGCTGCCAGAGGTGCTGTGGGTCAGGGTCTCCCTCCTAACAATGAACACAAGAAAACGGAGCATCTCTGAGCAGGTCCTGCCTCCCAGACCTTTGGGTCAGATTGTGATAATCCCAATGCTAACGTACAGTTTGGTCCAATGAGCCACATAAAGCTCAGTGAGATCCCCTTTTCTCAGCCTCAGTCCTTTCCTATCAGCTGCTGCCAGGCAGGAGGAGTGGAAGCAGAACAGCATGCAGAAACTGGCTCTATGGCAGCTGGGAGCTTTCCTCCTCCAGGGGAATTCCTTACTGGCCATTTGCAAGCACAATTCAATCCCCTGCCTCAACTGAAAAATGAAGTCTGATAAACTAGAGAAAGTTGGTGATGAGAGACAGAACCTGGGACCTCTCCGCAAGTCGCTCCTCAGCTGCACAGGCCCTCCCTCCAGTCATAACCTTCTGGATCTATAAGATCTCCAAGCAGGTTTTGATCAAGGTCCAGGTAGATATGAAGCTTTGTACACGCCATGAGGTCAGCTGAATGACACCCAATCAAGAAGTCAACAGGTGTTGGCTTTCCCAGAACCAATGGGAGGCAGAACGCATGCCAAAGGTGAGTCAGTTAGCAAAAATTGTAAAGTATATAACAGTAACACACAACAAGGCTGGTCTGCTGTGCTGCCAAAAGAGTACATTAATCTAGAGGCTAGAACAATCAAGCCAACAGTTAGGAAAAAAGTACCTCTTAAGACTCATGCCAAACCAACAGAAATGCCACTTACATTCTTACAGCTAGCATCCAAACAACTGATCACGTTTCATCACGAAGAAACATGTTGCTATTGCCTCAGGCAAGCATAGAATCTACTAAGGAAACAAATGGGAACAAATGAAATATTAAGCCTGAACTCGACGAGCAACATTCCAGTTCCTGCCATAGTTTTTGGTGAGGCCTGTATTAGGAAGGCAAATTATTCTATGGAATTTGTTACTTTTCTGTGAAATTTATCTAACTGTCGCAGAGTGCAAGCCAGAAGATCAGGACATGATGTATATCTCTGGCCTTTGAGGGACAGGTAAGATGCTCTAGGTTAATATACTGAGGAATGCAACTCAGGGTCTCTCTGACTTCTCTTTTTTATTTATTTTGGTAGAACGGACGAGCAGGTATGCATACACATGTGCATATCTCATAGCTCTTTGCAAGTATTGGGAGCTAGGATAAATTGAGAAATACCACAGGCAGAAATGAAGTGAAACAATTTTAAAAGTGTGTTAACACAATGCTCATGAGATTTGCTTTGAAAGAGTATGTTGTACAAGAACATGGTACTTATTCTTACCCCATGAAAAATTTTGCCTGTGGTACAAGCTCTTTTGTTATCAATATGAGTAGTGAAGCATGCTGACATTTTCTCCACCAGCTCATAGATAAATACTAATAAAACAACCTAAATCATTCCTACAGTAGAGGCAGACAGTCATCACAGCTACAATAATGTTACTTGTCTGTTTTCTAAAAGCAGTGAAAAAGTATCCTCAGTTTGTGTGAGTGCAGTGAATTAAATTGCTAAGGGATTACAGACTAGCAGCATTTCTAGGACCAAATTCATTACACATATCTCCGTTCACTCTAGAAGGTCCCTGGGCAACTCTTCTGTCTCCTTCCTATCTATGGTGAGAGCTCAGTGTATTTCCCCCTCCTCCTCATCATATTTATTTCTCTCAACAGTGTTGGTTTTTTCCTGTCTGAAAGCAAGACATTCACAGTGTTACCACATAAAATTCTGAGCACAGATGAGTTAAGGGTCTTATAAGCCATCCATCAAAACCAGGTTTTTGCTCTGCAGACATTTGTGGAAGTGCTTGAAGCTGTGATTGCCTGCATGTTGTTTCCAGTCTCTAATGCCCAAACAATTACAGTTCTGCCCACTGATGCCTAAAACATTCCCTAAAATATTTGCATTGATTGGACATAGCTTTTACAAACTAATACATCCAAGCTGACAGACAGATGATAACAACTGTGTGGCCTCACAACCTTGACCAGCAACAAAACAGAGGCATGATAGCAAAGCCTTGCTCTGACTAGTGTGCCACAGTTTCAGCTTTCCTCATAGCAGCAATCATAGATTGCACACACTTTGGGGCAGGGCTCCTTTCCACACACACCCCCCACCCAGTTTATTTCATTTTCCGTTTAAATATCTCTAAAATCAGAGAAAACAAACAAACAAAAAAACCCAAATGAAGTCAGCTGTTCAGCACTCAAGGTTGCAAAATGCCAGGACCACTTGAAGCTTCCCATATCAGCATTTATACACAGCGCCATTCTTTCATCCTCCTCAGTGCCGAACAGGAACAGAACAGACAGGAGGAAAACATTGCTTAGGAGCCACTCGTCTGATGCGTGCAGCAAGCACATATTCTTGTGCTTTGTAAGCAGACCTGTCAAGTCTCATGCATAAAACTCGTTCAGCTGACCTCTGTCTCAATTTATCACAGCGGCACCAGCAACTCGCCTACTCCAGACCAGTGGTCCTGGAGCAGAAGAGAGGTGGTGGCACTGTAAAGCAGCAAAGGCTGTGCCTCCCACTAGATCTCTTCCCTCCCTTCCTTCCAATACACAAGCAGAAAGGGCCCATGCTGGAAGAGATGCTTTCTAGGGTTGCAGCCTTCTCCTGCAGTACATCTTGATCGTATAATATGATATTGCTGAGGAAAGACATGTAACTCAAAGAGGTGTGCCCTCACAGTACAAGCCAGTGCCTGCAGCTTCACACGCTGAACAAGATGAAAATAACAAGGGCTATAGAAAGTTTTCTAACTTCCCATGGAACTCAGGACAAAGATGTGAGGCTGATGCAACTCTCATCTCTCATTAGTCTAAAAAACAAGAGGAAATTATTTTCAAACTTAAAATATTTTTGAAGAATTCATTAATTACTGTTAAAAAAATAAATACCCAATGAATAGGGCTCTGTCTGCTTAGCCATGCTGAACAGGAGCTAAAGGTACCGGTTCTGCAAGAGGCATCCTCAGCCCCTGCAGACTAATGTGCCTTTGTGGCACTTCAGGTACTGTGGAGTGGTTGCTGTTTGGTTCCATGAATCTAGACTGGGACAAGGCATTTATCTCAGTTGGCTCATCGCAAAAAGACTAAAACCACTTGTAAGATCATTGCGTGCTGTGACAAATGAGCATGGAAAAATGCAAAACAGAAGTTATGCCTTTGTAAAGATGGCTCACAAATCAGAAGATAATCCCCCCCGCCCCAGTTAAATCTTGGTATCCATTTGTTTATCTCCCTCCCAAATGAAATAAAATAGACGGAGAAATAAAACACGGCCAAGTCTTGGAATGGTCAATATATCGATGCGAGGAACACAAGCTGTTTCAAACAAGCTGCCCCGAGAGTCATTATAATCCCGTTTAACAGTGACCCCTAGTGTTGTTCTGCAGCATCTTTGCTTTTTGTTGGGAGTTAGGCGAGAACACCAAATAAACCAGACTAAAATGAACTTGCCTCTATCCTGCAGGTCAGCATCAATGCTCAGCCTCGCACGGCTCCACAAAAATCCAACTGAGAGCGCAACACGGTGCTCCTCTGTCTTGGTTAGCCATTTCTCCTTAGCCTTGGTATCGTAAAGATCTAGTTTCAATGTCTGGCTGAGGATGGGAGGATTATTTTACAGTTTACCAAAAATAAAAAACAAGAAAAAAACATCCACAAATTTGTTGATGACATTTTATTTTAACAATGTCTCACTATGGAATTCTCTTCTTTTTGCAGTCGGGCCTATTGTTACAAATGTGATTAGTATTTGGTCCTATTATTCATATATTGACATTATTTACACAGTGAAAAATGTCATGGCATAATATTCATTTTGGCAATACTTGGGGGTCTATATTTGGGGATTTCAAAGGCTATCAAATGCTGGCTAGCTATTTCTGATGAGAGCCATGTAGGACCACCAAAAAGGGAGAGACTGAGCCATATCTAAAGACTGGAGCGGGAGAGTAAAAGGCAAGGGGAGAGGGGAATCTGGAAATCAAGTAGAAGACAAACTCCAGATCCTAGGTATAACAGCTGCATGAGTAAACATACTTATATAGAAAAACGAAGCTAGACAAGACCATGAACTTTATCACAAGATTTTTGTGATCCGTGAGAAACATTAAAGACAGAACGGGTGCAGGTCTCCAATCACTACAATTACTTTTGCAAACCCAGATTAAACCATATGGAGCCATAACGTCATGCAAAGTGACTAGTTTGACTTGAACTTAACCAGGATATTTCCATCAGCAAACCTTAACTAAATAAATAAAATAATAAAAACACATCAAAACAAGAGGCTAACTAAGAGCCTGAACTTGGAAAGCGTGGAGCGTTGCCCTGACTATTGACTCCAGGGCAAATGGATGAGGCCACGCTTCACAGACACCAATGCTTGTATCTGTACTGTCTTTGTCAGCCCAGTTTGAGTTCCCTGTGCTGAACTTGAGTACACATTTTATTATTTCATCCATTAAAAATATGTAGTTCTCATTCTTATTGATTCTTTACTTGAAGAAAAGGAGGTGAGTTGATAAATACGTTAAAACCTAAGTCACACACTAAAAACAGAAGATAAAATTTCTAAAAGGAGTGTTTAAAAAAAAAGTGCAAAAAAAAAAATGGACAAACCAACAAACCAAGCTGGAGCTAATTTGCCAAGGAAAGAGAAGTAATTTCATCCTCAGAGCACTGATGTGAAATCTTGGCCCATTAGCTTCAACAGGAACAAAATTTCATTATTGGTTCTTGCATTTTCATAAGATAGTCTCAGCTAGCAGCTATAACAGAAGGCTTTTTTGCAGTTATTGTTCTTCACTCAGAAGTGCTCTACAGTTTCCCTTATTACTGATGTTGCCATCAGTCAGGTTCCCAAGTTCCCCTCTGTGCTCCAATGGCAAACTTAGTTATTATGGATAAATAACACACTCACAGTTATTTTTGCATCAGAACAGCAAAATTAACTTTTTTACTTCCATATAGAAGTTTTAAAGATAGACCTATTCGACTGTGTATTTTTCTTTGGTACTTATATAGCAATTTGCATCAATAGAAGAGTTAATGATATGAAATATTAAAAAAACCCTGCTACCTAATACATATCTTCACACATTTATTAGACCTACAGTGAAAAATATACTACAAATGCCATCCTGCTTTAAAACAACAACAAAAAAAAAAAAGAAAAAAGAGAGAGAACGTGCAATAACAGTTATGGAAAAGTGTTTTAACATTGCAGGTAACTATTGAAAGGTCAAAACGCCTCTTAATCTCCCAGTGTCATCTTCCACTTAGACTAAGGATCAAGTTGTAAGTTTTCAGTTTTCCGAAAGACAGAATTCTCACACACACACAAATCCATCAGCTGATTCGATACTTATACAGTAACACTAGAGGGCAGGAGAGCAGCTTTTAAATCGAAGTCTTGCCATTTCAACAGTTCATAGAATCAGAATCATAGAATCGTTAAGGTTGGAAAAGACCCTTAAGATCATCGAGTCCAACCGTTAACCTAGCACTGCCAAGTCCAACCTATCACTGCCAAGTTGATCTTCAACTGGCTAAAGGTGTGCCAAGGAACTCCTCTTTCGTCAGGGAGTAAACTGGAAATAAGGTATTTTATTCTTACAGACTACTTACATCTGCCAAAAGTATCATTATTTTTATTCCCATGTACTAGCACAAAGCAAGGCAGTACAAATTGGAGCTGAAGAAATTAGTTTGCAATAAAATCTCCTTTTGCTAACACTATTTTTAAACATAAGCCAGCATCCCTCCAGCCATCTATTTCACTTATATAATCTTTACTGGCAGATGGAGTTAATGTTTTGTTGGCAGGCACCTCTGGAGGTCATCTGGTCCAACCCTCCTGCTGAAGCAGGGCCACTGAGAGTCGGATGCCCAGGACCATGTCCAGACAGCTTTTGAATGTCTCCAAGGATGCAGACTCCACAACCTCCCTGGGCAACCTGTGCCAGTGCTAGGTCTGCCTCACAGTGAAAAAGTGTTCCCTGATGTTCAGACAGACCCTCCTGTGTTTCAGGTTGTGCCCATTGCCTCTGGTCCTGTCACTGGGTACCAGTGACCACAATACTGATTTATTTATAAGAATCATATAATCATCTAAGTTGGAAAAGACCTTCAAGATCACTGCCAAGTCCACCACTAAACCATGTCCCTAAGAACCACAGCTACCCGTCTTTTTAATGCCTCCAGGGACTGGGACTCAACCACCTCCCTGGGCAGCCTGTTCCAGTGCCTGACTACCCTTTCGGTGAAGAAATTTTTCCTAGTATCCAACCTAAACCTGCCCTGGTGCAACTTGAGGCCATTTCCTCTCATCCTATCGCTTGTTATTTGGGAGAAGAGACTGACCCCCACCTCGCTACAGCCTCCTTTCAGGTAGTTGTAGAGAGCAATAAGGTCTCCCCTCAGCCTCCTCTTCTCCAGGCTAAACAACCCCAGTTCCCTCAGCTGCTCCTCATAAGACTTGTGCTCCAGACCCTTCACCAGCTTCGTTGCCCTCCTCTGGACACGCTCCAGCACCTCGATGTCCTTCTTGTAGTGAGGGGCCCAAAACTGAACACAGTACTCGAGGTGCAGCCTCACCAGTGTCGAGTACAGGGGGATGATCGCTTCCCTGGTCATGCTGGCCACACAATTTCTGATACAAGCCAGGATGCTATTGGCCTTGGCCACCTGGGCACACTGCTGGCTCATATTCAGCCAGCTGTTGACCAACACCCCCGGGTCCTTTTCCGCCAGGCAGCTCTCCAGCCACTCCTCCCCAAGCCTGTAGCGTTGCATGGGGTTGTTGTGACCCAAGTGCAGGACCTGGCACTTGGCCTTGTTGAACCTCATACAGTTGGCCTCATCCCATTGATCCAGCCTGTCCAGGTCCCTCTGTAGGGCCTTCCTACCCTCCAGCAGATCAACACTCACGCAACTTGGTGTCATCTGCAAACTTACTGAGGGTGCACTCAATCCCCTCGTCCAGATCATTCATAAAGATATTGAACAGAACTGGCCCCAATACTGAGCCCTGGGGAACACCACTTGTCACCAGCCACCAACTGGATTTAACTCCATTCACCACCACTCTTTGGGCCCAGCCATTCAGCCAGTTTTTTACCCAGCAAAGAGTATACTTGTCCAAGCCGTGAGCAGCCAGTTCCTCCAGGAGAATGCTGTGGGAAACCATGTCAAAGGCCTTACTAAAGCCCAGGTAGACAACATCCACAGCCTTCCCCTCATCCACTAAGCGGGTCACCTTGTCATAGCAGGAGATCAGGTTCGTCAAACAGGACATCCCTTTCATAAACCCATGCGGACTGGGCCTGATCCCCTGGTTGTCCTGTATGTGCCGCGTGATGGCACTCAGGATGATCTGCTCCATAACCTTCCCCAGCACTAAGGCCAGGCTGACAGGCCTGTAGTTCCCTGAATCCTCCTTCTGGCCCTTCTTATAGATGGGTGTCACATTTGCTAACTTCCAGTCGACTGGGACGTCCCCGGTTAGCCAGGACTGCTGATAGATGATGGAGAGTGGCTTGGTGAGCACCTCCACCAGCTCCCTCAGTACCCTTGGGTGGATCCCATCGGGCCCCACAGACCTGTGTGTGTCTCAGTGGTGTAGCAGGTCACTAACTATTTCCCCTTGGATTATGGGGGCTTCATTCCGCTCCCTGTCCCTGTATTCCAGCTCAGGGGGCTGGGTACCCCGAGAACAACTGGTCTGACTATTAAAGACTGAGGCAAAGAAGGCATTAAGTACCTCAGCCTTTTCCTTGTCCTCTGTCACTGTGTTTCCCCCCACATCCAATGAAGGATGGGGATTCTCCTTAGCTCTCCTTTTGTTGCTAATGTATTTGTAGAAACATTTTTGTTGTCTTCGCAGAGACGTGCATAACTATTTGTCAGAGCAGAGCATTTTAAAACCTGCAAGTTGGCACTAAAACAAAGAAATCAAAACCCGTTTGGAACCTCAGGTTAGGAACTTTGCAGTAGCCAGCACTATCTTAAACTGGGAGTGCATAGGGACCCCCTGAACAAATCACAGGCTCAACAGTCAGTCACAAGAAAGAGAATGCTCAATTCTCACTCCTACACAACACAAGTGTCTAGGGATGCAAAATGAAGAGGGGATTCACACCATGAGCACAAATCTGTCGAAATGCAAATGTGATTATGCAAAATGCCAAACGCACCTGCAAGAACAGTTGTTGCAATCTATCTAATATTTAGATAACATGTGAGTTTTTGTCTACTTGTCGTGGGAACATGTTCTTCTTTTTTTTTTTTTTTTTTTGCTAAAAAGTTTCCATGAAATGGTGAAGTGCTTCTCTGACATGCATGCTGATGCATGGTTCAGTACACAAGGTTCAGTATAAGGACTGCAAAGTGATTAACACAGTTTTTTTTTTTTATTTTGGAAGCTAAATAGATAAATAAATAAATAAAATTAAAAAAAAAAAAAAAGTCCTGGCAAGAGATTCAAGGGATTAAGTTTAGCATCTCAGTAGAGTTGATGATTAATCAAAAATACTGTTTTCATCCTCTGAAATGAAATTCTCATCCATTTCAGCAGAACAACAAAACCATACAAGAAAATAGAATCTGCATATACTGTTATCATCACGTCTTTGAAAACTTACAACCTTCAGAGCAACAGCAATGATAGAAGTTTAAAGACAACCTTCAGAGGGTAATAATGACAACAATAAACATGGGGAGGGGAAAAAAATCCCAACCAACACAACAAAAACTTGTTCCAGAGATACTACAAAATTGCTTTTCAAGGAAACCAAAGTTGAAGCATAGATACTTACATTTATTTTAGCTATTTTCTGTTTTGCATGCATTGCGTCTCACACAGCCATTGATTCAATTTCTTTATGGAACTGAAGGATACAAGTGCGAAGGTATAACATCTTGGTGTAAGAAGGCTGCATCTGTCTGGTACAGTGACCTGAAAAGAGTAGAAGTTATTTTCCGTATATGATTGTTTCAAACATTGCATCTTAGTAACAGAATAATCAAAGTCCATATTTCTTTAAGAAGAAACACCAACAAACTGGATTTCGTGTTAGCTAACCAGAAAACATGTCATGGATTTTCTTGTCCGTGCTGGTGATGAACTGCAGAGGTGAGCAGTCCTCTTCACAGTTAAGGGAGATGAGACACTGCACAGCTGCTCAAGCTGCAGTCCGTGCAATATGTGACAGGTCTCACAGTCAACAGATAAAGTTTTCACATTGCTCTCTAGACTTTGGGACAGTGAAGTAGTGAGTAAACTCTTAACCAAGCAGATACATTCCTATAATACACAACGTGCACATTTCAAGTAAACATCCATATTTTTACTTCAAATGAAATGTCAGACTGATCAAAACTATGCCGCAAGCCCCAAAGTTCTTAAAATATCAGAGCATGTGTATGTTGCATTATTTATGGTTCACCAGCATGTACTGGTCTGCTTCCTCTGTTCCCTCTGCATCCAACTATCTGACTGCTTTCTGCTTCCATACCTGTGCTGTGTCGAACAGTAAGAGCCACCGTTACAGCATGCAAAATAATTTTTTGTTTCCAGATTGCTCTGCTGCATGAAAACATACACATCTGAGCTACTCCTCTACATCTTTCAGTTCTGGATAATGGAGGGGTAGAGGGAGAAGATATTTTAAAAAGGTCAGGCCACTAAGTCCCACTACAAAGATTCCATGGACTGTTTTGGGAGCCTAGATACCCAGCCCACACGTGGACACACAGGACAGGATTCATCTCCCTAAACATGGGCATCTAGTGTCAATTTAGGTATTGCTGTGAATCCATCCAGCCTCCCGACCCCAGACCAGGAGGGCAAGGCTCTTCAGCAGACTAGTCCCACGCAGATGTCACAGATACTCTAAAGCAACTCAGATAATACTCAAATTTAACTACACTCCTACATGTGGAGAAATGAATCAAGGTCCTAGGGTAGATTCCATTCAATGTTAAGACACATACATTTGCGTAACTATGAGATAGGTGTTTAAGGTCTCATTCTAGTCGGTAGAAATCTAATTAACACAACCAACGGAGTCCAGAGAACCAGTCAGCTCCCCCTAATAGAGACATCTATGTTTGGTCAGCTGAATTATTGTTTTTGCTCCCCTGACAATGGAAACTTCCAGGAAAACGGCAAAATCTAGACTGATGGCAAAGCAAACCAAAAGCATCTCATCTGCCTCCGAGTACATCTAGCCTGGTTCACCACCTTTACTGTTTTTGGGCTATGGCTACATAGACACCGCAAGAGAGGAAGCATATTACTTTGCATACTGGCCAACATAACCGATTCAGGTGCTTCTCAAGAGAAATTTAAGGGATATAAGATTGAAAAGGAAATCTTAATGAAGCAGAAAATAACTCTTAGGGCTAAGTCTTACTTCTACACATGCTTGTACAATTTTTTTAAACTTACATGAAGAGGAGCTTAATTGTAGTCAGTAGCATGGCTTTGTAATAAAAGTTGCCTTTTGAGGTGCAAATGTTTACTTATTTCCCCATGTTAAAATTTATCCTGAAGGCTTTACATTTTATCGTGAGCAGCATGAAGAAGTGAAAGAAATTTGTATTTTCTTCATTTCCTTAAAACAGGTTTCTCTTTGTTGGCTTCTAAGCAAGAAAGATTAAATATCCTTAAGCTCATCCTTGGCACCTCCGATAGCCATAATGGAGTAATACTGCATGTATGAAAGAGAGAAATCAGCTTGAATGAGGCCACTCTTCTAAAATTAAACTCTTGGAAAAACTGAAGCCAAATGTGATCTTGGTTATTCTGATACAATCAATGAGACTCACTCATCATCACTGCAATGAATCAAAACCTGCTGCAGAGAACAAATATAAATACCAAGATTCTTTATTTTAGGAAAAAAAAAACACCACAAAAAAAAACAAAACCAAAGAGCAATAGGTTTGTATCACCTAGATAACCACAGGAAGAAAAGCGTTCTACAAGCAGCAGGCCCAACAAAGGCTGATTTCCTACAGACTGGGCCATGTACCTCCACAAATGATTTGCCAAGCCCCAGCTTCCCTTCTTCCACAATACCATTTGTCCCTGTCCTTCCACATCCTTCAAGCCTCCTGTCACATCCTCCAATTGCGATCCTGAGCCATACACACCCTCACCGGACTCCTGGCAGACCAAATGGAGCAGATAACTTCAGTTCAAGCTGGGGGGAAAGGGACATTCATCCAGGTCCCTGTAATCTTGCCACTCACTTTCACAAAACTTGCAGGAACTAACTTTGCTATTGGAGACCTCCATTTACCTGTCAAACTTGCCTGACAGTGGCTAACAGGATGAAAGATGTGGAGGAGGCAGGACTGATGTACAGTGCAGTTGTGTAAACCAAGCTAAAATAAGAGAGAGAAAAATTAAAGACTCGGTTTAATTGTAGATTGCTTTCTTGACAGCTTAGGCAGTTCATGGTGGGCAATCAAATAATAGAAGATAGGATACAGAATGTAATGTAACACTACTGACTCTAGAAGTAGAAGAGACGATACTATTTCTATATGAAAAAGCAAGAATTCTGCAAGATAATTGAAGAATGCTGTTGGGAGACATGACAAAGCCAATTGCTTCACTTCCCATCCTTCACCACTTCCGTGCACGCAATGGATGCTCCTGACTTGATCAAGTTAATTCCATTTCCAGATTCACTTTTTTTAGACCCATTCAAAAAAATCAAAATAACACCTTTTTCCATCTCCCTACCCCAAAGCTTAGCGATTCTGCAGACAGCAGAGAGGAGTCACACTGCAGGACCAATTCAGATATTCCGCCTTTGTAAAGTGGGGATAGCCAAGGGTTGCACCCTGGCAGGTCTGCAGCAGTTATACTCAGGGTTGGAAACAGGAGTCCACGTGGCTTTGGGGTTGCAGGGATCAAGAGGAAAAGCTTCAAAATGAGGGCAGTAGAAGGTCACTCTCATTTTCCACTTATCTGGACAAAACAGCTGAGTTAGGGGCCGTCCCTGAAACCTTCCCAGAAAGATCAACACCTGCTGCCAGGGCATTTCAGGGAACCTCTCCCACCTCAACACACGCCTCTGTTTCAGAGGCCTCACTTCAGTTACAACACTCAAGCCAGAAACAACAACGCTTTTCCAATTTCAAAGAAAGCTTTTTTTCACATACAAACTCAAAGTGAACATACCCACTTCAACTGGAACAGGTTTACATGTGCAAGCATCAAACTGACTCGGAAACAGTCATTTAAAAGCAGCAGGAGGAAGCTATGTGCTAGCACCAGCATACGGTACCTACAGGTATTTTTAGAACAAAAGAAAGAAAGAAGGTTCTCAATGTAGATGAAAATACAGAAACTTCCACAAAGTGAGAAAGTTTTAATATGACTGTGGAGGCCTCCACTTCCTCTCAAGATTTAAGATATTAGAGCACAAATTGGTAAAGCAGTTTGCTTTAACTGACTCTCTATACCTTCACAACTGTTTTCAGTACTGTCAGCAAAGCAGTAGATATAGCAACACCACTTAACCGCTAGAGTAGTTTTGCTTGTATTTGAAAGAACTTATATATTATTTGAAATTACTTAAAGTTCAATTTTTCCCCTGTTCACACCTAAAATAACTTTTAAGCTCCAACCACCAGTTCAAAAAGGTCTTGCTGTTCACAGCACCATGCATCAGCCCCATCTATTTGCCCACACACTTACATCAATCCCAACGAAGGAGCAAAAGTTTGGAATCTATCCATAAGGATGCTCTCTTTGAACAACCAGCCACTTCACAAGTGCTGATGTCAGAGCAGCTTCCCGTTGCAGCAACGGGACCAGAGCCCACCTGAGCAGAGCCCGCTGGAGCAGCACTGCTGTAGCCTCCCCGTGTAGCTCAAGCAACCATTTTTCAGAGCTCCAGCCCCAGAAACAGCTCCCTCAGACGAGCTAATTTTCAGGAGAACACAAGAAAGCAGCACGTAACACAAACATTACAGATCAACCCGAGGTGATGTACTCTGCTTTGACAGCATAAGAACTACATAGACGCTAACAAAGTAATAACATACTCCATGTGCATTTCCATGCCTCGGTTTCCTCACCTTCGCAGAGTGTTCCCTGGGCCCCTCCAAGATCCTGCAGATCATAAGTCCTCTCTATGCTTCAGACCAGCTCCCTGTAACTATGCCGCTCTTAACGGTCACCCATCCCCAACAAGAGCATTTTCTTCTCTTCCAACCCCCACACTTCCTGTGCATCTTTTTTTTCTTCCCCAGCCAAGACTTTTATCTTGGAGGTTAGCACCAACTCCTGATTTTTGTTTGTTTGTTTGTTTTTGTAGTTCTGCATTTGATAATGTTTCAAACTTTGTCCTCTACTGAGATATTTAAATCCATCTTGTTCGTCTCTGAGTTGCTGCATTTTGCTGCCCTGATATCTCACACTGAATAGAAGCCACTGAGCTCTGGTGGGTTACCATCACGCCTGGTCTAGGGGGGAAATGTGCCACTTACGAGCAAATTGTGGGCTCCACCACTCAGCAGCTTCTAGATAGTATCAAAATCTCATTCAAACATCTTTTATTGTACATAGAGAGATCCACAAACTGACAAATACATATGCTGTTAACCATACTAATTTCAAAGAGATTTTAAACGAACAAATACAGTGAGTGGAGTGGTAGCACCCATGACAAGCCACAGGTTTCACAGAGCTGAAGGTACAGAAGCTTGATTGAATCCTCCCTTCTGCCACAGTATGGTCAGGTGGCCATAAAAGCTATTTAGACACCTGAAGGTGTCTTCAGAAAAGCTGAACATGATGATAATGCTGTTAGATAGGACCACTGGATCTCAAGAAACCACTAACAAAAGGATTTGTTCCTTCATTACATGAGCTGATGGAAAGATGAACAACAATTTTGCTCTTCTCAAGATCTCAGTTACAGAAATGTGAAAAAGTAGCAGACCTACGAATGCAGTTTAGTGAAAAAAAGCAAAATAGATCTATGTTTTACTGCAGGGATAAAATGGGTATCTGCCATCTGCAGCACATACGCTCAACAATGCCAGATCAGAAACAGTCCCAAAGGGTGACATAGTGTGAGGTGAAAATCCAACCTAATTAATAACAGGCGGAAGCCACTGAAGTCAAACAGCTCTACATCAAAGTGCAGCTACTGCAAATAGATCAGGAGAAGGCACATGGATCCTATTTTTCTCAAATGAATATTTTTTGCTTGCGACCAGCTGCCATCTTTGTGGCCTTCTCCACGCTATAACTCTGACACAGGTCTTTCCTCTCCATCAAAACACACACAGAAGATTTCTCTTCTTGTGCCCAGCATACCCGCTCCAAGATGTATCGGCCAGCATCTGAATTATTTCAAATGAGGCTTTTTAATTCATTCATTTACGTTACCTGTTTTTCAGCAGTAAAAGCTGGCATTTTTCAGCAATGTCCTAGTGGATAATGATTCCCTAATCTGCGTGATACCAGAATGGACTGGACGATGAAGGACTTGCAGGAAACCTCCTGACACGTCGTCCGCCATGGCTGCAAAGCCTTGAGGAAATATTTTCACCCCGAGGCCGCAGTAGCCCAAGGCGGGGTCTCAGGGCAACGGGTCTCTATAGGAGCCCTCACAGAGACAAACGTTCGCCTCAAAGCTGCGGAGGAGAGTCTCGGGATAAGTTTATTGGGGGATGGACTGCGGAGAAAAGTCTCAGAATAAATTTATGGGGGGGGGGGGGGGAGAATAATAAATAAATTTACTGGGGGGAATGCCCGCGCAGTGGGGACCCCCATCTCGGCGGCCCCCAGCGCCCTCGGAACGATGAGCTCGGGGTGCTGTTTCCGGAAAGGAGGGAGGGAGGACGGGGGGCGGGTTTGAGCGCGGCACCGCCAGGCAGTGCGCCTCGGCGGGCGGGCGGCGGAGAGGCCAGCGCTGCCGGCGCGGCGGGCTTGGCGCCTGGGCCGCCTCCCTCCGCCTTCCCTCGGCTTCGCCCACCGACCGCGCGGGAGGATGAACCTGGAGCGGCTGAGGAAGCGGGTGCGGCAGTACATCGACCAGGTGAGGCGCGGGGGAAGCGACCGTTGGTGCGGGGTGGGGTTTGCCGGGGAAGGGGCGGCTGGCGGCCGGCTGGCTCTCCCCGAGGGAAAGGCCCTCTCGGCCCGGCTCCCCGGCGGAGGGAGGCCTGGGGAGCGGGTGCAGCGGGTGCCAGCCTCTGTGGCCGCGGCGGGGGAGTTAATTTTGAAATAATGCCCCGTTTCCTCTGGCCGAGGAGGGAGCGGGGGCGGGCGGGGATGCGGTGGGCCGGAAGCGCCGGCGGTGCGGTCTCGGCTGGGAGCTGGGGCCTGCGGCCGCCGCGCAACCTGACGGCGGCATTTTCGTGGGCTCTTCCTCGTTCGGAGGAGGAGGAGGAGGAGGAGGGCGGCCCGCTGTGGGAGCGGTAGGGCTGCTGGGTAGCGCAGGCATGGTGGCAGGATCCCTCCCTCACGGGTTGTGCAAGCTGGGCCGTGCTTACCCGGTGGTTACCGCTGCCCATCGTGCTAACCTGCCGCGCTGCAGACTGCTATTAGAAGGGCGGTCTTGTTTTCACTTGTTGATGGATTCAGCAATTATGTTGCTGCAGGGCAAAGAAACAAACGAAAAAAAATAACCAACAGGAAAAATGCATTAATAAATTAGATTAAGTATAGCATGAAACTGCTCTGCTCTATTTCTAGTTCAAAGACTTCATACTGGCATCGCTACTGAGAGAAACCCATCCCTTCAGTTAGCACAAACACTTGTGTGTGTGGCCAGCAAGTCTGACCGAAAGATTGATTGGGGACCTAAGTTAATTTGGGAGATTTTTATTGTTTCGTTTTGCTGTAGTCATTTGAGTTAAGCTGGTTCCCCAAGCTGCTTTGCCACGCAGCTGTATAGACACTTGTGCAGTCCCGAGGAAGGGGCATCACGAGGAACATGGGCCTGCTTCTTTGGGTAATATAGTCAGCTTATAGTACTATAGAACTACTCAACAAAAGTCGTATATTGCCCTGTAGACCTGGATTATGCCTTTCTTTTGTGGTGTTGAGAGTTATTTAAAACCCAGTTCTTGCAGACAGCTATTACATATGTGGGGTTCTGGTTTGGTTTTTTTGTTGGGTTTTTTTTGTGTTGTGTTTTTTTTCCCCCGCCCGGCAGTGCAGATTAAAACCAAACTATTTTCTCTTGGCAAATTTCCGGGGCATTCTTAGTCCCCATGGAGTAGGGAATGTAAGAATACAGAATATACAGAATAGACAAGACCACTTAGGTCATGGAGTGTAGTGCTTTGTGAGGACTAGAATACCATCAGTGTGCATTTTGGAACAGTTTGCCAAATCTCTACTTCAAAAGCATAAAACAGTCTCTAAGATTGTAAACAAACTCCACAACTGTAATGTTGCAGGACAGAGAAAAAGTGATCAAGGCTTTTATAGTGTTGCAAGTCCTTGCGATGGCGGGATATCTGTTAAATGTCCAGCAGATCTGGGAAGCATATTATACCTGACAGCATGGAGAAGGATACACTACTCGAAAGGAGGATGTAGCGAGGTGGAGGTCGGTCTCTTTTCCCAAGTAACAAGGGATAGGACGAGAGGAAACGGCCTCAAGCTGCGCCAGGGGAAGTTTAGGTTGGATATTAGGAAAAACTTCTTCACGAAAAGGGTGGTCAGGCACTGGAACAGGCTGCCCAGGGAAGTGGTTGAGTCCCTATGCCTGGAGGTGTTTAAAAGATGGGTAGACGTGGTGCTTGAGGACATGGTTTAGTGGTGGACTTGGCAGTGATAGGTTAACGGTTGGACTCGGTGATCTTAAGGGTCTTTTCCAACCTTAACGATTCTATGAAAAACAGTAGCCCCTGCTGATCTTCTCATAGAATAATCTCAGCCAATTCTGTGAGGTTTTGCCTAGCACCCCAAATGTGATGGCTACCTTAGCTGAGTTAGTGGGATAGACCTGCAAACTCTGCTTCCATCGGATCTCTAGTTGCCACCAGTGTTATCCATTTCACCCGCATCTCCTGAACTGAGGCCTTAACAGTCAAACTGAGTATCCAAGGATAAGGGGAAATTCACACAGGGACTATGGTTTGTGTGAGGTTAGAGCATCTTGACTGGAGAATTAAAATTTCTTAATCAGAGTGGTGCTGCTGAAGTTTCCTGAAGTAATTTATATGACCTTTTCTTAATATAGTATTCTCTTTCTTCTAAAATGTAGCATTTATTTTAACTGGAAGGAGGGGATTCTTGCTACTTTTTCAGTGATATCAAATCAGCTAACAACCTATTACCATACTTACGTAGCACATACCTTTTGGTCAAAGACATCTGCATTTTATTGAAAATAAATGAACAACCCCAGCTGAAATTACTTTTTGATATCTTTTAGAAGTTACAGTACTTGCCCTTTTGAACTGTTTTTTGAACTTATAAAGACCTCAAACGTGAATCGCTGTCCATTAGAGGCTACATGCACAAGATTTTAAATGTGAATGATGTGCAATATATTTCAAAATAGTCCAGGAAAGCTAACCCCAAATAAATACTAACTATTTCTATTATGCTTTTACAGCAGCAGTATCAAAGTGCCCTGTTTTGGGCAGACAAAGTAGCTTCACTGTCTCATGGTAAGCAGTTGCTTTTTACATTGCTTTTGATTAACTTCTTTCTGATAGTGTTTCATTTTGGTTTTGTTGTTTTCTTAAAGTTGTTTGGCTAAATGTTGAAGGAGTTTGGTGTAAGTGCTTTTCTGTGATCTCTGGAATGCCATTTTTCTAAATAGGGCAGGGCCAATCTTCCTTCCCTTTTGAACTTTGTGTTAAAATTAATGTTTGGCCAAACCTTAAGGTTTGCCTACCTTAAGAGACAAAAAAAAAGAGTGAGCTATGAGAGACAATGGTGGTTTCCTGCAGGACTCACTGTTGCTCTGGGCGACAAGTGGAATGCAGGTTTACAGAGTGAGTTGATGCTGGTAGCCTATGTCTGCCTACAGCCATGGTCTATTTACACTTCTTAAAATTATTCTAGGGGCTTGATCCCACAAAAGCCTTGGTTGCCAATAAAGTAGGAGAGTACTAAGCTGTGCTTCTGCAATCGTAACTTCAAGCTGCAGAAGTCTAATGCTTTCACTTTCACTGTTGTTAGGTTCCCACTGGTCTTTTTTGAGAGCGACAATTCTGGGTTGGTTTTTTCTGCCCTGTGTCCATGGGCAGGGTAACCTACAACTGCTGTTTTTTTTAGATCGGTACCACTGTTGTCGTCTTCTCATGACACACCTCTAGTGTGAGATTCTTTGTATTCACTGTCCAGTGTGTTATCTGATGTCTTTAAAGTTAAAATCTGATTATTTTTTTCATTTTACTCTCTCATTGATCGATATAAATTATAAGTTGTGTTTACACACATATATATATTAAAATATATATAAAAAAATAAAACTTTGTAACTGAATAGGATGCTAGAATAGGGGAAAAATACTTTTCTAGTGAAGAAAAAAGTGAGTATTCTGTATGAAAGTGTTTAAAGATACGTTATAAATTAATGGTTTATAATTTGTTCTTTTATTTTAGAGGAACCACAAGATATCTACTGGTTGGCCCAATGCCTTTACCTAACAGCTCAGTATCATAGGGCAGCACATGCCCTCCGATCGCGGAAGTTGGATAAGGTAAGCCATTTAGTCAAAGACTTACTACCGTTACTCCACTTTTAAACCTCTGCTGCTAACCACAGTGACTTCTTCACCATCAGAGGATAAGGTTTATGGGAAAAGTAATTAAACTACATCATGCAGGTTTTTTATCTGAAGCAAGTATAGCCCTATGTTCAATCGGCCAGATTGAAACTGTTGTCCCCAGATGAAGGGGTCCAAGGATGTAACTGCAGCAGGTATAGGAAGGTGGAGTGTCACTTCAGCTGTAGTTGTTTAAATTGTCCTTCCGCTCTGCTAATGATGAAGGCAAGAGTGAAGCAAGAGTCCTTTGAGAGTTCAATAGTAGAGAAAGTGTTTACAGACTTAGTCATTTTGGTCAGGAAAGATTTTTGGAGGTGAAAGGGATGGAAAACCCATACAACTGAAAAAGGAGAGCGAAAAATGGAGTCCAGCAGTGTAAGTATACATGCTCTCTCTTTATAACTAATATGTATGAAATTTCTCTTTCAGTTATATGAAGCATGTCGCTACCTTGCAGCTAGGTGTCATGTGAGTACACGTTTTAACCTCTATTGGAAACAAACCAAACTAAATAAAAAATATATCTTGGGAAGATGAGGTACCTGACAGGCAATGTAGATGTCTATGTTCATCAGAATAACAGGTTTAGATTTTGTAACAGTTGATTACATTCTCTAACCTTCAGTATGGTCACTGGAGTATCTGTTGTGGCACTCTTCTGAAGAAATCCAACCAACCTTTTTTTCCAAGAAAGAAAATACTCCTCTAATATTTTGCAGGGAAAGAACATGAACCGTTTTCGTCTCATGTCTTCATGTTTACATCTTTAATCGGTTGGTTGTAGTCTGACCAGAGGAGATCTGATTTATGGTTGTATAAATATAGTTAGCAGCTTTATACTTCTGTATAAAATGTGATATGTAAATAGTAAAATGCAGTGCTTTCACAGGAAAACTGAATCAATTGGTAGATTAAATATTTGGGTACAAGTTACTCCCAGGGAGATTCCAGTTGGATATGAGAGGGAAATTTTTCACGATGAGAACACTCAACCATTGGAATAATCTCCCCAGGGAAGTGGTTGACTCTGGTACACTGGACACGTTTAAGACTCAGCTGGACATGGTGCTGGGCCATCTCATCTAGACTGTGCTCACGCCTAGAAAGGTTGGACCCGATGATCCTTGAGGTCCCTTCCAACCTGGTATTCTATGATTCTATTCTATGATGATATAGAAATTTGAAATAGAATAATGTGCTGCTTATAGAATAAGATCATTGTATTTTATTAAAACTTGTATTAACTATTTTTAGAAGCATATTTGCTTCTGTGATTGCATAAAGCTGAAGAATAGATTTTTCTGTAGGTGTTAATTTTATATTTTTTTGCGTATCATAGATGACTAGTAAAATAGTTGGCTGCAATTGTAAAAGGACATATGTGCAAATAAGAATATGCATGCATGAAAAACCTGCTGACAAGCACTGGTTGTTGCAGTCTGTGCCTTTGAAATGTGACGCTGTGTTTATTGGTGCTTTACGTACAGATGTTTCAAATCCCAACCTTATTTTTTACATGCATGTGTTTGGCTAGTATGCTGCAAAAGAACATCAACAGGCCCTGGATATTCTTGATATGGAAGAGCCAATCAACAAAAGACTTTTTGAAAAGTACTTGAAGGATGAAAGTGGATTGAAAGACTCTACCACAGACTGGGAGATGTCACAATCCTCTGTAAGTGATGTTTTTTTAAAGAAATATTTTTATAACTGAGAAAAAAATGTGTCAGGTCAGAAAGTGATTTTACAGCTGCATGAATATGAAACTCTGTGTTTAAGCTTTCTTTTTTAGATAACGTAATTTTCAAAAATGCTGAATTGTTCTCCTTTCAGTCAGAAGTCGCATGTTAGCTTGCCTGTATGAAAGTAACTTAGTTTGCAAAAATGAAGAGTGCTTTTCAACAACTTCCCATAAATTATTTGCAGACACTTGGAAGGAAGTTCATGATCTAGCATTGGTTTTTAGAGTCTTTTAGCTCTATGCTGCAATTTCAGTCTTGATAATGTAAGCTAACACTTCTTTCAATTGGGCTGGCGGTTCTACAGTAACAAAGCAAGTTTTCTTCTCCTCCAGATATTTTTAATGAAATATTTCCTTAATGACTCAAGTGTTGTTCTCAGTGGGACATTTTTTGGTCACACTTGAAAATTATGTGACGCGCAGGTGAAGTTTTTGAAGCTCAGTGAAATAATTCTGTATAGGCATACAGTGAAAAGGGAT
Organism: Nipponia nippon; assembly: GCF_047370975.1. Classification (NCBI taxonomy): domain Eukaryota; kingdom Metazoa; phylum Chordata; class Aves; order Pelecaniformes; family Threskiornithidae; genus Nipponia; species Nipponia nippon. The sequence goes on along the minus strand of NW_028262336.1, from coordinate 64,940,772 downwards.
CGGTACCACGTGTAGGCTGAAGAGTCTGTGAAGAGTCTTTACTTTCGGAGTTATGAATTGAAGTTTATTAGCTGAAACTACAGTGAAGGTGATTGACAGATGGCATTTTCCCTGTAAGACTGAAGTAGCAAAATGGGTTAAATCATCGATGTGAACGGATATCGGATGCTGGTGTTAATGGGCTTAAGGGAGAAGTGGATCAGACTTAGTTACTGCGGTGCACCTTAATGGGAACATTTAAGCTACCACTGCAAGCAAAGGAAGAAGTCCTCAGCTTTGGCTGTTCATTCTTGCTCCCCGTTCCATGGTACTCTGGCCCAGGTGTTTGCGTGGCTCAGTATTGAACTAAACTGGGAAACTATTTTGACGGAAAAATAACCCAGCCAAAAAACTCAACTTACATCAGTCCGTGCCTTCACAAATGCTTGTGATAATGTAGTTCACTCATGCGAGGGCGGGTTTGGTTTGCCAAAGGACAGAACTACTGAAGTGGGGACTGCTACAAAAATTTTTAAATCAAAACTCCTCTCTAGGAATGTAGCTTTTTCCAACTTAATGTAGTTAGTTTCCACAGTCACTAGTTCCAGAGTAAGAATGACCGGTCTCTGAGCTGGTAACAATATTACCACATTAGCAGCCCCCTGGGGTTTACTAGTTGTTAATGCAGCTATACTGTTTCTAGTGTGTGAACTCCTGAGAGAGTTGGTCTGTCTCGTTTGTCTGATGATATAGTGAAACGATACATGAAATGGGTTAACTTTCTTCAAGTAACTTGCTGACACTTCTGTTGCCTTCTGACTGAATTGAACACCCATCTATGGAGTTTTGAAAGAACATGTTAGTTATTAGACATCTTAGCACAACTTTATGGTAATAATGATCTTTCACGACTTTCATTTTTGAAACATCTATGTTTTGGGTTGACAAGAAGGGTGTATTTTTCTGCTCAAAGTAGTTGAGTCCATTGATCTGGCCCTTTTCATCTCAACTGTGGCCGTTCTTGTCTTGCATGAAATATGTGGTTTAATAGTCAGCAAAGAAGTGAATTGGCTTTGGAAGCGACAATTTCCCTGTGTTGACTATGAAGGGAATTTAGCATAAATAGCTTACAACTCGGTATCAGAGAGGTGGATGCTGGAAGTAGAAAAGATAAACTCTATCCTCCCTCTACTTATTTCAAGCAGGTGTTCGTTTGGCAGTAGATAACCTGACAGGGTATTCATTTAATTTTTTTTTTTTAAGCTAGTAGAGACAATACTTTTATTTTAAGACAGCACTAGAAAACCAGGTTCCATCATACATGAAATGCTTTTTACTTTTCAGGGAGCCCATTTGATTTGTGCTCAAAACCAAATTGCAAACATTGATTCAGTCTTTGACCTCCAGCCCTGCTTTTCCACCAGATCAAGAGCTCTATATGCCTTTTGCGAGGGAAGATCTATGATGCTTTGGATAATAGAACCCTAGCAACATACAGCTACAAAGAGGCCTTGAAGCTTGATGTTTACTGCTTTGAAGCATTTGATCTTTTAACATCGCACCATATGCTGACGGCACAGGAAGGTCTGGATAGCAGTATTTCTCAAATACAAGTAAAATTTAGCTGCTTTCTCAATATGCCTTATCCTGGGTAAAAGTTAAAGCAATACTACAAGTAACGGACTTTAAAATGTTAAGAAAAAATAGAAAATGTATGAAATGAGTGAAAATTATAATCCGCTCAAATTTACATTTGAACTTAATTTTTCAGTCTTGCAGTGCTAAGATTAAAAGAAACAAAGTAACCCAGCTGCCCTGTTTGTTAGTTCCGGAAGCTCCCACACTCTTTGCCCAGCCTAAACAATGTTTTTCCTGTGTTTTCAACTTCACGGCTTTGAGTCCATGAAATGTTACTGGTGTTTGCTTAGTTACAGTAGGCATTGGTTAATATAACATTCTGAGTGATAAAATTTGACATGTAGAGTAAATAAAAATAGTGGTGTGTTATGTCATGTTCGTTAAATTGTATTTAAAAGTGTAAAAGGAAAAACTAAGAATTCAATCATTAATTTCCATAATTAGTAGTTTTATCTGTTTTAGTGTATCTGTACTGTTATCTTCCTTGTAGTTTCGGGATGAGCATCATACAATGTTGAATCTTGCTATTTCTTCTGTAACATGACCGCTTTAATTTTTTTTTAATTCACATAGAAAAAGAACTTCTTGAATCTCTACCTCTTAGTAGACAATGTACAGAAGAAGAACAAGAATTGCTTCACTTTTTATTTGAGAATAAATTGAAAAAGGTAAACCCCAAAACTGACCTAAAAGCTGGAGAACTGATTGGAAGTCTTGACTTCAGGTGTAAATTTTCTTGGATTTCATTTATTCTGAACATTGGAATAAATAAGGGCATTGTAGTTTTGGTTATTTTAAAATCCATGATGCAGTAGATATCACTTTATGGGGGTAGTATAACAGTTTTGTGTAAACTTATTTTTTGGTGTGGTGACAGCTTGAAATTCTGATTTCTTATTTTTTTTTTTAGCTTTATTTCTTGAGAAACTTCTAGGTGGGGAAAAAGAATGTTAATAATGTAGGCAAAATGTCAGTTACCTGAAAATACTAGGATATAACATTATTCCATTTTTCCAAAGACAATGTGAGCACTCTGAAAGCCAACTATATATTGCTCAGTATTCATTTCTACATCCTGCACTTAAGATATTGACACTGGCAAACATCTTTCATGTTTTAAATGAGCTTTTAAGTATGTTATAAAAAACTGTTTTACCAAATACATGTTTTATGGACTTTCAGTTTAAAACTAAGAATTTTAAGAAGCTTAATGCTTCTTAAATATTCTTTTAGAACTAAAAATATTCATACCATCTGATTTTTAGATTGGTTATTGTTTCACATGTTTTTTCTTTTGTCTTTCAGTATAATAAACCTAGTGAAACACTGATTCCTGAATCAGTAGATGGTCTTCAGGAGAACCTGGATGTGGTAGTATCCTTAGCTGAAAGACATTATTATAACTGTGATTTCAAAATGTGTTACAAGCTTACTTCGGTGTAAGTATACAAAGCAACTTTGAGGGTTTTTTCTCATGTGGTGTAGTATAATAATTATGCCTGGACTTACAGCGAATATCATTGTTCAATGGATTGACATACGTAAGTCTGATACAAAGATTCAGGTATTTAAAATGTGTAGTTTGTGCCTGGCAAGACACATTATTTTTACGACATGTAGCAGAAGTATCCAGAGCAAAACTCCAGTTAATCAGCACTGTGCTGCACTTCCCTTCATCCATCCTCTTCCTTACTCTGGTACCTTCAGTTTTGTGTGTTCTCTGCCTACTTCTTGTCTGGCCTTCAGAACGAACAGGTTTGGATCAGTTGGTTAGGATGTATGATTTCTCTGGCTGACTGAAGTTACGTTAATTTTGATGTGCAAAGTATCGTGTCTCGGTTGTTACACGGCTCAGGAATACACTGCTGCTTGGATGTCAGATGGGTCAGAACAACAACATAGATTGCTTCTCAACTACTGTAAACCTGAACACGTGGTTGTGGAGTTATTTTTTGTGCTGGCCTGACAACTACCTTTTTAAGAAAAAACGTATTTTTGTGTATGTACTGCATAGTCTCAGAATATTAGTAGTATAAAATAGAAGGGGTTTTTTTCCTTTTTTTTTTTTGTAGTACAGCTTTTTCTTAGCTGAAGCAAGCCATCACTATGTAAAATATCCCATGGAGCCCAGTACAGGCAAGATTTTGGGAAGGCTGTAGAGAATGCTGACGGTTAGGGTGAATTTAAACATCCGAATAAAATCATGATCCTGTTGAAATAAATTACTCCCAATTAAGTCAGTAAAATTATACTATCACATCTTTGTTTCTGAAACTTAATTGCCACATAGAAAGTGGCAGAAGTAAATGTCTCCTAAGGAGGAGACTATCACAGATGCTAGAGCCTGGAAATGAGAGTCTGAGAAGTCCATATAACTTCAAAGTTTTAGACTCCCTTCAAGAGAGCATTTAATATACTTGTTTATATGTTCTTTTATATTTTCATTTGAAATGCTTTGAACTACTAAAAATGTCAGCTAAACTTTTAACTATTTCAAGGTGTACTTCTCAGAGAATGGAGTCATAATGTTGTACTTCTGATCTTAAGAGATTCCTTGAATAGGTTTCAAGACATCTTTTTTTTTTTTCCTCTGCTTAGTTTACCAAATGCTAATGCTTACAAAAAGGGCACATGCTTACAAGCCATGTCCTGCATGCAGTCTGTTGTCTGTGAGACTATCTTCTGTTTCTAAATACCACAAGAAATAAAAAATTAAAACTGAGCTAAATATGTTTCCTAAGGCATACTATTTAGTGTTAAGCTCTGAAAGTTGAGGACTATTGCTTGAAAGTTGCTGTAAAATGTATGGAAAAGGTGAACAGAAATGTTGTTGCTTGCTGTTTGCTGGTTAAATTTCAAGTGACCTGCAAACAAATGTGCATTGTATTCTGTTTTTCTAATTGTATATTCAGCTTGCCAGAATTTTCTGTTATCCTCTTCTGTTAAGCTACATTAATAGTTATTTTTCTAGTCTTAAGATAGCCTTTATTATGTTGTTAATAGTTACCTTCTAGTCACAAATAGTTTTCTGGTGCCTAAAGTGGTAACTAAGTGGAACATTACACACTATAAAAGCACCTTGCTTATAACACATTGAAATTTTTGAAATGTGCATTGCAGACTTTTTCTTTTTTGTTTGTTTTTTTTTTTAGAGTGATGGAAAAAGATCCTTTCCATGCAAATTGTTTACCTGTGCATATAGGGACACTTGTGGAGCTTAATAAAGCAAATGGTAAGAAACACAACATTTAATATGAGTCAAAAGAAGATTGTAAAGCCTCAATTTTAAAAAAGAATTAAGGATGCCAAGAAACCCCCTTATATACTGTTTAAAAAATTAGAAATATTTTTCCTGCTACCTGCAGTCTCAAGAAGACAGTGGTAACTGGGAAGGAAGGGAGTTTCAGAGCTGACAGCAGCAGGGCAGGGAGTAGTTGTGCATGGAGTCTGTATTCATTCATGATCATGAGCGTCACTATCTTTTAACCACTGGGCTATGTAGCCAGAAAGTGAGCTTCACTGTGGCATTTTTGTTGTTTGATTTCTGTTTAGAGGTGATCTTCCTAGAGTATCTAGGTGTACTTTTTCTAATCAACAACAAAATAAAATATGTTCATTTAAACTAGAAGGAACTCTTGAGCAGTGTGTAGGCTTAGGTGGACATGCTTCTTCCATATTAGAAAAAAACTCTAGATTCTCCTTGCCTTGGCTTTGTTGTGAAGTCCTCTTTTTAGTTCAAACAAGTTAATAATCATGCAGCACCTTTGCTGGAATGACAAGAATAGCTTACTTGCAGCTGGGATGGCTTTTTTTCATTTCAGACTGCATATAAACATCCAAATCAAGTGAGTAGCTTGAATGTCTTTAAAACCAATTGGAAAATAGAATAAGGAGCTCATATGATTTGCATTCCCTCAAAGGATGGTGCATTGTATGTATGCAAATAGGTCATTAGGTGTACTAGTACTTCTCAATGTTTAGTAAATGTACTTTTCAGTTACTTGACAGTTAACTACATCTGAAAATGTGGCCAGTGCTCTTACTTTTCTTCTAAGTCTGCCTTAAGAAGTATTTTGTAAATAAGTTGGTATTTTGTAAGCCAGTTTTCATATTTGATTTTTCTGAAGCCAAGAATTGATGCAAAGTACTCCAGGACAAACTCATCACTTTGAGCACTGTACTCTGAAGAAATAGAAGTTTTACGTACTGTAATGCTATTTGTTTTGAAATTGCATAGACAATAGAATTGTTATTCTCATAACTAGAATTATTTTTATTAGAAAAGTAATCACTTAAAATTACTCCAAATAATATAATAACTTATTTGGTTTTGTCCTATTTTCAACATATTAATGCACAGGATTCTGCTTTGAAATTGATCTAGCCAGTACGTTATACCTTTTAGATGTGGGAAGTTCAATAGTGTTTTACCTTGACAAGATACATTGAAGTGTAATACTACAGGCATTTATTTTAATGTGTGCTAATGACCAAAGTTGTTGCAGAATTCTTAAGGGGTGGGATGTATAGCTGCTTATTTATGTGCTGTGAAGACTTATGGGTTGGGGTTTTTTTAGTTAGTTGCAAAACCGAATCTATTTTGAGGCAATTGGAAGCATTACCACTAAACAGAAAACATTTTTGTTCACTTGTGCATTAATAACTTTAGATGTTCTGGATATCTTGTATAGAAAGCTAAATGGCTTGAAACATCTTAATGTTTTAGCATGTTTTAATTTTCTTCTCTTGTTTCTTCCCGCTGTGTAGAGCTTTTCTATCTTTCTCACAAACTGGTGGACTTGTACCCAAATAATCCTGTAAGTTGTTCTAAGCCTTCATTACCAGGTGGTTTTTTCTAGGTGAAAACACATAAAAGTTATAATATAATAGCCAGTTTGAGCAACAGGATTCAAAATCTGTTTCTGGATGGAGCTAGTAAAAATGGCTCACTGCTTTTATTTTCTGTGCATTGTAATTTTCTTTACTAAGGTTCTTTTTTAAAACAAAGTGCCTGTAAAATATATTCAGTGTGAGGTATTCACTTTGAACAATAATTTAAAACAAATGCTACAGTAATAAATGTATATGCCTTTCTGGGCAACCTTTTCCAATGTTTGATCACCTTCATGGTGAAAGTTGTTTTCCTCTTACTCAGTCTGAATTTCCCATATTGCAACTTGTATCCATTGCCTCCCATCCTATCACTGCACCTGTGAGAAGAATCTGGCTCCGTCTTCTGCATTCCCTACCATTAGATAACTGAAGACAGCAATAAGCTTTCCACTTAGCTCTCTCTTCATGAGGCTGAACAAACCCAGTTAGTGACATACATGCCAGCAGTTCTAGCTTGTTTGTATTATCAAATAATTTGAAAAGCTGTGATTTCAGTGAAAATGTTCCTAACTTCTCTAATTATTATCTGTTCCTCTGTTTTGCATCACCTATCATGACGTTTCACTAAAGTCAGAGTGATATATCTAATAATATTCTGTTTTGATTTTAATGTGTAGGTGTCATGGTTTGCAGTAGGATGCTATTATCTCATGGTGGGCCACAAAAATGAACATGCCAGAAGATATCTCAGGTAAATTTTTTTTTTTCTGGCTTTCCTTTGTGAATCTGTTGCTCACTTGCTAAATAAGTATTTAATATTCAAGATTGATTGTAAGGTCATAAAGTAAACAGAAGCCTCGGTAAACTGGTTACTACTAAAAAATTCCTTTTGTTGGCACCGGGTTTTTTTTGTATAGCAATTTAGACCTCAACCTTCTAGATAATTTTAAAATGACATACAGACTTATGTGGGATCTCTTTTGGCTCTCACCTTCCTGTTATGGGCAGGTGTAGTCCCTGCATTTGCTCATGCTGCCAAGCTAACTACAGCTAGGTAATCAAGCCTCAGTTCTTAGCTTAAGGACACTCAGGCATTCTCCCAGGTTCAGGCTTCATATCGCAAAGGGAAGAGTTAGATAGAAAGTTCTGACACTTGGCTGTGTCTAGTTCTTTCTTTGCACAAGCAGCCTTGGATGTTTTCGGTTGGTCAGTTAGTCCAGTGGTCTTTCTTGTAGGTCTTCTGTATGTGTATTGATTACCAGCACTGGCGAGCAGGACCTTGCTGCGAAGTAGGGCATTTGTTTTGGTGCTGTAAGCTTAAACTGGGAAGGCTTAAATCAATCTGTAAGGCTTTCATTTTTCTTCTCAAGACCTTTGTAGACAATATATGTAAAGATGGGTAAGTAATTTAGACTGTTTAAATGCCTGGTTATTTTGAGTAAACTCTTTAAATTCCTGACAAGTACCAGTGTGAAATTCTTCAAGAAGCTGTCCTGAGTGACATAGGTGGTTTTGGTGGTGAAATAAAGGACATCTTTGTTACATCTGCAAGCATCCCTAGCCAGGAAGGGTCTCTAGATGTGTTAGGGGAAAAAGAGAAAAAACATCAGAATTCAGGGTGGTTCTGGTAAAGAGGAAAAAAGGTCTGGTAGAAGTGAAATAGTAACAAGATGCCCAAATTTGTTGGAGAAGAATGACAGTGTACAATTACAAGGCTAGGGACAACTGTGGGCTAGGCAGTAGTTTTTAGAAAAGGATCTGGAGATCCCATGGATAAAAGCACAAGCTCCCATATTATTGTTTTGGAGTCCCAGGCCATCATGCTGGAGCATGCTGAGCAAGGTAGGAGGCACAGCTGGGCAGTGCCCGGTAGCAAGTACTATTCTGGCTGCTCCAGAAGGAGCTATGTACATTCTTCAGATCTTGCAAAACGGCTTACCTCATCACAGCACCAATGAGGAAAAGAACATTTGTGATAGAACATAATCCATCTTTTATAACAATAACACAGCTGTATTGTAATTGTGTCGCTGTTGACAAGTCAACATGTGTGGAGAACTCAAGATGGATGTGAGACATGTGAACTCAATTCAAGAGAAGGCAGTAAACCAGCATTCTGGAGAAGGCGGCCAGTGAGGGAAGTTTCTGAAGGGATTGAAGCTGTTTAGGATGTGGGTGGGAAGATGCAAATATTCGAATATGTATTTTTGTCCCAGGAGGCAGAGAACAACCTGTGCTCTAGGATCTGTGATGAGAAATAATGAGTTTAACTGTGACAAACAAAATTAGATTAAATGTTAGGAAAAACTGAAGTGTTTAAGGATAGTTAAGCAATAGAGTAGATTACTTGTGGAACATGTAGGATCTCCATGTCAGAAGCTTTTAAGAAAAGACTGGGCACATCTGTCATGAGCTGTTTAGTTATGAATGCCCTTGCCTTCAGACTGAGAAGGTAACCTACAGAGCTTTCCAATGTTCCTGTCAAGTCCATCTTTCTGTAAAGACTTCAGGTTGCAGTCTTCAGCTCAGGACTTGAGTGACATTTTGTATACTTCTCTCTTGCACGGCAGCTGTCTGTGATACGAGAAGTACTCGTCTTCATTAAGGCTAGTACAATTACATGGCAAAATTTCTTCGACCTAAGTGTTCATTTGGTATTTTCATATCCTGCTTGTGAAACTTATATTGCTAGAATATATATATATTGAAATGTATAACTAGAATTTTGTAATACATTATGAGTCACTACTAATGTTTTCTGTATTTTGCCCAATTCACCTATGATATCATTGTTTATGTTCAATAATATCAAATAATTCCTGCTGTCCATGAACAGCAACAGAAATAATACAATGAATTCTTGAAAAGGTGTGATACTTTTAAGTGCTAAGTAGTTTGTTGAACTTTTAACTTTGTTTACCACTGGTCATTACAGAAGATTATCTTAACGGATACCTAACTATGTGGCATAGCCTTGCTATGGAAGTAGTCATCTGAAGCAGACGAAATTTAATTTCAGATGCGTTTACTTGTGACTTGCTCTTGTTTTCAGCAAAGCTACTACACTTGAGAGAACCTACGGACCTGCGTGGATAGCATATGGACATTCATTTGCAGTTGAGAGCGAGCACGACCAAGCAATGGCTGCATACTTCACAGCTGCACAGCTCATGAAAGGGTATGTCAAAAATGTCATATTCAGAAAAATTAAAATTAATCCATAAATAGTGTAGAATATTGACCTATATCCCTTTAAACAGTAGGATATGTTTGCAACAATTTTCTGTAGAGAACAAAGGAGAAAAAAAACCCAAATAATTTCATCATCTGCATTTAACTGCATTATTTGTGATTGCTGTTGTGATTTTTATAAGTTCTAAAGTCGAGATTTATATTTAGGTAATCTGTGTTCTACCTGAAAGTTCTCTGAAATTTGTGAATAATGTTTGTCATACCAGGTCATAAACTGCTGTGTAGTAATATCTTGAACAGCTGTTTCATGCTGTGGAGAAGGTTGTAAAATGAGTAGTGGACTAATCATGTCATATTGCATGAAGAACTATAGTATTTGACTGTAGTTACTGGAAAAGGTAATCCCTTACCATTATTACTTCTTCCATATTCCATTTGTAAATGAAACATATGAAGGAAACTAGGGAAAAAAACCCTCAGAACTAACTTGAGCACTGAGAGAATACGTGTAATTCCAGAGCAAGTTACAATTATGTATTGGAGTTCAAATTCTTGTCAACAACTAACAAAGATGTGCAGTCTTTTAAACTGCCCCTTAGGCTAATAGTCCATTTAAATCAGTTTTTACTTGGATGTACATAAACATATGCAAACACAGTTGGCATTTCTTTGTAGTTTGTGATGCCATTCCTCATAAGTGCATGTTTGTTTTTCTGTGGCTTTATTTTTTTAGGTGTCATTTGCCGATGCTCTATATTGGACTGGAATATGGTTTGACCAACAACTCAAAGTTAGCCGAAAGGTTTTTCAGCCAAGCTTTAAGCATTGCTCCTGAAGATCCTTTTGTTATGCATGAAGTTGGAGTGGTTGCATTTCAAAATGGAGAGTAAGCTTGCAAAACAGGATTAAATACAATCTTAAACGTGGATTATTCTGAAGTGTAATGTGTCAATATATCTACTAAAGTACTTACATTGAACTGTAGTTTCTTTTGGTTCTAGTTTAGATGGTGTTTACCCTAAACCGCTGCTTTCTACATTGTTCTTCGTTGTTTAAGATTGAACGAGGAAAGCGTTTAATGCTTGAGGAACATGCAGAGATCGATTACTATCTTGTGTGTGCCTGTCATTGGGTAGTTGCATGCCTTGAAAAGGCATCTGTCTGCACACACAGGTGCATGCATGCTGTGAAATTTTGTACAGCAAAACATTTTGTCAGCTCAGGAGGTTCCAAATATATTCTGGAAAAACTTAACAGATACAAGAACTATTTACTGAATATTCTTGGTTTGCTTCTGATTTTTTAACTTTGTCTTGTTAGCTCTTAGGAGCACATGTAAAATATAGCCAACATAAATTACTGGTTTTTACATCTAATTTCACTCATATGATGAAATAATGTCAAAGAACTGTTCCTTGTAACACCATTTTCTCTTTTTCATTTCTCAGTTAAAACTCTTCACTAATTTACTTTTCTTTCCCCCTACTCCCTCAATTCTTAGCTGGAAAACTGCAGAAAAGTGGTTTCTTGATGCTCTGGAAAAAATCAAAGCTATTGGAAATGAGGTATTTTTCCTAACAACATGCATGATTGTAAATTTGTAAAACTCCGTGTAATATCTTGTGACAAAATATGCTGTGCTTATTTTAAGATAGAAGCAATATAATATAAATTTGACTTTAAAACTTGGGCTATCTACTTGTAATTGAGTATGTTGGAGTTTTAGATGAGAATCATCACGTTATCTTCAGTTCTACAGGAAAAGGCAAAAAGTATGTTTCTATATAAAATTAAAAGAAAATAAGCGTTAACTGGAGAGTGGAATCCAAGTCTCATTCTCAGTACTGGGTCTTGGTAGACCAGTGGTTCTTGACCTCAGCGTGGAACTGGGTGCACGTGTGAAGATGGTTTCTGCCACCTTCAGTGTTAGCCATTTCTGGAATGACTTCCACTTTTGTTTGGATGTAATCCTGTAGATACGGATTTGTTTTCTTTCTACCAGGTAGAGCCACCCTGTGGGAATGGGCCCAGGGATGCTTAACTAATTTTCTGAAAGTAATCAAAACAGTCACTGGTAAAAAGTTTGTCAGGAAATGTGCTTGTAGTTAAGGTGCTTTTGTGAATCAACAATCAACCATTACAACCCTGATTCCTCAAAAGCTGGAACACACAAATGAGTTTGTACCTACTGGTAGTACTGTTTATTTTATTTGTGTGTTGTCATCTTGTCTAAAGAAACACGTTGTACCAGAGTAACTTAAGATGCCTTAATGAAAACAGTACCACCTTGTGACAGGCTTCTTGTGAATTTTAAGATAGGTTTTCTGAATTTTTAGCTTAAATTTATTTAATGAGAACACCACCTCGTGCTACTATAACTGCTAACAAAGCATCTCCTATCAAGATAATGAAGTTGCTTCTAGAGCACAATAAACCTTCTATAAAGTGGAAAGCACTGAAAAAAATAGAATCTTCATGTGGACAAGGCACACATTTACTAAAACAAACTGCACAGATACTAATTTATATGCTCACCATGCTATAAATAGGGTTGTTCTGTTTTAGTTAAAGCTGTATTGTTGTTCATGTGAATGCTACAAACTTTGTAGATCAGGCTTAAATTTGTGCATATGCCTAAATTCTTTTATGTGTGGCGTTTTTCTTGTTTATTGAGAAATACTAAATATCAACATATCTATAAACACACAATTGGAAATTTAGACTTAGAATGGGAAACACCTGAAATAACTAGAGATACAGAGATACTCTTACCTTGTTATAAATCCCAAATTCATAACGCAATCAAGTCCAAATGATTTTTAATTTCAGCAAAAAGTGGTTTAAGGATTTTGTTGGCTCAGATTGTCTTCCGTGTGCCTTGTGAATGAGCTAATTTATTTAAAGCAGATGAAGTTAGACCGTGGAGAAGACAGAAAAGAGATCTTCAGTATTTATGATTATTTTACAAACACCTAATTTGGGGGGTCTTCAGTGCTCCTACGCTGAGAGACTTGATGTGATTTTTACTTAAGCAGAAAACAAATTTTGTTTGATTTGCATCCAAGTTTTACTATTTGACTATCACTAAAGAAATTTAATTGGGTTTGGGGAATAGAAAAAGCAGAAAAATGAGTTATTGAGTAAATGTTTTGAGCTTAAATATGTGTTTCAAAAAGAACTGAAAATGCTTGTGATATTTTTCTTGGTCATGAATGAATTGCCTTGTTCATTTGTATGTTGGTTTTTTTTAAGGTAGACAAAATTCAGTCACAATCTGGGAAGCTGCAGTTATTTGAATTGTTGCATTATTTTGCAGGTAACAGTTGATAAGTGGGAGCCTTTATTGAACAACTTAGGACACGTCTGCAGAAAACTCAAGTAAGCAGAATACTGGAGCTACAATTATCTGGAATACTACGCAAATATGTTTTCTCTAGGCCTATTTCTCATATAAAAACTATGTACAACATGAGAGCAGTGTAGAAGCACCTTATATGAACAAGATTCCCTAAATCAGCTTGTGAACATAAATACATTAATTGCCCCTTATATCCAGTTTACTGCACACAAGTTAAAGCATGTAATGTAAAAAGCCTTTCCTTAACTATTGATTCTTATTAGATAGGAATCTGGTCATAGGCTTTTAGATTCTTGTATGGGTGTAAATTCTAACTGGCTACTGTCCCAGTCCTGACATACTTGAATATGCCCACTGATTTAATTAACATAAATGTGATTTTGTGCTGATTAATTGCTTCAATCAGCACTTACGGGGTTTTTATTGAAGTGAAATATTCAGTGACGTTAACACAACAATAAAGTATGACTTCGTGGTTTTTGAGAACAGAACTATTTCATATTTCATTTCGCATTTCCGTTCTAGGAAGAGAAAAAGCAAGTGCAAAGTACATATGCAAGCTTTAACAGTTTTAACATAGAGAAATGTTTTCTCATTAATTACCTTAATCTGATTTTAACCAGTGTTTTCTTTCGTTTAATCAGTACCGTATCTTTTTTTTTTAGTGTCATGGGTTTAATTGTCCAATTGGTGTATACTGTAATTTTTGTTTCAAAGCTGCTAATGAGAGCGTGATTATGGTAGATATAAGTTGTACTTCTGCTTTGGCAGTAATTGCTTTGTGCTTGAATTGCCAATTAGTCGTCATTTTCATTATGAAATACGGATGTATAATAGTTACCCCTTCTGCCAAGATCAAACAAAAGGCACTGTTTCTGGAATCTATTCATGAGTGTAATTGCAGGTTTTTTCCAAATACGTGTTTCAGTTACAATTCCTCTTGTCTCTTTTGAATTTCTACAAAAAGTTAGCAACTGCTTACATCACACTTAGGACAACTTGCATGGTATTATTTGTTCAGGTTCAGAAAGCCAACCTCATGTATTTCTACATCCTTGTAAACTATCTTTCAAGAAAATCAAATTGAGAATTTAGGCAGCTGTACATATGCTTCGACAACTTACAGAGTTCTGTAATAACTCATTTACTAGTGTTCGTAATACATGATATTGCTATTATGAAAAAGCTTACTGGATACATGTCTACTCACTAGCATTATGTGGTTGAAATTTGAAAGCAGCATATTAAAATACAGTGGTAGTTATCTTTATTTTTAACAGCTTGGTACTAGGATCTCAGACGTGACAATGTAATTTCTCAGAGTAATGCCATAATGTACATTTAATCCTGGTTTTATAAAATAACAAATGCAATAGGCAGTCTACTTAATCGATAATTTTCAAAGAAAGGGTGGCTGGTATTTGAAAGAAATATGTGTAGACCTTCTTTTCTGAGAAGACAGCAAAATGGAATTGACAAAAGTACCAGTGTATGTGGCACTTAAAGGTTGTGAAATTTCTGCCCAGAGAGCTTTTCTCACTTTGAACAATGAGTGATTGCTCCTTCGCTACCCTGGGGAGGAAAATGGAAGCTAATGTCACAATGAGCAGCATTAAACATCTGAAGCAATTTACCATATCAGATTGCTAAGATCATCTCCAAATGGGGTCTAGCTGTAGGCAGCTGTTGTGCTACATAAGGGGAACAAATGATCTCTCAGTTACATTGAGGAAGAAAATTGTCAATATCCATGAGTCTTTTGTGCATTCTATTATGTTCAGAGCATGAAGCAATAATTTTTAAGTTCTTGCAGGATTGCGTGCCACTGAGCTAAGGAAACTATCGATATAATGCTATAAAAACGCCTTTCACCCTGAAGCTTACTAATAGATCTTCTGTATTTAACCCGAACAGGAAATACGAAGAAGCACTGGAATACCATCGCCAGGCTCTAGTACTAATTCCTCAAAATGCTTCTACTTACTCTGCCATTGGCTACATACATAGTCTAATGGGCAATTTTGAAAGTGCAATCGACTATTTTCATACGGTATGTAACTGGCTTAAATTAAAGTGCTGGTCACAGATTCTGTTATTTACTGTTTCGTTCTGGTTTGGTTTTGGAACAGAGAACCAGCGTTTTATCCATCCTCCAAATTAGTGTTTATTTTATAATCTGCAAATTTTTTGAAGAATCTTCCTAAGTTTTCTATTGATTAGGTAAAAAATGGCCACTCTCTGAAACTTAGTACTTGGATCCTTCTTTGTTAGAAATTAATTGAGTATCATAATTGTCATATACATTTTATATGCACAAACTTCTCATGCAGCTGAAATGGTTTAAAATACTTCCAACCTATGCCTTGAAGTGGAGATTTTACAGCAAGTGCAGCATTTAAAGATAGGCTATTTTCTGTTGTCTCAGATTTATCTTTATTATATGATACTTGTGTATTATTATTGCAGGATAGTTTTGGTGATTTCATTTTCATAGAGTAACAGTGAATTTTCCTCAGTTGAATTTTCAGCGTTCAAGTTGACTGGCTTGAATTTAGCTGCAGTTCTATTTACATAGAAGCTTGTACTACGTATATTTAGTTGTAATTACTTGAAGCATGTCTCGATCTATTTCATTATAGACTGTAGGTTAGCTATACAAAATTAACTTCCTCGCAGGTTTTATAATCATTATTTTAGTAGCACGTTATACTTCATGATTTGTGAATGATTCTCTCTCTGTATACATATCGTTTTCTGGTTTTGTTTTTGTGCGTTGCTTGTTTACTACTTCAGCCAGTTCATGTAACAGTATTATTTTGGTTGCGCAACGTTTTGCTTCTACAGTGAACACTGTGCTCTGATAGCATTGTCGAACAACAAACTCGGAACCATCATGGACTTAAGATGTAAATGGTTTTATCTGCTACTGACTACTTTTTACTGTTGTTTTTTTTTTTTTTTTAATAGGCCCTTGGTCTTAGGAGGGATGACACATTTTCTGTCACAATGCTTGGACACTGCATAGAAATGTATATTGGTGATTCTGAAGCCTACATTGGTAAGTCTTTCACTTATGTGACTCAAAGTCATTGAGTCCTTTGAGAGGAGCCTTATTCTTGCATCAAGAAAGACCGTCTACCGTTACCTAGTTAACTTATAAAATAGAGTGTGGTTTTGTTTGTTTTTTATTGGTTTTTTTAATGGCTAAATGAGCCTGGTCATGTGCAATTGCTGACAAGTTCTCTGGTTTTTGTAAGCATCATGACAGTCAATTCTTACCAGTATAAAGAAAGGAAACACTTTGCCATTGGAGGTGGTGGTGGTTTCTTTTATAGAAAATATTGATTTGTGGCAGCTTAGAAACCAAAGGGAAGGTAGAAAAAATAGAAATATGGAGTTAGAAAATCAGAGGGCTTTCTTTCAGCTAATGCTGCTGTAAGACATATGAGCAAGGCATTTTCACCATGTCAAAACTCTGCTCTGTGGAGACAGGATAAATTCTTCTGCCTCCAAAAATAGAGCTCTACATATGGTAAAAAAAAGAAAGTGCTTCATAACAGTAATACATTATATTGCCATAGTTTGAAATATTCTATGAAAGCTTTCTGCCTCCAAAAAAACTTGATAGTGACATATTTCTGCTTCATTGAACTTACTGATTTATCTGTAATGAACACAGTTGATGTCTTGTCAAGCATGTTAATGAGGCTGAAGGCAGTAAAAGCCATCTGTGTGCTCTATTGCTTTTCCTGCAGATTTTTCACACTATTGAAGCAGATGTTTCTTCTCAATATTGTCTTGCTCCATATGTAGTCAGTTAACACATCTGGAAGAACCATGCAGCTGTGTGATATGCATTAATGCAACCCATGCTGTGTGTAACTTAAACAACAGCAAAAGCCTCTTAGAGAATTGGGAAGGGAATTGGCAATTACTTCTAATAACAGACTTTTGAATCTGAGTTGTGCTTCGTATATTGTGCTATTTTCAAGAAGGAGGCTGCTGTATTTTTTCAGAACAACTGTATTCAACTTCAGTCATTAAGCAGCGACAGCTCCCTGTCGGTCTGAAAGCAGAGAATCATAGTAGTTTCTGGATGATAGCTTCTTTGAGATACATTTTTGGGAGTGTTCACTTGGAATAAACTAATGGTTTGACTGTTCTCCTAGGAACAGAGATCAAAGACAAATTAAGATGTTATGACTTTGATGTACACACAATGAAGACATTAAAGAACATAATTTCACCTCCCTGGGATTTCAGAGAATTCGACATAGAAAGACAAACTCTGGATGAAAGTGGCATAGTAACATTAGAGACATCACATCAAAGGAAAAGTACAGATATCAGTCGCCCATTGGAAGAAGCATTTGAGATTGAAATGAATGAAAGTGATATGATGTTAGAAACATCAATGTCAGACCACAGTACGTGACCGTAAATGCTGCTATAGAGCTCATTTTGTCTAGGTGTAATATGGTTGTTTTAGCATTTTTGTTATGGTGATATACTTTCAAGAATTTGCTATTTTTATATGAATTCAAACTACTACGCTGTACTTCACACCGGAGAAATAATGCTTGCCTTAAGGATGATTAAAAAGTATACATGATGGACTATTTCTACAAAATGAATCATACACGATGAAGTTAAAAAATAAATTTACTTTTTTTTTAAAACTGTTTACTGATCCATGTGTGTGCCATCAGTTAGACTGTGAAGGTTTAAAAATAATAGTACTTAACATGGAACCGTTAACAATGTTGTTAAATTGAATAGCCAGTCTAATAGAGTATTATTGTGGCTTCTGAGTTTTCACCCTGTCTGTGAGGAATGCTTTCTTAGTAAATAGACGAAAAAAATCCATGAGGTTTTATACTTACTACTTTATAAGTATGTATTCCTTTTAAGGAGCAATTTCAGTGGTTTTCCATCATTTTGACTCTAATTTGGCATACATTAAATTGATGACAAAACATGTTACTTTGTTATATTTTCTCCTAGTTATTAATTTCAGTTCTTTATCATTATTCTATATTATATCACTGAAAGATCATTTAAGAATTGTTTTTGGTAAGCTGACTAGCCACCAAACTTGAATGGCATAACCGTTAAGATAAATCCGTCTTAACTTGCAATTAGCGTTACACTAAAGTTGTAAGCCACAGTGTACTACAGTAGGGACCACAGTCATTCTCTTTACACACAGTTGTTTTGTCAGTGCAAAGGATTAACTGAATAATACCCATACACAGTTCTTACCAGTCTCTGAAGTGTGGTATTTTTAAATGTCACTGGTTCACTGAAGAATGAAGTAGTAAAGCATATGCCTCTGAAACAGAAGCAGTGATTTGTCCATCCACTAAAGAGGACAGGTGTTTGCCTTCTTAGCATGAATGTTGAATGTATTTTGTGTAAATTTTTCCCTTCCCTTCTCTTCTTGCCTTTTCTGCATACATCGCTGTGTGGGGCTTAAAATTAAAAACTTAATGCTACAAGCTGTCATAATATTTTCTTCTGTGACTTCCAGCTATGTTTTGGCATTTAATGTTAGAATAGATTTCCTGAAGTTTAGCAGTCCCCACTGTAGTGTGAAGTACTTCAGAACTTCAAGAACTGGCAATTTTTCTGTAGACAAAGATTTTTTCATCAAATACAAAAATTATTTTTGTTTCAGTCAGCAAAATAAAATCATTGGTCTAAAATGTAATTTCTACGCTGTATCTCAGTACATTGGTGTTAACATTTAAACATGAATTTTCAATTATACTTTTAGCATAAAATGTATATGTTTGCTTATTGTGATATAATTTTCATCCACTTTATTGGGGCAAGGTATAAAAAAACCCTGACATATTAGTGCAATTCATGAAATATTTCCTATCCCTTTTTTTTGGCACTTTATGTAACTATGAGGAGACAAGGGCTGAATCCAAGTCCCTGTATTGAAACCTTGCTGTCATTTTTGCTTTCCAGCAGTCCATCTTCCTTGATTAATGGTCTTTTTAACTTTCAGACAGACAATGTTTACTTTTAATTTTGCTGATGAATGGGTATCAATGGATGGGCTGATACTGTAAACTTTTGAGGTTTGTTTTTTTTTTAATTTTGTATACAGTTTTGCATTAACTGGAAAATATAAACTACTACTTCTCATCCCGCTACATCTGTCTCATGGCTCATTGAGTTCTCAGGGGCCAGGTTCTGAATCCTAAGGAATATATGCTTAGTAGAGACCACTACTTGGAAGAAATTGATAGGTGGGAAGGCCTTCATTTATCTGAGGATTCTCATTAGCCAATCTGAGATACCTGCTAGCGAATCAAATGCTAATTTTCTTTTTTTCCTCTGTTTTGCCGCTGTGATTGCTTGCTGTGCTGCTCAGACCTTTTTGCTGTGACTGATTATGCCTTCGTTCTTTGGCTCTTGTCCTGATAGCGCTCTCATGTATCCCCATCTGGATCAGGGAGACTTCATTGCAGCAGTGCAGGCCACATACCTAGTTTGAATCCAGGGTATTGGCTGTTTTCCACATCTCTGTGTATTACTGAGCATGAATTCAAGTTCTAGACACACCTGCACTTTAAAACTCAAGGGTATGGAGTGAGGAAAAGCTAAGGGAAGAGATGTGTTTTAACAGCAATTGCGCACGCACTCACTGTTGAAACCTGGTTGGGTCCAGGAGCTGCCCTTGCTTTCCTGTGAACACCAACGCGGTATTGTAGAGAAGCCTGGTTCTGCCCCCATGACAGCGGGAACCGCTCTGTGGCTCCACAGAGGGAAGTACGGATGCCCAAGTTACCAGTCCATGCGTTAGAACATACGGATTACAGTACGTGTCCAGTGCAGAATGCAATACCAATCCCGTATTTTCTTAGGCATTAGAAAGTAAGGTGAATGAAAATGCCTTACTTCAAAGTTCTAAAGCACTTCACCCAAAGTTGCATGTTCTCCTGAAAAACATGGGATGAGCCGTGAGTCTTAAGAGGAAAAGTCTTTATCCAATCAGGGCGTGGGAAAAATGAATCATTCAGGAAGCGTACGCATCTCCTGGCCAGCGTCGGGTCTCTTCCCTTCAGTGTGGCTGGCTAAGAAGTTCATACAGAGGGTTTCCTTTTGGTATCTGGTAGTTTGTGTGCGGTTCAGATGACTTCTTATGTTTCAGGTAAACTGGAGATTTTTCCTGGGCACGCTAGGAGGCTCTGGGCAGTTAAGACTCTATAAGGAGTGTGTCTCAACAGCTACTGTATTAGGCAAGACTCATCCTTTAAAGGATCTTTTGGTAGTTATTTTTACATCTGTGCTTACGTGTTCTGAATGACTGTAACCAAGAAGACCATCTCATGGATACAGTGCAGACAGAGCAGCCAGAAGGCTATTGCCAACAGATTCTCAAAAGAGCTGAACTCCTTTTTCTCTATAATGTTATCTTTTTTTTTTTTAATCCAGCATAGGTAAATCTAGTTTTCTAGTAAGACATCGTGGCAATTTCTACATGGAAGTTGGCAAAGAAGTCTTCTAGGAAATCAGGCCTTTTGTCTAACATCAGTTACAGATATAAGCCTCGGGTTGTTCCCTTTTTTCTATGTTACTACTATTTTCATTGACAAAATAGTTTAAAAGATTGATAAAAGTTCATATTTCTTCCTGCACTCTCCAGTTATGATCTGATGGTACTTTGGCTCTGATGACGATACTGGTTTAAAGTATTCCTGCCCTGTCAGTAAGAATCTACGTATCCCTGTGCTACTTCCTCAGTTCTGGTAATACAAATGTTTGTGGTTATGTCGTGAATCAAATCAGGGAACTGGTCCAGAATTTAAAAATCTTTTCTCTATCTGATCAGTTCTCAGGTTCAAGGACAGCAAACTGCTGCTGTGTTACTGTCATCAGTGGGGCAGAGTGGTAGGAGTGGGAAGAGGCGGATGGAATCGCGAGAACAGGCGTTGCCATAGAGGCAGCGTACCATGACACTGCGCCTTGGCAGGTATCTGCTGGAGGTTTTTTGGCTGGCTGTTGCCGGCCTTCATTTATTGGCATTAAAAGTTACCTAGAAAGAAACATAAGCAAAGTGTCCTAGATTGTGAATGACACTTCCTGGACATCAGAGGAATCCTTGCTATGACTTGGCTCAGCTCCCAGCCCTTTAGGCAGCTACAATTAGGTTAGAGCTTGTGAGCCATTTGATGATGTGTATCCCTCAGACAGGACTTTAGGGAAAGCTTCTCTCACCTCCTTTCTGTTCTGTTCAGTCTTTTGATCTGCTCTTGTTCTGTCCAAATCCTTGTCTTTGCACCAGCAGCTCCTGCTGTGCCCTAGTCTTCTGCACTTCCCAGCACTTGTCCTGCTCCAGTCCTGCTCTCGCCTGGACTCTGCTTCCTGGATAGTGCTTGGTGCCTTTCTGGGTTATTCTGACATTCTGATTTTCACCCTGGCTCTAGTTAAATTGAATATTGTCCTTGTCCTCATGAGGTCTTTGGTTATCAATTTTTGTCTGACTTGACCTCGGGTTTTTGAGTTTTGCTTCAAGCCATTGCCTCAGTTGGCTTTGGCTGCTAGGTACAAGGCTCCAGGACTTCATCTGGTTGAGTAGCTTATCCACATGTCCCCAAAAGAGATGTCATCACTCTGTCACATAACCTGATCTCTTGCAAGGATCAGTCTTGTCCCAGAGTGGGGCGACCTGGCTGTTGCCTTAACAGTTTTCAGAATAGGTTTGAAAACCCACAAGATATTTCTGCTGCAAATGGCTCCAACAGTTTCTTCCCAGGTAGTATTGCCTAAAAGATTTGAAGAGGACTAACACATTTTGGAGTTTCCTTGGCCAATGCCACCTGCTTTTATTATTCTGCATCAAATCACGTTTTTCCTTCGTGTTGTGGACAGCTGTTTGAAGACTGACAATGCAGCAGCACCTGAAGATTGGCAATGCCCCTGTGTATTCTGCTTAAATTGCAGGCATTTTTGCTCATTCTGTCTCGTTTCAGTAGCTCCAGAGGAGTCCATTGGTATGCCCATGGGGTGCCCTTGCTTAGGAGTTTGCTGTGCCTCTGTCACAAAGCCTAGGAGAAGTAGTCCAAGACATTGCAACTCACCCAGGAATTTCAAGAAACTTTTTGGATCTAGACATCGCAAAATTTGTTGATTGCAATCTAGGACTGAATAAGCCTTACTTTCATTGATGGGTCAGTACTTACTTCCAGACCAGCCACCTAGAAGACCAGTTTTCCCTGGGGGGGTCTCAATTCAGGGACACTTTGAAGGTGAGAGATTATTCTGAAGCTATACTGCTGTATACTTCCCACGTTCTTCTCCCTGTTATCCTCATTACTGGTGACCTCCTCAGTGACTTGCCACTGCCAGGGACCAGACTGCAGCACTATCTGACACTACCACCATTCGTACGCCCTTATTTGACACATTTCTCTTATTTGTTAGGACAAACCAGATGCCAACCATCTACCAATATTTGACAAAAGCTATTGGGGTTGACGCAGAAGACCACAGGATGTGAGGTGCTGTGGGAGCAAAAGCAGCAGCTGAAATTTGGGGAGGCAGTCAGAAAGGCAGGGAGACATCAGCCAGAAAGACTCTCAAGCCTGCTGCACAGCCTGGGAGGCCGAGGCTGGTGGTGCATCGCCTGGGTGCAGGCACCGCTCTTCAAGGTTGACAAGATACTCCCCGTGGGCACAAGACTCGTCAGCTGATGCCAGTAACGAGCAATGGCCTCTTTCCCCACCCTGTCTTCTCCCCAGGACCTGGCTAGCTTTCAGGCCCTGCATCCTATGACGCTGGGTGACACGTCCCGGGGGTGGCTGTGACCATCCTGCTGTGTGAGGCAGAGGCAGGCCTGAGCCAGGCCTCTGCAGCCGGAGCTACCAGGCATCAGTGGGTCTAGGTCGGGGCCACCAGAGGAGGACAAATTTCTGTGTCCAGCAGCACAGTGGGGGCCCTCTGGGGTTCCTGAAAGCGTCTCTCCCCGCCATCAGGGAGGACGAGGACGAGGACGGGGACGGGGATGGCGGCAGCATCCCTTCCCCACAGCCTCGACCGCTGACGGGATGGGGCGCAGGGGCCCCGCTTTCCCCCTCAGCGAACTCTCGCGAGATTCCGCCAGGCCAGCGGCCAGTTCTCGCGAGGTTTCCGCCTCGCTGCGGGCGGCGGCGGCGGCGGCGGCTCCATGCGGTCGGAGCGGGAGGCCGGGCCGGGGCTGATGCGGGGCGGCGGCGGCCGCGAGAAGTGGCCCATGGACGTCCCGCTGCGGCGGGAGTCGCCGCGCCGCGACCCGGACGCTCCGCCAAACCCGCCGCCGCCACCACCTTCCCCGCCCTCCCCGCTGCCCCCGCCGCCGCTTCCCCCGGCGCCGGGTAAACAGCGAGATGAGAAAAAAACGGCCTTGAGCAAAGTGAGGGGGCGCGGGGGCGGGCACGCGTGGGGCGGGGGGGCCGCGCCGGGGCTCGCCCGTGGGGCGGTGAGGGGGCGAGGGGAGGCGGCGGGAGGGCCGGGGCGGGGGGGGGGGGGAGGCTCCGTGGCGGGAGGTGCCTGAGGGTCAGGGGAAGTTTGCAGCGAGGAGCGTGGCGCAGGTGGGGCCTGCTCAACAGACCGACTCTGATTCCGGCAGGCTCTGGTGTTTGACCGGGTGTTTCTTCATCCGCAGAATGAGGGTGTTGGTTCACCTTCAGTGTTTTGAGATCCCCGGCAGCAGCGCTGCCAATTTGCCTGCCTTTTCACCTTACGTTCTTCGGAAATCAAGGCTGGCTGTTGCTGTGGCGGAGCAGCTCCTGCAAGGGCAAGAGCACTGCTCTCTCCCTGGCTTTATTTGAGCACTTTTCAAAGAATACTTCCATAGAGTACTGTGAGATTGGATTTATTCCCGTTTTCTAAATTGGAAAACCGAAGCACTGCAAATCACTATAACTTAAGTTAAATTCAGATATTGGCAAGAAATGGAAATAGATTGTCTGAAGCTTGGTGGCCATTTTACTGTTTTGTGTGCTGGCATCGTTCTGTCCCAAAGGTTTCCGTATGGTTTCCTGGTCTTTACTATTGGCCAGTTTACCTGAGCGTGGTGGGTTGACTTTGGGTGGCTGCCAGACCCCCAGCCAGCCGCTCTCTCACTCCTTCCTCAGCAGGACAGGGGGAGAAAATAAGATAAAAAACTTGTTGGTCAAGATAAAGACGGGGCAATCACTTAAAAGTTGCCATCACAGGCAAAACAGGTGCAACTTGGAGAAAATTAATTTACTTTGTTGCTAAATAAAAAAATTAAGAGTAGAATGGTGTGAAACAAAGATTAAGATTAAAACTAAAACACCTTCCCACCCTCCCCTTTCCTTCCCAGGCTCCACCTCCCCTGCCCTCAAGGAGTGCAGGAGGATGGGGAATCGGGGTTGCAGACAGGACATAACAGCTCCTCTCTGCTGCTCCTTCCTCCTCATGCTCTTCCCCTGCTCCAGTGTGGGGTCCCTGCTGTGGGGTACCATCCTTCATGAACTGCTCCAGCAGGGATTCTTCCCACATGCTGCAGTTCATGAACTGCTGCTGCGTGGGTCTTCTCTGTGGGCTGCAGCCCTTCAGGGTAAACCTGCTCCAGCGTGGGCTCCTCTCCACACGCTGCAGGTCCTGCCAGAAAACCTGCTCCAGCATGGGCTCTCCACAGGCTGCGGCTCCCTTTAGGGTACCTCCACCGCCTGCGGCATGGGGTCCCCCATGGGCTGCAGTGTGGATATTTGCTCCACTGTGGTCCTCCACGGGCTGCAGGGGGACAGCCTGCTTCACCATGGTCTCCATGGGAATCTCTGCTCTGGCACCTGGAGCACCTCCTCCCGTCCTTCTTCCCTCACCCTGGTGTCTGCAGGGATGTTTCTCACACTTTTTTCCCCCTCACTCCTCTCTCTCACACAATGCTGTGCAGCCTTTTCTGTCCTTTCTTAAATAAGTTTTCCCCGAGGTGCTACCATCATGGCTGCTGGGCTCAGCTGTGCCCTGCGGTGGGGCTGTTGGAACCGGCTGTGTCCGGCATGGGGCAGCCCCAGCTGCTCCTCATAGAGGCCGCCCTGCAGCCCCCCGCCGCCAGCACTTGGACACGTAAACATAATACACTAAGATACTGTTGTAATAAAAGACTTAAACGTTAGTTTAAATAATTTTAAAAAGAGATACTGTAAAAATTGTGTGTAGTCAATATCTATTTTTTTTGGTCGTTTATTAGTATCTTTTGTTGTTGGCTAAATTGCAGTGGTTCTCAAGCTCTTCATCAGAATATTTCAGTTATCCTACAATTTTACGATGTTACCAGAAACTGAGATAGGGAAATTGTTCCATCTGTCAGCATGTCCAAGAAGGTAAATCTCTAGGAGGCTGATGCTCCAAATGAAGTTCCCAATTCGAGGAAGAGCTTTTAAAAAGGAGTAATATGATTTGTTTAGTCTCTTTCTACAGTATTTAGATCAAAGATAAATCTCCATTTTCTTTTATATATGCAGGTAGTTATTCGACGGCTTCCTCCTTGTCTAACTAAGGAGCAACTGGAGGAACAGCTACATCCTCTACCTGCCCATGATTATTTTGAGTTTTGCACTGCTGATCCCAGGTGAGGATGAGCTGTTTGTGTAGGTTTTTCAGGTGCTTAAAACCTAATTAAGGTATTTTGGACATACCAAATCACTTTTTTATTCCTTTTTGTTAGTTTTGTTAGTTACTTAAAATATTTGTGAAAAGCTGGATACATATGCAGAGACAATGCATTCCTGCCCTTTTCTTTTACACTGGTGATTTTAAAACAGAAAATTTTTTTGTATGAATAGGGCATAATTTTGTTTTATCAGCCGTGAGAAAGAGGCAACCTAGGGCAAATATCACAGAAGTTTTTTCATGAGTGCCATTTGAGCTTAGTTTCTTCGTTTGCTCACATTTTTTTGTATTAATTTCATACAGTTTTTCAAATAATCCAGTTTTATCCATTTTCGTCTCATGCAAAACTTAAATAGTAGCTGATTTAAAATAAATCAGAATTGCTAGTATATTTGTATAATTTACTCAGTATCACAGTGGTAAAATATAGTTCCCTTTCGATCAAAACAATTTCCAGAAGAGAAGGAACTTAACCACTAAAATAAACCAAATACCCTGTTCAGCACGTGTTCTGAAAAACAAAAGATCCATCTTGCCTGTCTTAGCCTATCTTAGTGTGCGATGAATCACCCTCCACAGGCACCAGATTCTTTCCATTGAATACAGAGAGATCCTGGATGTTTGTTGCTGACCAACTTTTAAAGTTAGGGGTGACCCCACCCAGAGCAGATAGCCTCTCCTTCCTAGGGAATTGTTTGTGACAAATTGCACTTGGAACAGTCTAGTTCCCAGGCTGATTTTATTTGAAAGGATGCTGCCACTTCTTGCCACCACTGTGTTATTAGACGGTTAACTCTGACTATATAGGTTCTCTCAGAGCCAATTCCACAATCAGAAAGAAACAAATGTCTATTTAGCGAAACTTTATGGCAGTTGCCTGACTTAGGTAGTTCCACATACGTACAGCAACAAAATAGCAGGTGCTTCAGCTTTTCTGCTAGAACCACAAAGGATGTGAAGTTGGGAAAAAGGAATATTTAATCTGATTGAAAGTCTCTGGTAGTTACTTACATTTCTCTTCTGAACCTTGTCATCCATATTTCCAACTGGGTCTCTTTAAGGCTTCTGTCCCAGATGTTCACTTGATAAGGGGAAGACAACAAAGGCAAAACAAAAATTGTCTGAAGAAGAGTGTCTCTGTCCTCAGTGTGTTTAGCTGCGCAAATGCCAGGAAACAGTTAAAAAGTTACAATTTTAATTTTCCAGAACAGTTGTTGGCATAAGAATTTAGGGAGTCAGCCATCTTAGAAAAGAGAAGGCACTGACAACAATTGTACATATAAAGTTTCATTTTCTCTCTACTTTTATGTGATGAAATTTGGAGTGCTCAAAAGTCTTGCTGTCCACTCGTTTAATTACATCCATGTCAGATGTAATGATGAAAGATATTGTGGGTTTTGTCTCATGCTGTGTTATTCATCATGTACTTTCATATAGCTAGGGACAGAACATGTATATATAAAAAAGTTTGTTAGATCGTGTATATGACACAGTAGTTCATTTCATATTTTGTTTTGCTACTAGACTTCAAGATGCAGCAAGCAAAGAATACACATTTTTAAACGTTTTTTTGAACGATGAAATGTGTTACTTGGATTGTCAGTTTCCTTGAGTCATGTGTATGAGCCCTGTAATAAAATAATGATCTGGGAGAAAAATGTTCTCTTCCTCCTGAGTTTTGGATTCATGTTCTCGTCTGCCTTTACAAATTTAAACTCTCTAGAAAAAAGTGTTTTCATATAACTTTGAATTTTTCAGCATGAACTGTTTCGTATTTGCCTTTTTTTTGCTTCATCTTGCTTGTTAAAAATGATGCTTTCATGCAAAAGATGTATTTCTTCAGAATGGGTTTATCTTTACAGGGTTTGTACGGCTACAACTTCTTTCAGCAAACTACGCAGTTTAAATGGGCACTTAGCTGCAGCTCTGCAGAGTATTGGCTTGACTGATTATTTGTTCTTTGACTGTCCCAGGATCACCTTTGCCCCCTCGGTTTGAATGCTGACATATCCCCATGTACATCTGTTTATGACTTAACTCTACATGTTCACACACTAGAATATACCGTGAACTTTCAGATATTGTAAGTTAGAGCCAAGATTAATACAGTGAGTCTTAGTCTCCTCTTACCCAGCGGAGAACTCTTTTCTGAGTATAAAGCATTGTGTTGCAGTTATCTGTCATGTTATGGACAGTTCACAAAATTTCAGAAGACTCTCTGTGGATGTGTCTTTGTGCCATTCCAGCTACCAGGAAGAGCTACAGGATAAGGTGGGCGTGTTCTCTCTACAGTGCCCTCTGTCTTTCACTGATGAGCTTTTTTCTAGATCCTGTACCATGTGCATAGTGGCAACCTATCCAGAGAATTCAGTGATAATAAAAACATGGGAAGATTAAAAGCGAATTTCACGTTACCTAACGAGAATGATTTGGAGAAGCTGCTCGGTGAAGAGGATCCATTTGTTGGAGAGAGAAAGGGGCATACAAATGTTTTGATGCAGAAGCAGACAAGTTTGCCTTAAGAGCTGTAACATCTCAGTTTAACCGCATCTTCTGTAACTCTAGATAACAGAAGTTTCTAAGAGCTCATTCAGATTTCTGTGGAATACAGCCTTTTTTTTTTTCACACAACACACTGTTAGACCATAGAACTCCATGTCAGAAATTGATGCCAAAAATGATGGAGGTTGAAAATGGTTCAGGAGCAGTTAGACAAATACTTATTTCAACAAATACTTATCTATGAAAACCTATTAAACACAAGGATATAACTTCTGTATTGCGAAGTCCCTAGGCTGCCAGTAGCTGAAATGATATACCAGGTGAAGTGTCAGTGTGTAGTTTCCCCTTTTTAATAAACTTCCTCTAAGCATCTTCTACTGGTTGCTGTCGGAAACAGGACTAGACAGGTCTAACTGTAGCTGTTTCTACATTTTTTTTTCCAAGGTCATCTCACCCTAGAGGACAAAACAAACAAGATATGCATATCAATTCCAGTTTCTCTGTTTTTGCAGTCTAAAGGTTATCTTTAAGTTTACAATGTCTTATTATAGGCAAGCTATAAAACTTTTAAAAATTTCATTTAAGTAATGTCATTAATGTATAATGCTTTTTCAGTTACATCCATCTCAGTAAAATCATTTTAGAAAGTGACTGTTGCATTGCGTTTCGTTCATTTTTTCAGATTCACCTGATTCACCGCATTACATTTATTCTCTCTTGTACATTGACATCAAAACACAAACAAAACACTGTTTCTGTGACTGATTCTACGGCCTTTAGGGATGTCTGTTGGATAGACAGACTATCTATAGCTGATAATAAAGACTCTGCCTTCCTCACAGTCTGTTGTGTTCTGAGACTCCAAATATTAACTATTTTTTCCAGATATTCTTTTTTGTCTGAATGTAAATGTTTCTGAGTCTTCTAAAACTTGAGTCAAGTGATTGAGCTCTGGCCCCGCAGGATTTGGGTCATCCCTCGGGACTGGCACTGAATGCTGAGTGCTAGGACTCGTTAACAGTGTTGTGAGGTTATGGAAGTAGAGAGATCTGAAGAGGAGCTTTGCTTATGTGAAAGCCAGTCAAATAGTCGATGCCATGCCATGTATCACAGACAGTGGTAAACCTTGCAAACAGCACTCCTCCTTTTCTCTCCATAACTTCTTCCCAACATTTTGCTCAGGATTTTTGTAGGCAAATAGCATTAACACTGTCAGATGACAGCGTGCACCCAGGAACTGCAGCTCTGACGGGGCAGCACCTTTAGACCGCCAAGGGAACTGACGCTACTATGTTCTGGATGGGATGAGTGACAGTCTGTCATCACAACTGCATAGTGTTTCTGATTCTCCACTGCTGGGCAAATTGTGCTCATTTATATCTGTAAAAAGGGAAAGCTAAGTTAATTTAAAACTTTGCCAGTTCCATCCACTATGTGAATGACCACAGAAAGTGAGAGACAAGAGGGTAAAGGCCAGTGGATTTTAGCTTGACATGGCAATGTAAATGATGAGTTATTGTTTGATCAGAACTTATTATGTAATATATGAATGGATGGAGGAGTTTGTTTAAGACTCCAAAATTTAGATGCAGAGATGTAAATGTTTAAATTTATATACATGTAAGTATATGTTTATATATATGTACACACACCATGACTGATAAGTTGGTAAGTATTTTTACTAAGATGTGATGGCTGTTTTTATAGTTTACATGTTGCTGTTTATATTGTAGATAACTATTTAAAATTGCTTTCCCGTATACCAGTCTTTTTACACAATTGTGTTAAAAGATACTTTGTAGAAGAAGTAGACTATTAGAATGTGTTTGTTACTAAAATTACTATAAAAAGTAAGGGTTTAAAGAGGTGGTAGACTAAGTGTTATAGAAATACACGTAACCTAAAAGATTGAATACTCTTCAACGCACAGCAGAAAACAAAGAAGCTGTGTGTTGTACTGAAGAAATGTGTATAGTCAGAATCATCTGGGTTATTTCCATAGAGATTGCTCTAAGTGATATCCCAGAGATGCCAACATCATGTGCAGTGCATCTGTCCAAAACATGATACGGATGGAAAGCAGCATTACAGAGAGCAAACATATGGCAAAATAGAACCACCTGTCTGATAATAAAACTAACCATGCAACCTCAGAACTGAATTTCAGATTCCAAATGAAATCTATGCTGGTAGATACTTGAAAAAAGGAGGAGGTGCACAGAGTCCAGCGGCCCTTCTGTAGGACTCAGCTGGAAGGCAAAATCCTGAAGAACAAAAGCTGTATTTTATCCAATAACTGCTGGATATAAAGTACAAAAGTAGAGCAGGACTTTCTTCCTAGGAGAGGGTATTAGCCACAGAGTCCCCGTGGCCCTGCGAGAAGCCCCATGCAGTCTTTGCTGCGCTGTCACGCTGGTGGGTTTCAGCAGATGGGTGAAGAGGGAATGCAGGGGGGTGGAGGTGCGGGAGCTGCGGTTGGAAGTCAGGTGTCTGAAACCCAGAGTAAGAGACAGTATTTCATCTGCAGGCCAGTGCTAAGCATTTCCGATTTGCTACATTTGGTTAGCTTCCATTCAGAGAGTGAATTTTATGCTTTTTTTTTTAGGCACATTGCACACTGCTGGGTAAAAAGCCTAAGACAGGGGTCTGAAACACTTGGCAGTCAGGCTTTTATACACTAAGCACTCTGATATCTAACTTGCTGATATGTTTCTCATATGAGAACCAACTTGTTATTTGTAGAAGTGGCTCCATCAGAGAAGGAACCTGTAGTTCCTAAGCACTGTCGTAGCTGTGTTTCTACAGCCTTCCATCCTGATACATAGCAGCAATAATGGACAGACAATCCTATTTTATTGTGCTACTGTGCACATCAATATCCTGCTGTGCACAAGCATGCTTTTATATTTTCGTATGTTTCTGCTGATGTGAATGAAGTTCTTGAAGATGTTAATAATGTATAGCAACAACATTGGATCCCTTATTTGCAAGGTAAATTCTAAATCTTTGCTTTCCAGAGTCCCATTTATACATTTCAGGCTAATTTTTTTCTTGCTAATGCTTAATAACCATACCAAATGTTTCTCTGTTTCGAAAGATACTCACTCTGATAAGCCTAAGCTGAAAATGTTAGAAAAATATTATGCTGGGTACTGGGAAAAGATTGTGTTGCCAAAGCAGATGAAACAGATGGCGTTGATGTACAAGCTAAAGGAAACAAGGAAGGAATAACTCTTTGTATTTCAGTTCTGTTTCACGGTGGTTATGTGCCCAACCATAAGGTTCTAAGTTACTGCAGGGAAAAAAAAAAATCCAACTATATGATGAAGCTGTTTGGTGTGCACTGAGACAGAGAAGAAGTGCCACACTAATGTAGCGTCTGGGGCACTTGTCTGAGTCCCAGTCTTCGATCTACGGGAAGTTCTAGTATTTTACAAAAGCTGAAGGTGGATAAAACACTGAAATAGTTGTTTAAACTAGGAACTGAAAATTTCTCAATCTCAGATAGCAATAACTGGGCTGAAAAATAATGCTCCCTCAAGATTCCTGGGTTTGTCTTGTGAGTCTTCAGCACTTCAAGTGTCTAATCATATCAGTCTCTAATATCAGGCCTCATTTAATTTAAACATCAAAGAACATGGAACATAAGAATAGGCCTGTTAACATGACAGAGAAGGAAGTTTACGTCTTCCTGGGAGCCACCAGTTATGAAGACTTCTTTGCTCTTCCAGCCATTAGGCAGCACAGAGACATTTCTTCCAGCGCAGCTCTAGATTGCCACAATAAAATTTCCTCCTTTACATACACTTGTAGGGCTTTTTTAAAGTTTTTTTTTAACTCTATGTTATTATGAGAAGTGTTACATTTCATCTTTTTTTTTTTTTTGCTTTGAATCCGATGAGAAGGAAGCTGGCTTGTTTCGTCCGCTTTGCATCTTGGAGGTAACTCCACAGCCACCCTCGAGATACCTCCTGTTGCAGTCTGCAAATCTGATCAGAGAAGACTCTGCAGGGTTTGCAGAACCCCATGACAAAACACAAGCCAGGTGCCACCATGCTCATTTGGTCAAGCTGCCTAGAGGTTGCTTGCAAGCGGTCCATAGCTGTGTGGCATCTGTAGGCTGTGGCGGATGAGGGAGCTTGTCAGGCCGGTAGCGTCTTTCAGCACCGCTTTGTGTCAGCGGCATAGCCCTAGCCATGCCCCAGCAGGCATTTTTGTGGCTGCCTGCTCACAGTTCACTCAATGCTATTAACGTCCTAGAATGTCAAAATATAGTGAGTATGTATGAATGAAATAGCTGTTCCTTACGGTTGGAAGTTTTATCCTCTGCATGTTGTAGAAACACTTCATAGCTGGTATCTGCAAACATCTAAATGAAAAAATCCCTCTAGTTTTTTGTTAAGCATTTCTCCTGGCTACAACATTAAAAAAAAAAAAATTGGTGGGTTTACAAAATCATTGGTTAGTTATTGACAGCATTGCTCTTTATGGTCACGTCACCTTCTAACACCCAAAGTGGAATCCATATGGATGCATATATGAAAAAGAAAAAAAACTTGGTTTGTAGTAACAGTGTTGCTTTGAGCTGCCACGTGTGTGGATCCTGTGATCCAACCCGTATTTTACCTCTTTCTAGCTCCTTGTGAAATCCAATTCTGAAATAGCTATGGGATTGAAATGTGGTTGCAACTATGTGTGTTTATTGTCTCCTGCTGCGGGTGGTGGGTTTGTCTGAAGATAGGTCATGTGTGGCAACAGTATTATGAACATAGGTATTTTAAAGTTACGGGCTTGTGTACAGATACGTTCCAAACCTGGTGTAATGCACAGCCATCATTGAAAGCAGTTTAAGCCAAACTGTTTTATCTCACAGTTGCAGGGGTTTAAAGCATGTGCGTGCCACGACTCGCAGTAACTTAGCTGATGGGTGTTAATTCATTAAATTACCTCAGCTTCATTGTGGTTGGTGATGTGCCAACCCTGAGATTTTTATCGGGCACATTAAACATGTACCCTTGGAGTGGGGTCTATGCCAATAAATTCTTGAAGAATCAGAATTATTTTAGGTAAGTACCTGTTCTTTCTTTTGCTAGAAATGCTTTGGATTTTCACCGTAATTGTTCTTCACAACTAGACATTCCATGTATGTCAGATGGAGTTTATTTATTTGTATATAATTCAGTGGATTATCTTGCCAATTATTAGGTTATTTATTCTTTCTTAAAGGTGGAAATCTCTTTAAATACAGTGACAGCTTGGCAACTGCCCTTTCACTGGGAGCTTTTACTTACCTTCTCCTGTTTCAGCAACAGAAGACTTTCTTAGCATACCCAAGAAGTTCCCCAAAAACACTGCTGTTATTCATATCTCTTAAATCATAAAATATTAGACTTCAAGCTTTGATCCTGCACAATGGAAGCGTATGCTCTGCAATTTAGAGAGGCAAAGCAATCTAGTCATATTTGTCTCAGTTCAGAATAAATTTCACAGTTGCATCCAGTAACTCAGTTGTTCAGTTACTTTTTGTCATATATGTGTATGTAAAGACTTTGATATGCATGTTTAAGGTAGCCATTTCTCAAAGAAGATGAGAATTGCAGCGTGATCCTTCTAGTTTTACTTTTTTCCTAGTCCTGAACAGAATAGTAAATAACAGAAAATAAAATTGTTTCTTGTTGCAGCCTTTATCCTCATCTCTACTCAAGAGCATACATTAACTTTAGAAATCCTGAGGACATCCTTCTTTTTAGAGATCGCTTTGATGGCTATGTCTTCATTGATAATAAAGGTTAGACTATTTGTAAGATATTAAATGCTTATGTATACATATACCATTTTAGAACATTAATTTATTTCTTTTTTGCTAATTATGCCATTTTTTCTCAATATACAGTTAATTACATAAAAATATATTGAAATCTAGCACTTAAAAAGTAATGAAGTGCAAAATACATTTGCCCATGGCTTGTCTGTGTGGTGTGCATGCTTTATCTGCATTCTTGTACCTTAAGCAATACACTATCAAGATCCTCTTAAGCTAATTATCTTATGTGAGCTTCACAATTCATCACAACAGTAACGGGACACATTGCAAGCATGAATCATTACATCTTCAGTGTGTTTCTGTGAGATAAGTTGTGCCACTTATTCCCATTTTGAAAAAGCAAGACGAGAACTCGACTTCGTCATTTTGGTTGCCCGCTTTGAGATACGTACAGCTTGACTTTTTAGAGCATTTGCAGACATCTTGAGTTGAGTTCCAAGAACAAGAGCGACAAAATTGGTTGCCATCTTTAAAATGCTCAGTCTGCAAAAGTTTGCCCAACAGTAAAGAAAAACTCTGTAATGTAGGTGTGGATAAATCCAGGTCTCCTACAGTAGCATGAAACTGCCATAGCCAAGAAATGGTGCTTTCCCTTTAGCAGTTCCTTGCCTCATTCTCTCATACCTTCTGTAAAATAAGTGCATGCGTTGTATAAAACAGACATAGATTTGTGGGTTTCTTGTATAGATGTTGTCTGTTCTGTACACTCAGTGTTGCAGAGGTCCTGCAAAAAGTAGTCCTGTCCGCTCTTCCTAGAGTTGATCTCTAAAGAAACTGTCTTCAAACTGACAGTTTCCCTTTCAGCATTTCCTAGCTGAGATATTTTATAGGCTTCTAACTTAATCAGATTTGGATGGATTTTCCTAGAGATGGAGAACACCACAGTCCTCACTGTGTGTGGTTCCCAGATTTCAAATTCTGGGTGTTTTAGATGAAAAACTAGGAAGAAGCTATTTTTATGATTCTGCCAAGACTTCACTTTGTCTAGATCAAGCATGTTCTTCAGTGTTATGCTGGATTGAAGCCAGAATATTCTGTACATTGCAAAACTGAGCTTGGACGCAGCTGGCCGGTTCGGCATGGTTGTGCAAATAAAGAGCAGAAGTTTTGATCGAAGGTGCCCTCTGGTGAGGCTTTTGGCAGCATTGCATTTATGAGGCTAAAAGTAAAACAAGGATTACCAGGTTCGATAAGGTTAACAAATGTTCTGGCAGATATAAGCCAAGTTTTCAGTGAACTTGAGCAAAGTGTAATCTTGAACCTGCTGCAAGTGGAAACCAGGCAAAAATTGAAAGCTACACACAGTTCTGACTCCGGTCCAAAGAAGAATCCAGTATTTAAGGCAGAATTCAAAACAAAGAATCCATGCCAGTAAACACAGGCAAGAAGTTGCGCAGTCCATCATAAACAGAAAAAAAGAAGTTTCACACAATTCTACGTGCTGAGTTTTACAGTATTGGTTCAGAAAGAAGGTGGTATGTTTTATTATTGCATATTATCCAGTGTTTACTTATTTTTTAAGCTTTTTGGCAACAAAGCTTTACAGAAGCAACTCAATTGTTTCAGATTCATTTCCTGCTAGTATTTATCACTTGTCAGGCTATTTTATGTAATTTTTTCTAATCAATGATTATCTGGGAAGAATTAAAAGGGAATTATAAATGATAATGCAAGAATTTTACTGTGCAACAGTAGTCATCTTCATTTTGACAGTCTTTGTTAGCATGTCCAAAAAATATTTAATGTTTATGTATTTAATTGAAGTATAAATGTATTTTGTTTTGAATCTAAAATACTGCTACATGTAATTTTTCATTAGAATTTAAGATGGGATTGTAGAAACATTCACCCTTAATTTCAAGTGACACTGCCCAACACAAGTTTCAAGAGTTTTGAAAATCTTACTTGAATGTAAGAAATGTTTCTCCCCCCTCAAAAAATTAAGCATTGATCTCTTTTAAGGTTTGGAGTACCCTGCAGTGGTTGAATTTGCTCCATTCCAGAAGATTTCAAAAAAGAAGCTGAAGAAGAAAGATGCCAAAGCTGGGAGCATCGAAGACGGTAAACATATTTTCTTTGCGTAACAGTGGAAAATAGATTCTATTTCTGCCATGCGTTGCAAAGTATTAACATAATTAAAAAAAATTTCTTCACAGATCCAGAATACAGGAAGTTTTTAGAGAGTTATTGTGCTGATGAAGAGAAAATCTATGCCAATCCTGAGATTCTTTTGGGAGAGATTGAGGCCAAAACAAGGGAACTCATTGGTCTGTTTTCTTGTTTTTTCTTATTATTGAGAATATTAAATATCTTATTCTTATATTTTTATGATATTACCTGCAAGAGCTGACCTGTTCAGTCTAACAGAGATTGAGATTATCGCAGTTAAATTTTCGTTATCCAGCCAAGTAGTGACAGGAAATGCCCCACCTATTCTTTTAAGTCTCTATGCATGGAATCACTTGACTTCACTGGAAGTTTTGCATGCACAGTGGCTTCAGAAATAGGTCCTTCATACCTCTGAATACTTGCAGATGTATTAAAAGATGGGAGTTATTTTTAAAAGATAAAATAGCTGAATACTTAACAATTGATCCATGATATTAGATGCTTTTATTGAGAAACATGAAGTGATCTCTCTTTGTTCTCACGGTCAAGATTCTGCAAAAGCTTTGAAAGTAAGGCAACATCTTGTTTTCTGTATGCATGCAGCATGACTTTCACAGTCTCGGGGGGAAATCTTTAGTAAGATCAACACTGAAATCTTCAATGCCAGTATGCAGCTTTCAGGATGATGTGGAATATTGATGTGCTCTGTCTCCAAGGGACAACATGCAGAACTCTTACTCTTTCCCTAGGTGTGACAATAGAGTAGGAAAAAAAAATCAACCTTTGCTATTATTTATTTACAGTGTAAAAGTAGCCACCTCTTTTGATTAGAACCGTAGAATAGAATCATAGAATCATAGAATTGGAAAAGATCTTTAAAATCATCAAGTCCAACCATAAACCTAACACTGTCAAGTCCACCACTAAACCATGTCCCTAAGTACCACATCTACCCGTCTTTTAAATACCTCCAGGGATGGGGACTCAACCACTTCCCTGGGCAGCCTGTTGCAAAGCTTGACAACCCTTTCGGTGAAGAAATTTGTCCTAATATCCAATCTAAACCTCCCCTGGTGCAACTTGAGGCCATTTCCTCTCATCCTATCACTTGTTACTGCTGTTTGTCTGTTTGTCCCTGCCTGTGACAAACAGTTCTGTAGTGACATTAATTATTCTTCATATGCATAAATTAATAGTTGACTGGAGAGATTTGGAACTTAAACATTTTAGAGGAAATGGAAATGTTAGAAGTATGGACATTCAGATAATTCTGTTATCAATGAAACTTGTTTGTTGCTTTTCTAGATAGGGAAGTTCCCCAACAATTTTTATTTACCCCAAATCTTCCCTAGTATTTGACAGCAGAGTAAGTGCAGTCAGAATTTTCTAAGTTTACAATTTACAGAAAGTTTACAATTTAATGAAAGATTTATTAACTTAAAAATATTCTATCAATGAAAATGATTAATCTGGAGAGTTGCAGATTTCTGAGTAACAATATTGGCTGAAGGCAGCTTTACATTAGGAGTTCTAATGTATTGTTTCTGTTAAATCACAGGAAATCAAATTAGTTGCTTTATTTTTTCTGCTATTCAAAACTGTGACCATTGTTATCAATATAAAAACAAAGATGACTTCAGTGGATAGCATGTTTATAGCAAAATTATGCAAGGGTTTAGTTGCATGTCCAGTTTCAAAGGTGTTAGGCCTACTGAAGTCAATGAAAGACGTGCCCAGGACTTTGTTGGCAGAATTGGGCCTCACATTCTCAGCATTTCTCCAGGTAGTGTTACCGCAAACCAACATGTTTTATGTATCACGTCAGGTGCATTAGCTCATCAGTTTCAGTGTGACAGAGAGATATAAAACAGATTTTCTCTGTAACAACAACATGAAGGTAAGCTCATTCTTCTGGCTTGTTTGTAGAGAGCAAGATAAAATATAAAAGCTATTGCTGACACAGGTCTTCATTTTGTAACTTATTTTCTTTTAAAATTTCTTAAATATGTTTGTTAAGAAAAGCTTCCTAGATTTTTATTTGCAGTAAGGCCCATAAATAAGATGGGTAAGATTCAGGTTTGATAAACGTTCTTTTTTGCCCTCCTCTTGATAGTACTCATCAAATTGACTCTCTCCCTTGAACTTCAAGTTATAGTTTCTGATGTAACCTCTTGCATCGCAGCCTTAGTCATGACTAGGTTCAAGTTCTGGACTCTCAGTGCAGCTCGTCCTTTCCCCAGACCCTCCAGTTAGAATTTGTGATCATTTTCAGCATGTAAAAGTCCCCAGAGGTGGGCACTGCTCAGACAGGGGAACTTAAGGGAGCTGGAGAGAGAAGAGAGGCAGAACTGCAGATCTGAGAGACTGGTAGGGAGGGTGCTGGGGACCTAAAATTTGTCAAAAATTACGGGCAGGTGGGGGGGGTAGCATGGGGAATCTAGGGACAGAGGGAGGAAGATCTCAACAATCATTGTTGGTTGTTGCTTTTGACCAGTGATATTTGCTAAAAATAAATACTGAATCCTATCAAGCCTTCTCATTCATAACTGCGTAACAAGGTTTTATCATTAACGAATGGGTTGCCCCCAGGATATTCACACTTTCAAGACAAAAACATTCAAATGTTTTTGGGATATAAATTGTGTCTAGATTTTGCTATGCCATTTCAAAGTTGATGAAAACTGTTTTTATTCACCCCCCTTTTTTTTCCTTTTTTTTTCTTCCAAATCCTGTCATGCGTTCCAATAGTAAGATTTTCTTCTGGTTTGAGGAAGAGTCCTATATATAAATGTAGAGCAATTGCTAGTAGTAAACATTTTCTGTAGCTCCATCCTGGGACATCTAAGACTGACAAAATTTGTTGTAATTACTCACATCTATAAGTACACGAATTCAATGCCGCCAGTCATGAATGCTATACCTGATATAGAATTTTATGATGTTCTCCAAGTGTTTGTAGAATTTGGGGATGGTTCAGGCAGGTGGCTTAGGCTAGATTTCAGGAGTGTGGAGACAGGTCTGTAACATAAGAATGGCTGTGTGATCCAGTAAATGAGGCATTTTATTTGTTATTTGGGAAGCCAGAGTTTTATTGAATCTGTTGATATTTTGGTGTGTAACCTGGGACAAACCACTTATCTCTTACTCCTCCTGTTTTCCAATGGAGAGATGAATGGTAAATGGTAGTTAAATGGAAATGTTATATGAGAATGAAAATGTTTCCTTCATGATGTACTTTGAAATCTGGGATTGAAAAGTGCTATGTGAGATTACAGTAATGTGGACTATATGAACAGCAATATAGCTAGGTTTTGATGTACAAAATTAAATTGTAGGAGTAGATTCTGAACAGATTTCTTTCCTTTTTGGTAAATAACCATTTGATGAGCAGGAGAAAAAAGCCATTCTCTGAACTGAAAAGCTACAATTTTTAATTAAACATTAAATAATCATGCAACCTATCTCTGTTGCCTCTAACCCTAACAGCAAAAAAACAACAAAGTGTTTCTAAAACGGAATGATGGGAATGCCTTCAAAAATATGTAAAATAAATAGGTTTATTAATTACTTAGCTCCCTTGCACATAAAGCTAGAAAAAAGGGGTTAGTACTGAAGTAAAGAAATGAGTACATATTTTAGGAGTTGAACACTATCACAAATTTTTTGTGTTTTAGCTAGAAGAACAACACCCCTTTTGGAATATATTAAAAATAGAAAATTAGAAAAGCAGGTACGTTCAGACTTTTGCCTGAAGTTCAACATTTATGTTTCACATGGTTTTCCGTTGGACAATTTACTATTAATCATTTTGAACTCTTCAGAGAATACGAGAAGAGAAAAGAGAAGAACGAAGGCGGAGAGAATTGGAGAAGAAACGTTTGCGGGAGGAAGAGAAAAGGAAGCGCAGAGAAGAAGAAAGACGTAAAAGAAAAGAAGTGGAGAAGCAAAAGAAGATTTCCGAAAAAGAAATAAGGATCAAGGTACCGTAATGAAAAAAAAAGCGTATTTTTCTCTTGAAGTTATCCAGAAGTTCCTTTGGTATCTCACACTGTTTATGCAGTGTACTACAGTACGGTGTGGAGATACCAAACCAGTTTTGACTGGAAGGGGAAGTAATGTCAGGCTTTGACTAAGTAGCGTTGTTGGAAAGTGTGACTGATCACCTTAGGTACAATGACGTGCTGATGCAGTTTTGGCAGGTGACTTGGATATCTTTGTACAACACTGCCACATTCTATGCCGACATAACCTGACGGAACCAAACTGTTCTGTGCTAATGTGTTGGAAGATTATTGCAAATATGGCTTTAACACTTTTGTCATGTAAATCTTCATCTAGCCATATGTGCTAACATTTTTTTGTGTTTATGCTCAGAACTGTTTTATTTTAATAGTGTGCTTTAACCAAGTTATAACAAAGTCTTGCTAATTTCAGGCTGTGCTGCCTTATAACAATCCCAATAGATGTGCTTTTAATGCCTTCACTTAGGTGGGTTTATTTTGTGCTATTATGTCTGGGCATTTGAAACCTTATTTGTGTAAGATGACATAGATAAAAACTATTCATCTGAACTAAATTTTGTGGTATTGGAAAGGTGTGATAGGCTGTTTTGAAGAGGAAAATGGGTGTAAGAGTCTGTAGCTTAACGCAAGAGCACACAGACTCACTCCAGATCTTGTCATGGGGAGAAGCCACAGAGCTGTGTACTTCTTTCCGCTTCCTTTTCTTCCTGGACAACAGTTGGCTTCACCTGGATGTAAAAAATAGTAAGTTTTGCAGCTGAATTACAGGTTTTTCATATTTAGGCATAAAGAAAAACATACTAGAACTTCAGAAGAAAAGGGAGTTATTCTTTAAAATGTATTACACAAACCTGGTTGTCCAAAAGACACCAGTATTTATGACGTATCTGTGGCAATGTGACCTTGAAAGCTAGTTCTGTCTTCTAAAGAAAAGGAAAACATTACACGAGAGAAACATTATAGAAGTTTTAAATATTGGAGAAGAATAACCTGTGCTCATTTCAGAAAAACTGGTGGAATGAAAAGACTGATGAGATGTTCTGCTTATTCTTGAAATGTTACAGAAATAGTTTGGGACAGTTGGTCCTTCTATAAAGATTATTCCTGTAATGCTAGACACTGCTCAAGCTGTGTGTGGGTTATTTGTTGTGAAGGGAACAGACTTCTTGGAAATCTTAATCTCCAAGGTGAAAATGCAACGTGATCTTTTCTGCTAACATCATAATTTTTTCCTCAGTCTGTTTTTCTGTCAGGGTGTATTTATACTAAGCACCTACTTCTATATGCCAGTCTGTCCCAAGTAGTTCATGTGTAACACATTTTATATATAGCATTTCATGGAGTGAAGTATTAATCCTGCTCCTTTTGTCTTGGAGGTTCTGCTTTTTATTTTATTGGCAATACCGTTGAGCTCTGTTATATGATTTCTAAGAAATCGTAGACCATAATAATATCTTTATGTATAAAACTTAGGAGAGAAGAGTAGGTAAGTGCTTTCTCCAGTATTCTCAGCATATTTAAAAGTGTGCAGCTTAATGCCTGTTAATGATTGTCACTCCTTAGCAAAAGTAAACTGCCCTCTTTAACTAACTTTTTAAATTTTATACTTCGTAAAATATATATTCCTAGCATTTAAGTATCTTCAATCTTAATAGGTTTTTGATATATTTAATACGTTGTTAAAATGTCTATTACAACACAGGAGAATAATTTTACGTCATAATATAAACAAATATTTCTTAGCTTCTTAAGAAGCCTGAAAAAGGAGATGAGCTGGCCAGTGAAAAGCACAAAGAAAAAGGTGAAGAAGCTGACATTGAAGAAAACAAATGGGATAAATCACCTGGATCTGGGAGTATAAAATCCAAATCATTGGAGGGTTCACTAAAAGAACTTAAGGAAAAGTAAGTAATATTTATCTTTTAGGCTGCAAATTAGATCCTAAATGTTTTCATTTGAAGGCTTACACATGATATAAGTGGTGCATTGGCTGGGTGTTTTGTCAGCAAGGAACTGATTTCATTCTGTGTGTGAACAAATCTCTCACTGTCCTTTCTGCAAAAGGTGTTTAGTAACAGCTTACTGACCTGAGGGCAGTATTAGTGGATGCACTTTGTTATTTGTGAAATGTTTTGAAATCCCAGATTGGAAGGATTTCTGCGTGAAAAGTCATTCAGAGTTTCATTGTAATTTCACCTGCTCCCCATCAAGAGCTCAGGTAAGGCCCTCCTTCCATTACTGATGTCAAAGACTAAATTGCCTCAGATGCCTTACTCTTCCATCACGCTTTCTTCGTTTTTGCTGCAATAAACAGATAAATGTGTTTGAGAAATGGGACAATGGCAGAATAGTTAAGGTGTGAATGACAGACTTATGATAGATATGTCGATGTGCCGAAGGCTGTTTCTGTCTCCCACTGCCTTTTGTGTTGCGTATGTTACAGTAGGAACACGAGGTATAGCCCAGTTCTATAACTGCTGTAGCCTGGAAATGTCTTACAAATGTTTTCAGCACCTGGTTCTCTCTCTTGTCCTTTGGCACGTGTGTCCCATCACAAGCAGGATTCACCCATAGGATGTGTAAGATACATAACTAAGAATAATATGCTGCTGAGGTAAACAATAGTTTGTTCTTCAGTAGAGTTTTTCAGCCAAGCTCTCAAAAGTACTTGCAAAGTGAAAGAGCTCCATCTGAGATGTCATGTATATCTGCAACTGGTACATAAGGACAAGCTTGAGCATTTGAATCATTTACCGAAGGTATTACATACACAGTATTAGAGGAGGTTCAGGATTGTGCTCTAGGAGCCTTGCAGGCTACGTGCCTATTCTGAGTAGTTTAAATTTTACCTTTGTCCACTTAGGTTCTTGATTTTTATGAAAAGTATGCAGGACCTGCAAATGTTCTCCTAATGGCAAATAGAAAAATAAAGAAACTTTGGACACTGGAAAATAAAACCACTGAATGTTCTAATTGAAGAAATAGTTCACCAATAATATCCTACATGCATTATTCATCTTTTTGTGTCTCTGACTAAGGACTTCAAACATGGGCTCTGTGTTTCAGTATGTTGATTATGTCCTGAAAGATGCTGACAACTTCCATTTCCTATTCTCTAATGGAAATTGAAAATGTTCAGCAACTCTTTCACTGATGTTCTTCAACAAAGGAAACAGAACAGGGTCAACAGAAACACTTGCAGGGGCAAGTCAGTTGTTTGCTAATAAGGCTTTTTATGTATTAAGCTTTGGCGGTGCCATATAACATTTTTACTGTTGATCCTGTTAAGTTTAATAAGGCATTAATGTAGATTTTCCAGGTGTAAAACAGAATCCTCTTGACTGAGCAGCTACAGTAAGTGTTACCTTGTCTTTCCAAGTGCTCATTTCATCATGATTATTAGTGTGTATGATTAG
This sequence comes from Nipponia nippon, assembly GCF_047370975.1. NCBI lineage: Eukaryota > Metazoa > Chordata > Aves > Pelecaniformes > Threskiornithidae > Nipponia > Nipponia nippon. Next base: position 64,897,266 of record NW_028262336.1, on the reverse strand, counting down.
GTAGCAAACTATGAGCTATTTCAGCTGGATCAAGAATTAAAGTTGTAACTACTTTGTCCCTGACTCAGAAATCAGTAATAAACTAACTTCCAACTCTACATGCAGGGGACTGAATTGCCTGTTGGAAACCATGTTTAAAGGCTCAGTAGCAATAGCTTTCTACCACAAATTAAAACCTCAGTAGGTGCACGAGTGTACATGGTCACATATGGATTTGAAACTATACCAAACAGAAGTATGCTTCCATTCCCGTTACTTCCGTTCATTTCTGCTTTCTCTTTCTCTGGCTGTGTAACTTTCTCTTCTACCTGTACTTTGTAATTGCTTACCCTGCCATTTCCACTCTTGCCTGCCTGTTCACTGTGACCACATTTTAGAAAGCTCCTTTAACCGCTCTTGAACTGGAGTTTGTATCCCTGTCACCTCCCTGCCTCCAGGCACATCCATTCCTTCCTCACCCGCAGTAACAGGCAGGGGAAGAGACAGGTACCGGGCAATGCTGCAGCTACAAATCCAGATGTGTCTTTCTGGCTTTTTGGAAGGTCGTGCTCTGAGCCTTGCAAGGACTTGGAGTTAGCGTCTAGAATAGCATATTAAACGTGAAACAAAACAACTTATAACCACATACACTTTGAGAGCTAACATAGTATTTTATATATATATGTATCTATGCTACAGGTACAGTATCTCTGTAATTGTGATGGATTCAGGTGTCTGTGACAGCTGGGACATTGCCTCCACTTGGGGAATGTGTTATACTGACACAAGCACAGTCTTGCAAAATGCTGAATAACTTACCGGTCATTCAGGTTTTGTTGCTGACCTCCAGCTCTTCCTGAGGTGGGGCCCCTGTCTTGGCAGCCCCACTAACGCCCAAGTTCATGGCAGAGGCTGACAATTTTCACAGTTCTGTCATTTAAAAAAAAAAAAAGTGATATAGAAAGATACACTTTTATTGATATTAAGCCATTCTAAATGAGAAGCATATCACTATTTGATCGCTACACCATTAGAAAATCTCCATCCTCTCTGATTCTGTCTGCTGATTCCCAAAATGTGAGCAGAGTGTCAAAAGCAACTTTCCTGTTTCAGTTTTAAGTATTTATACAGATGTGATATATAAAAAGAAACTGCCTGTATTTGCTCCTTTTAAAGTTCAATCTATTCTGTAATCTTTCTTCATTATTTGCAGTTTGGCTGTATGAGAGAAGCACCCGCTTGCTCAACAGGAACAATGAAGTGAATAAGAGAGCTGAGAATTGTATCAGACAGGCAGCAAAATGTTGCAGATTAATAGTCTTTATAATAGAAACCCATTGCAGCATAGCAGAAATTAAGTATTATGTTGTGGTAAGGTAATGGTCTTTCACCTAAATAAAATATGCAAAGGTAGGCTAAATTGCTTGGAGACATAATAAACAAAAGCCTGGAACATAAGTATTCATTTTCACAAATGCCTTCTACAAGTTGCAACGTTGATGAATAATTTTTGTTAGAGTCATAAAACTTCACAAATTGATACATACGTGCACAATTCCTTCGAGCCCTGAATGTTCCCATTCAAGGGAATACTCGTATACATGAGTCACCTCAAGACCAGGCCACAAGAGCTAATCATGCAGCATGTGTTTATGTGAAGAGTATTGGGGAACTATTTATGGGATTGCAAAGAGGGATAAAAGTTGAAGAATGGGCCTTCCACAACAGTTGCACGAAAGTCAGATTTTGCTTGCAAAGCTTTGTCTGCTATTTTGAACTGAATGCATAGTCAGGGGCCGGACACACATGGATGAGACATTCAGCAAAATTGCACATAACCCCTTTTTAATGAGAAGAAAACAGCCTTTCCATACAATTGATGTGAATACTGTTGAATTCAAAGGAAGGCTTTGTATTGTAGCCTTCAGCAGCTTTTTTTTTACTGTTAATTGTTTGGATTTTCTTTCTTTTTATATATACTCGTAGGTCACAAAATGATAGTGACAAAGAGCAAAGAGATTTGGAGAGAAGATTTCGAGAAAAAGAACCTGAAAGACAAAGGTATCGATTGGATGATGGCAGAAAGCATAGAGCTCACTATGAGTTTGACAAGTTTGTGAGAAGGAATGAAGAAGAGCTGAAGTGGGGGAAAGGATACAACCAAGACAGAGGAAAGAAAGGGAACTACAACTACAGCTTCACTGTGGAGGCAGTAGACAAACTGGGTAAAGAGGACAAGTGTGATGACATGGCATCCAAAAAGGAGCGCATAAGAAATAAGGTTCTTTTATTCATTTAGGATAATCTTTCATTAGTTAAATATGCTTCAAGATCACAGGTTTTACTTTTGCAAACTCAGCATAAAGAAACTTTTTCAAAAAAAGCATTTCTTTATTTCATTTTCAGTCAAACCCAGACTTCTTTTTATTGTTATCAGAGGACAACAGCAGTTAAAATAAGTTAAGGTCACAGGTCTCTGCTCATTCTTATTTACAGTATATGGAAGACTTTCTGTCTTCCTTTCAACCCTAGCATTTTTAGAACGCTGTTCTTGGAAGCCTTGTATTTTATAAGCGTATTAAAAATTGTTATACTTCTGATCTGTAGTGAAATTTAAAAACTGTGGCATACTAGCCTGTTAAAAATGTACTTCCATTACCCAGCTTATAAAGTAATTATATTATGGATTGGCCAGGCATTGCTCAGTAGAGGAAATATAAGGACTTAAATAAATAGCTAATTCAGAGACCATTGTATTTAGAGGGTGTGAATGTGCAAATTCTTCAGTATTGTATACCCGCCAGTACGAAGAGGCTGTTGTTTGGTTAGGACAAATTATCCTCATGGTCAGTGTCAGGGAAAGAGCAGGTGCAAAGCCAGTGCGAGCGGGGCCTGTAGCAGGGTGCGCAGAAGAGCCGTCCCGTATTTGTCTCCCAGAGACACAGGCATCATTTGTCTCAAGCTGTCTGATTTCATGGACGTGCCAGGGGCTTTTCAGGAGGTGGCTCTCCTTGTCACCCTCATTCTCTCTCCCTTCTGATCCTAGATTTTCCACAAAAGATGACCGAAACAATCTTTTGTGTAGAAATTTATTCTGCATGTGAAACTCTCCTTTCAAACCAAGTGACTGATCTGTGATGTGGGCTGAGGCTGACAAGGAGCAAACTGGTCGTGGGCAGAGTGAGTCTGTATGGAGTGTGGATACAGCAAGTCCAGGTGGACTCGCTCTGCGTGTCAAGTAAGTCTCCTTGTGCAGACCCAGAAAGCCTGATGTGCCCCGCTTTTTGCCTATGCAAAGGTCAGCTGGGCAGTTTGGGTGAGATTTATCTGCATATACACAGTAGCTACTTTCCACATACACCGGTGGCTCAAGCTGCAGAACAGTCAGAAAAATGGCTAGTTCAGAAGCAGGAAGGTGGGAAAAGCAATTTTCCTCATGCTTGCCACACTACTCTTGAAATCTGGTGAAATATTTGCAACCTCGGAACTGGATGGTGGGTTTTGGGGGCCTTTTGTCAAGCCTTAAGAAGCCGCCTCCTTTTTATTTCCTCCCATCACACTTCTGGTAGCTTGCTGAGTCTCTGGATTAGTCCACTCTTCAAGTGCTAGATTTGTTCCCTAAACAAACTAAGCAATATCAGTAAAGGATTTTGCAGTGTGGTGACTTTTTTCCATAGAGTATTTATCATATAGATAAGCGTTAGGGGCTGAGTTTTCCAGCTTACCTATAGAATTAACAATGCCAACACAAGTTTTTAGGCAGAGGTCGAGCTTCTTTCTGAAGTTTGTAAGAATTAATTAGCAAACAAGAAGTTTCTGGTGTAAGTTACAGTTGTGCTAGCTTTCATGCAAACCGCGAGGTACAGAATCTGTGATACGAAAAACCGTTTGGACCCTTTATCGTAAACTTTCCAATGGGCACTGCTTGTCAGAAGATCTAGTTTTATGCAGCTGTTTGTGATGTAGAAAGATGTATGTTACGCGTTTCATACCACACTACAAAGCACTAACTAGAGTGATCTAGTTGTATGGCCCAATAGTGAATCTTGATATCAGGTCTAAAGAGATAGAGAGAAAAGTGGAGGAAAAAAGACAAAGGTGAAGGAAAAGGAAAGAAAAAGGGAAAATGCATATTGGGAATAAGAAAAAAGAATGAAAGAACAAAAGGCCAGAATGACTTCAAATTATGAAGGCACTTGAAAATTAATGTAGTTTGATGTAGGACAATTTCAGTGCTCTGCCACTGTCTTAAAATAGGCTGTTTAATTTTGTTTGCTAAACTTAACACAAGACTTTGGTCAAAAAGCTCAGGTTTTGGTGAACAGGTTGCTTCATAACATTAAAAATTGGTACTTGTGAGAGTCAAATACTCTTACTAGGAAAAGACTTCATAAGCAGAGTTTCTAAGCAGTATGTTTTATTATTGAAATTTCAAGAATAAAAAGTGCTCTCAAAAGCTATGGAACATCACCATTTGCAAGTTTGAGGTGTCTTTTCCTTGTAAACTGGCTCCTTCTTCCATTTTCTAGTGATCAAATCAGCGTGTGTATGATTGGGTCACTGACAAAGCCTGCACATTTTCAAATTGTACTTAACTTTGTTTGTTAGCAGTGGGTGAATTCCCCTGCTCTCATACTCAGTACGGAAGGCATGATGAAGCAGAGCAATAACTGCAATTTTATTTTGACATGTATAATGAAACTGTGCATTCCATGTTTAAATTGTGGTAACGATTCATGACTTGAAGTAGCAGTGGACACATATCCGTTGCTCAAGTTCAGTTGAGGGTAATTTTCTAGCTATTAGCTGCTAAACTGTTCTCTGGTTTGCCTTATTTTGTCATGCTTTCATGTAATATTTGTCATTTATCTGCAGAGTTGCAAGTGCACAGGCTATCGTTCTTCCTAGGTGATGTTAGTGGAGGTAGCAACGTATTTCAGAGTTTCATCTGTAATACTGTGTTTGATAATTGTCTGCAGTATTTCTCCTTGTTTACATCAAATGTATCATAGGATCTTTAACTTTTACAGCTTTCTTCATTTATTCAGAATGCTTGGCTCCCAAGAATAGTGTTATAAACAAGACAGATATTAAATACTCAGTCTATTTTCATTACACTCGATTTTTTTCCTGGGCCTTATGAAACATAAAGTGATTTAACACAAAATCTACTTTCTTCACAAACATTCCTGACTTTAAAATCCCACGTATGTATCCCACACAGGTTCCTCAGAGCGTTAACCACATCTCCTTCCTTCTAGGATCGCCCAGCCATGCAGTTATACCAGCCAGGAGCTCGCATTCGAACACATACGGGATCTACAAGTAAAACCTATGACTGCAGTGGGAAATCCTTTGAAGATGCTCTTGATAAAAAGTATGAGGCAGATAATTCAGCTGGAGGTGGTTCTGAGAAGAGCGAGGAAGCAGAATAAAACAAACTGGAGGAAAGACTTGTGAAAAGGGTTGAACTTAAGATTCAGTGTCATCACAAAAAATCCATAGGGCTGTTTCAGAACTCCACAGGCGATCGCACCAACAAAATTGTAATAGCTCTGCCTCTTACTTTCTGTAAAATAAAGGGAAGAGTGACTGGAGGCGTATAAAGCATCTTACAGCAAAGGAATATAGTTGCTTTTTTACAAAAAAGCAGAGCAAACACTGTTTGCCTAATTTAAAAGCAGTTCAATATTTTATTAGATTTACCTTGAAATAGAAAACCTCTAATAGTTTTAAAGGAGTATTTATATGAGACTTTTCAGAAGCTATTTCACCTTTTCAAGTCTAAAGAAATGAAAGGTAGATTTGCATCAGTTTGAAATCTGAGGCACTTTAAATGTATTTATTTGGTGCATGACATGAGGGCCCGAGGACCCCTTCCTGCACGCGGCAGCGGCAGGGGCTGCTGCCGGGAGCTGCAGTCGGACTCGGCGGGACCGGCCCGGGGAGGAAGCTCTGGACCCAGCAGAGGTTGCAGGAGGAGGCCCACAGTTTGCACAGTTGTGAGAAATGTCCGTTGGTATCCGTACCTCATTGTGTTTACGTTGTTTTTCAATTAACTATAGCGTCGGATAAGTGTTACTAAAGCTACAAGTGTGCTGTTAAAGAGTTCGTCATTTTCTGAGCCACTTCTGCCTTTTTTGTTTCAATAGAGTCTTGTGCTTAAAACAGAAGAAAGCTAACGCAAACCTCAGCACTTAAACAATCTATCTGGTTTTAATAAAGTAGCTGTTTTTTATGGTTTTGACACTGACTTTTAAAAAAAAAGTGGTTGTACAGTGATGACTTTTTATATGCTAATGTTTCATATAAGTTGCGGTTGCAGGATTTGGATAAATGTATGCTACAGGAATGTTCTGCAGTTCTATTTGTTAAAAAAATACACGCACATGAATGTCAACTGCAAACTACCATTTTGTAACATCTAGGCCAAATTCTGCCCTCTGATGCGGGCACATATATATATATGTGTATGCGTGTGTATATATTTTCCATTGGTTTCAATGATAGCCGCGTGTTTACGGAAGGGCAGAACATGTTCATTTGTCTTTCATGGCTGAAAATTTCTCAGTTGTCTGAAACTGAGACCTGCTTTGTCATTGAAGTTAAATAGTAAGATATTAATTTATTTTTACATCCTCTTTGAACATTTTATTATTAAGCATAACATCTAATTGTTCTAGACTGAAATATTATTTATTGTATTTTCCCAGATATTAAGCATTAAATAGAATAAAAGCAAAAAGATTTTGACTATGATTTTGAGATGTCATCTTCTGCAATTTTTTCATCTATTACTCTAGAAAAATTAAGTGAGATGCTGTGCTACTTGGTATTCTTCAGAAGCAGATAAAAATACAGTTGAGAAGAATTTTAATATCAAGCTCCCTGAGCGAGCTGCCAACTAAAATTACATCAAGCTTAAGAGAGAGTTAGCTCCATCTACAGTTTATCATGTTTACTAAGTTTATCGTGACCGCAGAGAAAGGATTTTGTCTTGGCGTCCTGGCTGAGTCAGGTAGCGCCAGCACGGGGCAGGCTTCCCCCTCAGAGGACGGGCCCAGCCTGGGCCGAGGAGAAGGAGACCTCCCAGGAAAGTTCTCCTGCAGCAGAGCCGGACAGGGCCGAGATCTTCTCCAGACCAGGCTCTGCTCAGACGTGAGCGTCTCCCACCCGCCTGGATGCCCGGGGGGGCTGGAGGAGAGGTCTCGCTCCCTCCGTGAGAGGGACCCGCAGCAGCCGGAAAAGCGGCGGTTTTGCACATGGTCGAGCTTGCTGTCTTTCGGCCAAGGGTGGCTTTCAGGCTACTCCCCCACCTCCACCCGAGCGCCTAGGTTATGAGTACCTCTTGATAGCATTATGGGTGATTACCTAAACACAGTTTATTTAGCAGTAGTTTTCCATTTGGGGCTTCTTATTTTCCATCTCTTTTAGTTACCAGAGAGTGGACGTCAAACCTCGACTCAGTAAAAACTGTCAGGGTTTAAACACCCGTGTCTGTCAGGCCAGGCTGCCGTGCCCTCACTGACCGGGACTCCTGCAGCCCGGTTCTTCGCTTAGTTTTGCTTTCTTGTGAATGCAGCCTCTTGCACGGGGGCGCAGAGAGCCCGGCCTTTGACTTCTGTGCTCACATGGAAGGAATTCGCAGGACATTCGGATTTGGACGTGGAGAGATCGCTCACCGGTGTCTGCGCCATGGCTGCGTCCCGAGAGCCCCAGCTGCCGGACAGCTTGGCTGTGCCACTCCAGGAGCTCTTGGGACAAGCGCTGTTATTCAGCAGGTACCGGCACGGTTCCCCCCACGCCCGAGGGGCCCGGCGGAGGGTACCGGCCACCACCAGCAGCATCCGAGCGTTTCTGTAGCCACGCAACAAGGAGGAGCTGCCACCTGCTCCACGCTTGCTCCTGCTTCTACGCGCCTCCCGGTGACACCAGACAAACGCAGGCTCGCAGCGTGTCTTTGTGCAAACTCAGCGTGGCGTGAGAGCTTTATTGCCACAACAGTAACTTTGTTTTGCAAATTCAGCTTCGCTGTAAGTAGACAGGGCATCCCTGCGGAATGGGAGTTGTGTCTGGTTACACCACAGCTGACTTCTTTGGTGCCGTCTGTTTTCTCACTTTCAAAATATAGTGCTCTACATTTAATAAAAAACTTCAGCAGCTTGGTAGCTTCCCTCAATGTCTGTTGCCCTGTTTCTTACTGAGTCCTGAGGTCGCCGACATCTAGCAATATGGAAATCACCCTGTGCACGGAACTGGAATTGGGCTCCAGTCTGTCACTAACTATCGCGTTAAGGGAAACTGATGTGGAACAGAAATATTCAGTTAAAAAAACCTGCATTCGTGCCTGTCGCAGTTTTAAGGAGAAGCTTATCTGACTCCAAAACATTGTTCTGACAACTTCACGTTCCATTTTTAAACACATTCTGCTGCTTTTTAATTTAAAATCCAATGTCTGTAAGTTGTTTTCAGAGAGTCTTTGGAGGTCTTGGCTCACCTCCCCAGCCGCGGTAAGCCAACACTGCTCTTCGTGCTGCAGGCGGTTTCTTTGCTAGCCTCCATTTGCAGCATTAGTCCTGAATGGCCCAAAGAAAGGTGCGAAATGGTAACAGGACAAAAAACACCGACTATGCGCAAAATTGCATTGAACATCAAAATAAAACATGCTTAAAAAGGAAAAAAAAAAAAAATTAAACTCATTTCTCTCCCAAACCTGAAGTAATACAGAATATTAAAAATCAGCGGGAAGTGTGACTTGCAAGTTGGTGGTGCTGTTTGAGTCTTAAATGATGAGAGGAGAAACTTAAAATTCTCAAGTGATTATTATTTATTTATAACTGTTTCCTTTGAAAGAAAGAATATGTGAAACAAATGGGAAACCTATTGAGCCTTATCTGGTAATTTCCAAGTGACTTAAAACAACGTGCTCTGTCTTCTCCGCATCCACTTGGGCTTTTCACTGAAGCTCATCAGCTTCTTGAGGACTGAAAATGTCATCTTCCTCTTACCAAGAGCTGGTTTCTCTCTTAACAGTTTAACTCTCTCCCAAACCTCTTCACTGCTGCATAACTAGAAAATAAATATTTTCCAGATATATTTCATGATTTACACTTCATGAAGCCACATCCCGATCTCCTGAACATGTCCCATTTGCATATCACATCTACAGCTATGTAAATACCTATCAGAGGCTCGTTACTGTTACATATATAAATATCACAGTATTTTGATTCAAACGGACACAAGCACAGAAGGGGTCGGACTGCAGTTGTAAAGACAGTGCTCTTTGCCCAATTCCAACTAGCAGCCTCGGTTAGAAAAATGAAATACTCTCCAAAAGAGTAAAGACTAACTTCAGAGGGGTTTTAGATGCTGGTACAAAAATGGCACATTGCCTCATGGTCAATCCATATTGCCTCCCAGCATGTGCAGAAGGCAGGAGATACAAAAAGATGCAGAAGTGGGAAGCTCTTTTTTTTTTTTTCCTCTTTAAAAATGTTTATATATTCTAAATTCAAATATTAATATTCTGCATAAAACTTGCAGGATTTTTTTTTTTTTTAATCACGATCTCAGTTGCCCGCTCTTGTGAACAGAGAGAAAAGTAACGCGAGAAGGATCCAGCAGGCCAGACGGAGGGTTTAGGTTATCCACAGCATGAAGGACCTGGCCTGTTGCTCCTGATCTGTGCCCAGGTCTGTTTTGTACTGCTTTCCACCTCTGGTTACCGCAGAAATGCGGATGGTTCTACTGAATGAGACTGAAGCGAAGTTCCACCTCATATTGTTTCTTAACAGTGAACTTGAATACGAGCACCGATATCTGACATTACCTGCTGCAACTTCTTGCATGTTTTTGACAGCTGTTGAAGGTCATCAGCATCCAGAAATGACAGTATGTGTATAATTATGTTCGCGGGCATTCGGATGAGGAAATCATAATGCCTCTGACATAAATTAACTGCGTACTCCAGTGCGTTGTTGCCAAAGATGTTCCTCACCTGCTCTGTGTTACCAGAAAAGAACAAGACAGAGAAGAAGAAACACAAAATAGTTCTCAATTAACCTGATTATTTTAAAACGTGACCATGAATGCAATAAAATTGGGCTAGGAATATGTCAGTGCTTCAGTGTTAGGAGGAAAGAGGTTGGGAGAAGCTGGGACTCCAGAAGAGACAACAGATGGGGCCATTGCTGCATACCTTGATGAGAAAGAGGAAGGATGAGCTGAGGACAGGCTGGATGCTGGCTGTCCCTGCAATAGCAGGGACATTGGGCATGACAGTGGTTCAAAACTTGTCTGAAGCATTGACACGGGCTGCGTGGACAGCACCTACCAGCCTGGTCCTGCTGGGGACCCCACAGCCCCCGTACACATTGATCAGGCAGACCTATGACAGCCTTCAAGCAGCAAAGAGGGTCTGCAGCTACCACAGCCATTTTTCAGTGGTATAAAGGCAGAGGAGGGCATTGCTGCTCAAAGTACTTCTCTTTCACAGAGCAGAAGAGAAGAGAAAAGAGACGTGAAGATGCACCGGGTGCTGCACAGCTTCACGTTGCAGGCGTACAGCGTACCAAAGCTCCCGTTCCCCAGGCTGGTCCCAGCTCCTGGCTCTGGACCCAGCACATGCGAGGCTCTGGAGGATCGAGGTTTGAACGTGCTGTCCCTGAACAAGCCATTCACACAGCCCAAAAGGTATTTTCCTTGTCCTTTTAGCCCTTTTACTGGAGATAACCACAGGATAAACGCCCTGCTGCTGAGGGAGAGAGGACCTGTCAGGGCCCCGGGTGTACCACGGGGCTCTGCAGCTGCCTCCCGCCCGCTCCGAGTCGTTTGCCTGGCTGTGCGTTTCCCGGCTTGACCTCGGACCTCCTCGTCCACTCCTGACCCATCGGGGAGGGCAGAGCGCCTGCCCAGCCTGGCTCCCAGCTCCCGGCTCCCCTTCCCTCGCGGAGCAGCCATCTCTCTGCCTCTCCTGCAGCTGCTACCACAGAGAGGGGACTCGCTCCACTGACAGTAATGTTGTTTAGTTCAGAGTTGGGTGTTCTGCCTTCCCTGAAAAGTTACAACTCAAGACAATCCATGGAAATGAAATGAAATACTCAACAGAGGTAATTTAGCCCTCCACACAGGGCAAAATCCAAAACAATTTAAAAGGGAATATTAAGTGTGATTAGCTTAGGGATGTCAAATGAAAAATGGAAACACTTCCACAGCTGAATAAACTCAGTGTTGTTTTCTTAATTTATAACACTATCCTGCAACACAAACATTGCAGGGGTGAATCTACTGCTGGGATCCTACGGGTCTGAGCTGAGGGGAGCAGCCAGAAAAGGCCGGTCGAGTCTCCTTCCTTCAGAGGTCGCTGCCCGGCTGCGACACAGAACCGTAGACTGCTTTGGGATGGAAGGGACCTTTAGAGGCCATCTAGTCCAACCCCCCTGCAATGGGCAGGGGCATCTTCAACTACATCAGGTTGCTCAGAGCCCCGTCCAACCTGACCTTGAATGTTTCCAGGGATGGGGCATCTACCACCGCCCTGGGCAACCTGTTCCAGTGTTTCACCACCCTCATTGTGAAATTTTTTTTCCTTATATCTAGTCTGAATCTACCCTCTTTTAGTTTAAAACCATTACCCCTTGTCCTGTCACAGCAGGCCTTGCTAAAAAGTCTGTCCCCATCTTTCCTGTAGGCCCCCTTCAAGTACTGGAAGGCTGCAATAAGGTCTCCCCAGAGCCTTCTCTTCTCCAGGCTGAACAACCCCAGCTCTTTCAGCCTTTCCTCATAGCAGAGGTGCTCCATCCCTCTGATCGTTTCTGTGGCCCTTTTGTGACATCTTGATGCCGGAGGATGACCGAGCTCCCACCCGCCCCGGGCACTGCCTCCCCGCTGGCCTGCCGGTCCTGCAGGGTGTGGAGGTACGCCATTTACACTGGCTGCACACCAACAGGGATCCCTCTTCTGCAGGTGGATTGCTGCCGGGAACATACAAAGGAAATTTGTGAGGCAAAAAAAACTTGCTGCAAAAACCACATGGCAGATGTTACACATGAGAAGTTTTAACAAATTCACAGGAGTTTTTTACACATTCACTTCTTGTCTTTGTTGTAGCTCATTTTTTAAAATTTTCTGTAATATAGCCAAAAGTGTGACAAAAATACAATTATTCATATTAAGAATGATGTTTGTTAATTATGGAAACTTATTCTGAGCCAAATGCTCATGGAGATGGCTGAAACTATTTTCACAGTATTTTCTTGACAGAAGGCATAATAAGAAACTCCACGTGACAAACAACTTCTTTGAATTTTACCATTAGAAAACACTATTATTGAAAGATGGTTTTGAGAGATTAGTATGAAACTATGAGTTCCACATCGGTCATTTCCAAGGCCAAAGCTAGTTCTGCACAGATCATAGAATCACAGAACAGTTTAGGTTGGAAGGGACCTTTAAAGGCCATCTAGTCCAACCCCCCCTGCAGTGAGCAGGGACATCTTCAACTACATCAGGTTCCTCAGAGCCCCGTCCAACCTGACCTTGAATGTTTCCAGGGATGGGGCATCTACCACCGCCCTGGGCAACCTGTTCCAGTGTGTCACCACCCTCATTGTAAAAAATTTCTTCATTATATCTAGTCTGAATCTACCCTCTTTTAGTTTAAAACCATTATCCCTTGTCCTGTCACTACAGGCCCTGCTAAAAAGTTTGTCCCCATCTTTCTTATAGGCGCCCGTCAAGTACTGGAAGGCTGCAGTAAGGTCTCCCCAGAGCCTTCTCTTCTCCAGGCTGAACAACCCCAGCTCTCTCAGCCTTTCCTCATAGCAGAGGTGCTCCATCTCTCTGATCATTTTTGTGGCCCTCCTCTGGACCCGCTCCAACAGGTCCGTGTGCTGAGGACCCCAGGGCTGGACGCAGTGCCCTCGACCTGCTGGCCACGCTGCTTTTGATGCAGCCCAGGGTACGGTTGGCTTTCTGGGCTGTGAGCATACATTGCCGGCTCATGTCCAGCTTCTCATCCACCAGTACCCCGAAGTTCTTGTCTGTAGGACTGCTCTCAATCCCTTCATCCCCCAGCCTGTATTGGTGCTGGGGCTTGCCCTGCCCCATGTGCAGGACCCTGCACTTGGCCTTGTTGAACTTCATGAGGTTCACACAGGCCCATTTCTCCAGCTTGTCCAGGTCCCTCAGGCCTGTCAACCTCACCGCTCAGCTTGGTGTCATCTGCAAACTTGCTGAGGGTGCACTCGATCCCGCTGTCTGTCATTGATAAAGATATTAAACAGTACTGGTCCCAGTACAGACCCCTGAGGGACACCACTTGTCACCGATCTCCATCTGAACATTGAGCCTTTGACCACTACTCTCTGGATGTGACCATCCAACCAATTCCTCATCCACCAAACAGTCCACCCATCCAATCCATAGCTCACCAATTCAGAGAGAAGGATGTTGTGGGGGACCATGTCAAGGGCCAGATAGACGACATCCATAGCTCTTCCCTTGTCCACTGATGTAGTCACTCCATCGTAGAAGGCCATTAGGTTGGTCAGGCAGGACTTGCCCTTGGTGAAGCCACGCTGGCACAGTTTGTAGTACCTGGAGGCAAATCAAATCTCTAGTTGGAAACCTTTCATAAAAGACAAGTTTCTGAATGCTTGTATTAAATACGCTTGTCAGAGCCAACTGAGAATTCAGAAGAACTCTCATTCCCAGAAGAATAATTTTAACACTCAGCTATAGTTCAGCGATGTTAATTCAAAGAACAAAAAGTCCACTACTTCTCTTAAGTATTACTTTTGCTCTCGGAGGTTTACAGCAAGGGACAGATTCTCAGCTACTGTAAACCAGCATAACTCCACTGAAACTAATTTGTCCCTGTACTAAAAGAACTGGTCATTTGCAAAAACAGCAATCAGGAGCATGGCCAGCAGGCCAAGCAGATTTATGTAGCAACATGAAATAGCCAGGTGGCTACAGAAAGGAAGAAGCCTGGCCAACATTTTTCTAAATAGTCCTAGAAAGGTTACATTCACACACACGTCAGTGAATGAGCTATGAGAAATGAATAATGGGATGTAACTTTCCTTTCCTGACTATCGGTTTGGGTGAAAAAATAAGAAATGAGGAATATGCATTATTTTGAAGGTTCTGCACTTGCTGAATTAATCTGGGTCAGATATTGGCTCGAATTTTTAGTTTAAGCTCTCCAAAATGTATTGGTCTTGAAAGTTTTCAGCATTTCAGTGCTATAAAATTGTACGTCAAATAAAACATTGCTTTCATTATCATCCATTATTTTTGAGACAAGACCTACCCTATTAGCTGGTGTCAGGTAAACACTTTGCAAAGACACAGCAGCCTAGTTTAAAGTGTTCAGCACTTTCTCTCGGGATCACCTGAATCCCCAAAAGAACTTGCCTCTGCTCCCTAACATCAGTCATTTCAGTAAAGGGTAGCAAAAAAAAATGAAGGAACAAAACATGGACCTCAGCTCCACCAGGTGTGCGGCAACCTACCACTCTACTTCTGTGGCAGGGCAAACCCCGTATGGTCTGAACTTCAGGAACAGCAGCCAGCTAGCACCTGCTTTTGGTGGTTTGAGTTCAGTAGTGCTGAGGAGAATGCTGAGGGTCTTCAAAACACAGAAACCAGCCTGCAACAGAGCTGTAGAGGTACTGATGTGTCTGAGTTTCATGGACCACCTATCAAAGGACTTAAGGCTTTGAACAACTATTTTCTTTTTCTTTCATTTTTTTTTAATTCACGCCTAAGGTTTTTCAGCCATGACTTACACCTCTACATTGGGCATCTGAGAGGAAGAGCTGTGACTCTAAGAGAAGGCAACAGGGAGATCACCTTCCTACAGAGGCTCCTTCTCCCCCTCTGCGACAGCCCCAAGATTGCCGCATAGTCTTGGGGGAAAGCTACCACCTTGAGACAAAGCAGCGAGGAGAAGCTGTGGGAGTTGGTTAAAGCAGCTCAGTGGTGATCGAGACTCCTTCTGCGCTGCCAGGGTGCTGGGACCTCGCTGGAGCAGGGGTGGCTCTCACCCCACCGGGGCTTTACAGACCTCACTACCAGCTGTCTGGGTTGTTCTGTTGCAGTAGTGACATGTCCTGGCAGCATCACGTCACGGAGATAGGAGAACAATGCCATACAAAACCTATACAAAACACTATAGGTTATTCCTTATCAAGAGAATGCTAACCAGATGAGATTATTTAATTTTTGTATGTTGGAAAACAGAAAAAATGGTCATTGTCTTGTAAAGGCCCTTGTGATTGTCTCCTTCTGTGCCCCTTTTTCTGTTCAGCCCTGGTTGCTACGTTACAAGCAAGGAGTTGCCACATGTAACATACCTATTTTCCACAGCAAACAGACATTTTCCCATCCATAGATTTTATTTTACTTATTCTTTTAGGACATTACACTCTTTTCATGTGTTTGTGCACCAGTGCTCCTGCTCTCACCCGCCATCCCCAGGTTCACGGAGAAAGGCACAGGGCAACTTGTTCTTTTAGTCCTCCGCTGCATTATACACTTACACGTGTGCGTGCATGCACACACACACAGAGGGATACATGCATTTTTTAATACAAAATACTACAGATTTTCTTTGCAGAGCCCCACCAGCTGACAAACGTTAGTGTCTCTACCGTATGGGGTATATAAAGACAAGTTCCCTGTCCCATTCAGAAAATTAAAATGGGAGACACAAATAGCTAATGCTGGAACTGAGCACACCCCGTTAGTTCAGCTGTACGGACGCTATTAAGCCCGCTTTCCTTTCTCTTTCTTTTATTGCCTTGTCCTGCGCTGAGCTCTCTCCCCAGACACAGCTGATGAACCTGCATTAGGGGAGGCTGCAGTACGTGACTCCCTGGCCCGCGTGAACCCTACACAAAAGGCCCGAGACCCATTGAAGCCCCGAGCCATGTCTCTCCCAAGAGGCAGAGGCTCCTGAGAGGCCCCAGACAGCTCTGCGCTGCCCCTTCCCTTCCTTCCGCATGGCCCCGCTTGCTGCCGCACGCTGGAGGCCAGCAAAGACCTCAGGTTCCCCTTTCCTTCCTCTCTAATAGGACAAATGCCACAGACGGCAGATGATAGACAGAGTTTCAGATGATTTTCCATCCTCACCATACGAAGGATGAGCCACGCCGGTTGTGTGCTGGGCTGGTGTGAATTTGTTTTTGATACGCAAGCACCAGAAGGTGGCGATTACCGGCGCTTCAGCAGGTACGGGCAGAACATGGCAATACGAGATCCGATGGAAAGTGCATCTGACCTCCTCTCTGACAAGAGACACCAGATGGCTACGGCTGAGCCGGACAAGCACACAGGTTGTCCTCCCAGGTTACAGCAATTTCTGTTTCAGAGACTTACCGAAACAAGGCAGTATATTTGCGTTTAATAGTCCTTGACACATTTTTTTTGCACGAGTTAACACAATCGCTTTTTGTATCCAAAGAAACCTCAGCAATTGAAATATCCTGTGGCAAGGGGTCCCGTGGGTTTCTTAGGTACTGTGTGGGAAGAGCCACCCTCTTCTGTTTCGTCCAACTTGCCTCCTGCTAGTTTCGTTTGATGCCCCCTTGTTCTTTCAGTAGAAGTAATTATCGTGTCCTCTCATAGCAGTTGCTCCATGTCACAGCCCCTTTTCCTCAAATGTCCTCACATCCAACTTGCTTGTTGACAGCGAACAGTCAGCTGACATCTGCAGAGAATTAGCTACTAAAATCCCAAGTTATTTTTTCCTAAATAAGATCAATACCTCAAAGCTGGTTATAATACAATGTTAAGGTTAGGACTGTATGTTTTATTCCTACCTACATTTGGGCTGCTTCTGTGATTTTATCATTCGGTACCGTGATTGCCTACTGCAGCTCTTCAACGTGACTTTCATTCCTATTGCCCTGAATAATACAATGTCATTGGCAGACTTTGTCACCTCACCACCCCGGCCCCTGTTCCAAACCAGTTAGGAGTACATTGCTAGCACAGACCTCCCTCCATTTCAGAAAACTGGCCATTTACTCCTCTCGAAACCAGTTTTTGTACCCTTGGGAGACCTTCCCTGTTGTCTCATACTGACTTAGCTTCTTCACAAGCCTTTGGTGAGACACCTTATTGAATATTAGTTGTAAATCTAAGTGGACTAACTCAATCCATCTTGCTCACTTTTTGTATCTTTAAAAGATGCCTACTGATCTTCCCCTTGCAAAAGATACGTTGACTCCTTCCTGATATCCCACATATGCCTATATTTTTATTCTGTTATAGTTTTGGGTTTTTTTTCATCTGCCTGGTAGATGACCACATCAGATCTACTGGTCTGAAATTTCTAGATCCCAGAGAAATTCTTTTTAAGAACTGGTGTCAGATTATCGACCTGGCATTTTTCCTGATTCCAGACTCAGCTTAAAGTCAAAGATCATAACATCCCATTTAAATTTCAGCCATTTCAGTCTTTTTTAGAAGCTCTTGAGTGACTATTATCTGGTTCTGGCAATATGTTTCTCTCTCTTGTTTTTCCTAATTTTTCCATATATGTTGCCCATATGGAAGCTTATGTGCAGGTATCAGTGTCATCAGAACACTACAATTGCATTTACAAAAGCCACAACAAAATCAGTTCAACATAGCTCAAAACAAGTTATGCTAAGAACTAGAAAACACTCTTGAAATTTCTGTCAAAGACAGGATTTTTGACTCTGTGCCACATGTTAGTGGAGGGTAGGGCAGTGGTTTGGGTTAAGTTTCACGATATACTTACTCCATTAATTTACTTTCCTGTAACCATTCACTATTTGCCACTGGTGTGCTTTTCTTATGACAAGTTTCTGCAAAAAGAGAATGTAAGAATAATGGAGGAAAGGAATCATCAGAAAAATATTAAAGAAAAAGAAAAGGAGTTGTGACAGTAACAACTACAGTTCTGTGGAGTTTCTTTTGAAATGTTAATATTTTTGTAGTACGTGAGAGTGTTGAACGAATCAATGACAAGCACCTACATCCTGCCCTAGGTGTTGTTAACGTTCAGAAGGACTTCAACAGTATTAGCAGAAATACTACGAATTTACAGAACCTGTGTAAAAACCACCTGGAACCTTTAGAAATGCTAGACATACCGTAATCTCCAGTCGGGAGTTAACTGGCCTGATGTTCCTCCTATAGCTCAAGAAGTATACGCATTTCTGTCGTGCTGTTTAGTGCCACTGCCGATTTTTTTTCTGAAAAGAACCTCCAGTCAGTTCCTCAAATTACAGCTTAAGCCTGGAGATCTGAGCTTTGCTGATGAAATCTGCATCCAAGATACACTGGACAAAAATATTTAGCAAAAGACCAACTATTTATTCAGAAGCGCTAAACAAAGGTATAATAGTCAGGAGATAAAAAAAAAGGCACTAAAAATAGACATGGCCTTACCTAATCTCACCGTTTCAGAACCACTGAGAACCGGACATAAGTTTAATTTTCTGGACATCTCTTACCTTACCTGGTATAGTAATGTGGTATAGGGGTGAATAGGCTGGGGAAGTACTATTTTTAAGGATATGTAAGTCTAATAATAACAGCATCAATGACAAATTGAATCTATAATAGCAGCGAACTTAAATTCCTGCTGGGAGTCGTGGGAGAGATATAAGACTATCTAACAGGAGTTTTATTTGTGGCTGCCTGAACTAAATATTTATATTAAAATGTCAGCCAAAATAAATAATGTGGAGGTCTTGGAACAGGCAGAAGTAAACATAGCTACACAAATAATATAAAGGAGAAAGTTGTCTTGGCCAAGCTTCGAGAGGGCCCAACATTGAGCTTAGTCCAGCTCTGCTTTAGTAATCCCATGACGAACGAAAGTTTGACACAGAAGGACCTTTCCTAGCATCGCACTGACTGTAGCAGAAAACAGAAAGACTGAACAAGCCCCATGAACCGACCCAGCGTAGCCCAGCACGGTCCAGTGCTGGTGATAAATAACATTTACCCGATGGCCTGAAAAGCGTATGGTATTAACAAAGGATCCATGACTGCTTTCCTGGATTAAACACAATCTTTTCAAGTGTTGCTGAAAATGGCTAACAGGGATTGAAGGGAAACAACCATTTATAATTTAGGAAGAGGTTTATAATTTAATATATTAGTTTAATATAATGCAGGAAGAGATCTCTTGGAAGATGTTGGACGACAGAAAGACCATAAAGACGTGCTGGTATTTTAAAAGAAAGTCATGTAACATAAAGTAAGTTAATACAGAAAAAAAGCCTTTTTCTGCTGTAAACTGTAAATTAATTTAACCTGATGTTACACCTTTAGCCTACGGAAGGGAAAGGACTCAGCTGCAAATCAACACACCCCTATTTCAACGCCTTTATAAAGGTGTCTATCTGGAGCAAGGTATGTAAGCTCTCCTTAGAGTCAACAGAGATCTCGGTTTGATGCATTCATCTAACCAGCACCACGTAGAGACACCTGAATCGCTCTGGGGTTTCTGCCTGGCCTCCGGTGACCATTCCAGAAGGAGCAGGTCCTCTGCGTCACACTCACTAGCCCTGCGCAGATGTCTCAGATACCCTGGGGCACTTCAAAGAGCCCTCACTGTTTATATTTAGGCAACTGGACCGAGCCCATCACCAGCACGGTCAGTAAAGCCTAGGAGCTACGTAGATCACCCTGGAATAGGTACCTGAGTTCAGTCAGTTGAATAGCTCCCTGGAGCTGCACTGACAATCACAGCAGCTGAGACATAGAGTAGAATAGAATAGAATGGAATAGAATAGAATGGAACAGAACAGAACAGAACAGAATTAGAATAGAATAGAATAGAATAGAATAGAATAGAATAGAATAGAATAGAATAGAATAGAATAGAATAGAACAGAACAGAATAGAATAGTTCAGTTGGAGGCAACCTACAACAATCCTTCTCACTGTGTGGCCTGGTGGACATTAGCTCTGGCGCAGCAAGGGGACGGCTGATAGGGGTGGTCTCTGGGTGCAGGGTTGTTTTCTGCCATGGCCTGAGAGAAGACTAACAGCACTGGGTTTGTCCTTGGGAGCCGAGTGGCAGAGGAGGCGTCAGGAACACCCAGGGGCTGTGCTCACTGCGTGGCCACCAAGGGCAGGGACAGCCCCCTGGGCCTCCCGGGCACAGGGACTGCCTCGGGGCCAGCACCCCAAAGGCCTTCCTCTGAAGGGTGCCAGGCAGAGGAGCGGCGGGCGGGGTTGTGCATGGGGGGCCCTGTCACCCCCATGTCACAGGGCCACCACCCGACAACGCAGAAGTCACCATGCCCCGGGGCAGGATAAAAGGGGGCATCCTCCCACATCCTGCTGCCAGCCTGCCTGGCTTGGCCATCGGGACAGGGCTGGCTCGGGGGCAGCCCAAAGGTATCTGAGAGGAACTCCTTGATGAGCCAGTGGAATTATTTGGAAGGGGCTGAGGGAGGAAGACTGGAGGCTGGATGAGGCTGATGGCAGTTCTCCACTGCAAGGCCAGCTCCCGGCAGCGCCACGTTCCGAGCTCATCTGATGGAGGGAAATCCTTTTCAGCTGGAGAGCAGTGGCAAGACCAAGGGAATGCCTTCTTCAGGAGGGAGCACTGCAGAGCTCACCATCCTCATCCCCTGCAGAACCAGGGGCAGCAGCTGTAAGAAATGGGATGCACAGATGTTGCAAGGGGCCCAGTGCTTTGGAGCACCCACCGGTGTCCTGCCAGGCACGGGAAGGATTCTTGCCCCCAAGGCTGATCAGGCCGGGGGCCTTTTGCCACTCTTGCAAGCCCCTGAGATGGCTCCAGGTTGAGGGAGAAAAGGGCTTGGGCATCTCCTGGGAGGCGTGACCAGGCTGTGGGACGAGGAGGCAGGTCTTGCTCACATGCTCAGGGAACAGCCGATCGCCAGCGCTGGGGTCAGGAAGGAATTTTCCCCCGGGGCAGATTGGCACTGCTCCCCGGGGGTTTTTTGCCTTCCTCTGCAGCACTGAGCATGACCACTTGTCAGGGCAGGGCTCCTCTGCTCCATTTTGGCTAGGTTACTGTCTGCTGCTCATGCACCACGAAGCCGGCCCTTGTGCCCTGCATCCCAGGGGAGAAAGCTTTCTAGACTCCCAGGGCAGGCCCCCAGGGTGGCCCCCGGGGGTTGCTTCTTGTCCTCTGTAGCACTGAGCACAGCCCCTTGTCAGGGCTTCCCTGGGCCACTTTGGTGAGGTTCTTGCCTGCTGCTCTTGCACCTCCAAGGCGCTACTTGTGCTCTGGCTCTCTCGGGCTCTCTTTCCCATCACAACTTTGTAGCGGGAGCGAGCTCTGCTCTTCCCTTGGCTCCGTTTCCCCAGGGGTTCTTGTTTGTGCAAAACAGCCTGTGCTTGGAAGGGCTCCGGGCTCGCTGCACCATCAGGGGCTGCCACTTTTCAGCTCTCCCTGCAGGCAATACAAGCGCGGGGCAGGCACGAGAGCACTTTTCATGCATCACTGGCTAAGCAGCACAGCGGAGCAAGTTTTGGAAGGCAAAAGGGATGCTTGTCATTGATATGCGTCATTCATACTTTTGAGAATACCCCACGGTACCACACACCACTTCTTTTGTGTATGGCTGGTGCTGATCTTCATTCTTCGCATGCAAGAAGATTTGCAACCATTTAGTTGAGGAGCACATCCTGCTTCAGACTGAGGGCTTGACCTTTGAGCCTCGCCGCTGTCAGACATGGATTTGTGCCATCCTGTGGAAACCCAGCTAAACTGGATGGACACAGACAACTTTCAAATACTGCACTTCACACACGCTTTCTGCAAATTTGTTCAGATGGTCAAATTATCGTAAGATGATCCACAGCTCTCACCCCCATGAGAAGGTACATGCCTCCTTTCCACAAAGTGGCAGAGCCAATGCCTACTCTGGGACATGGTTACCCGTTCAACCCCTTCTGCTAGTGCAGGGCTGGGAGGAAATGTCATCAGAGATTTCCTCAGCGTGTGCTGCTAGGGAAAGGAGGAGGTAGGAAGAAGAATAGAATAGAATAGAATAGAATAGAATAGAATAGAATAGAATAGAATAGAATAGAAATAGAAATAGAAATAGAAGAGAAATAGAATATTTTCATAGAAATAGAAATAGAAGAGAAGAGAAATAGAATATTTTCAGTTGGAAGGGACCTACGACGATCATCTGGTCCAACTGCCTGACCAGTTGAGGGCTGACCAAAAGTTAAAGCATGTTGTTAAGGGCATTGTCCAAATGCCTCTTAACCACTGACAGGCTTGGGGCACTGACCACCTCTCTAAGAAGCCTGTTCCAGTGTTTGACCACCCTCTCGGTAAAGAAAGGCTTCTTAATGTCCAGTCTGAACCTCCCCGGGCACAGCTTTGAGCCATTCCCATGTGTCCTATCCCTGGGTACCAGGGAGAAGAGCTCAGCACCTCCCTCTCCACGTCCCCTCCTCAGGACGCTGCAGGGAGCCCTGAGGTCGCCCCTCCGCCTCCTCCTCTCCAAAGGAGACAGAAAGCCCAGGCCAGCCCCCAGGTCGCCTATCTTAATCTCCCGCCGGCCCTCCCCCGGCAGGCCGTTCGGGCGCACGCCTGCGGCAGCCACACCGGGGGAAGCGTCTTTCTCGTCCCCCGCCTCACCGCGCCGTTTCCCGCCCCCCGCCCCGCGTTCAGTGCGATGAAGACGCAGAGCTTTGCTGCAGCAGCACCGCCAAGCCGCCGCCGGGCCGCGGCCCGCCCTCCCGGCGCCGCGGGGCCTAACAGCGCGGGGCAGCAGGAACCGGCTGGGCCGCGGGGCGGCGGCGGAGCGCCCTTCCTCCCTCCCACGCCGGCGCGAGCCCCTCCGGTGTCGCAGCGCCCCCTGGCGGCCCGACGGACCGGGTCTGGGGCGGGGGGAAGCGGGCGCCGCTCCCCGCCGCGCCGCCGCCACGGCAGCGCACGTGACTGGGCCCGCGCGCGGCCCTCCGACGCGCCCCCCCCCCCCCCGCCTCGGCACGGCCAGGGGAGGGCGGGGCGGGGGCGGGGCTGCGCCCAGCGCCGGCGCTTCCGGTTGGGCGGCGGGCGGGCCCGGGGGAGCGATAAAGTGGCCGCCATTCGGCCGCGCGCCTCCTCCCGGAGCCCCCCCCTCCCCCCTCCCCCTTTCCCCCTTCCCCCTCCCCGCCCCCTCCTCCCCGCCCCTCGCGCGGCCCGAGCCCGCGAGCGCCGCCGGCCCGGCCCTGCTGCCGTCACCGCCGTTGGCGGGGGTGCGCCCAGCCCCTCCCCCCGCCCGGCGCCCCGCCGCCGCCGCCCGGGAGGTGCCTCAAGGGTGAGTGCGGCGGGGGGTCCCCCTCACCGCCCCCCCCGCACGCACGGAGCGGCCGGCCGGGGCCCGGCCCGCTCCCCTCCCCCTGGGCACCGGGCCTGGGCCTTCCCCTCGTCCGGCCCCCGCCGCCGCGCCGCGCCGGGGAAGCGGGCGGCCGGGGGCGGGGCGGGGCGGGGGGGCGTCGCGCAGGCGGGCGGCGGTCGGTGCCGGCGCCGGGGAACAAAACCGGCGGGGCGTAAGTGGCGGCGCGGCGCCTGGGGAGGGCGGGAGGGGAGGCGGCGGGGGGGCACCGCCGGCGGGGCGGGAATGAATGGGCGGGCGGCGGGGACCCCGGCCCCGGGCGGGGAGCGGGCCGGGGGCGAAGCCGGCTGCCCTGGGAAAGGCCGGTCCGCAGGCACCCCCTCCCCGAAGGAAAGTGAAAGCGGCGGGCGGCAGAGCCCGGAGCAGGTGGTTCTGCTCTCCCGGCAGCCAAACGCTGCCTCGGGAAGGCGAGTTTCGCAGGGGGCGGGTGCCCGGGGGCTGCCCCCTTCACGCGTGGCGGGAGGGACCGCGAGGGCGGCGAGCCCAGGCTCCGAGCGTGTCGCTGGGTCGCATCCCGCCGTCGGTCGGGGCGGGGGCAGCGGGTGGGCTGTTGGCGGCGTCTCGGCGCCGACGGCGGAACCGGAGGAGGCTCGTTGGTGTCAGCTGCACCCGCTTTTTGCAGCCCGGAGGCGGGCGGGGGGAGCAGCAGCCTGCAGTAGCTGGTGCAGGTGTCGGGAGGAGCCGATGCTTGGCTGCGCGGGGTGGGGGGGGCTGCGTTAGTTGGTAACAATTCAGCACTCTTGGAAGTAAGAGAGGTAACTGGGAGCTTGGCTTCTACCGGGTGGTTTATAAGTTAGGAATATAGAGGCTTTGGATTTCATTTTTCTCTTCTGCAAGCTCCCCTTAAACCGCGTTTGCTTTCAGGGTAACGTACGTGGAATTCTTTGCCTGTCGTCACCAAGATTCGCAACCTCGGTTCACGGTTCCTGACTAGATTGTGTGCTCCGGTGGGTCCAGTGGCGCGTCATTAGCTGAGGGTCAGCGCTGCAGAAATAAGGTTTCTGGGGCCGCTTTTGGAAGCTATCCATGTGGAATTGTGAATTTGGAGTTAAGAAGCCCTATTAGAAGTACATGGAATTAATTTTTCCTACCCCGACTCTGTCACAGGTATGTTTAGACTGGTTTTAGATCTTGCATTAAGAGCTAATGTTGGTGTGTAGACTTGCCGTTCCCTTAGCAAAGGTGCAAATCTTGCAAAACAGCTTCAGTTCTGTCCCCTTCGTGTCACCTGCATGTGCATCAGGTATTGTCACTTTGCCACTTTCCCCTGACTCGAAACTTTCCTGGAAGCATGGGACCGCATAATCCAGCCGTTTCCTGCCTGAACCTGATGTCCCATGTGCTCTCGCAGCGTATCTCACCGTTTCAGTGGCCGGTCAGGTCGGGGTGTTTGTGCCTTTTTTCGGTGTGTAACTTTAAAGATGCGGGTCAGCCATTGTGGCTGATGGAACTTAGCCGGTGTAGATGGGCTGGTAGCTGCGAGTTTGGTTGTGAGGACGCGGTCAGGTTCCCGTGTGCGCTGCCGGATTAGCGGAGCATAGCGCTGCCTGTCTGATTGACGCTGCGTTGGAACTGACGCCCTGGCTGGCCGTTTGCGTTGTGAAGTGCCTCCTCTGCCATGCTGTGGGGACGTTTGTCTGCAGCTTCCTCCGGGAGCTAAGCTTCTGTTTCTTTTGACAGTCACAACACAGGGATGTAGCTTCAAGAGAAGCGTCGTGTTGCCACCAGACTGCCATTTACTTTTTGGCACTGCAAGAACACGTCATTTTTCCTTTTGCTTAAACACAGCAGTAGTCTGGATCTTCTCCTGCTAGTAGAGGCAATGATGCAGCTGTATCCAGCTTGCTTGTGCTGGGAACAAACTTTACCATTGGCCCTCTTCACTGGTAGAGGAAATGGCCAAACTGTTTGCCTGCAAGAAACTTCCAAGGCTGGTGAAAATGAACAGCCATCCTTCCTGAACAGTGACTGTGCTTATCAGAGGAGATTTGTGAAGTGTGGGGCTCTGTAGGGGCTGGAGGATTATCACAGGATGGTGAGCAGTCATACAAGTACGGGCTGACTTTGTCCTTTGCTTGATGAACATAATGATAGATAGAACGGTGGTGTGAAGTTGAGTAGGAGGTCATTGGACACCTCTGCTTCCCGCTGGTGTGTTGCCTGGCATTTCAAGGTTGCATGGATGACAGCACCATTTTTAAGTCTTAGCTCACATTATATGTGGGGAATCCAATGTGGATGTCGGGGATCACAGAAAATAGAGGACTTTCTTCTTGAGGGCTTTCCCAGCCGTGCTGGCATCATTGATATGTGTTGCATATCCTCGTTATCTGCTTGTGTCTCAGCAGGATCGATTCTTTATTGAGAGGAAAAGAGGTATAGAGCCTTCTGCCAGTGAGAACCGGGACAGTCTGAGTTTGAAGAATGATATGACAGACTACTTGTTGCTGTGTTCTGAAATTCTGCATGTCATATTAAAAGCAACCTGTAATTTTCTGTGCTCACAGGCAGTGTAGATCCTTAGCTTTGAGCCCTTCGTTGCTTCCCTCTGGCACTGCCTCATGACAGTCACAGCTTATCCTCTGTGGAGATAAAATGCAGGGATATATTAAATGTTGCAACACTTAACGTAGAAGGTGTTTATTAAAACTAACCTGAAATGATTAGTAGATACGTAGCTATGAAATTGGAATGGAGTTGAGAAGTGGAGACATCTCGTTAGCTGCCAGAGTCAGTGCTGTGCCATCCCCGGGTGGATTCTTTCTCATATACAGTATCTCCTGCACATTTCTCTTCTACTCCTGGGAGGTTTTTGAGAGGCTGTAGGAAGTATGGCTTAATCTTTAGTGGGATCCTCATGGATGATGGGATGCCGAATCCAGGAACTGGCTCTGAAGTGGCCGGGAAGATACCAGGATGTCTGTCTGGTCTGTGCAGTAGCTTAGGCTACTCCTATTGCTCAGTCTAACATGAGATCAGCAGAGATTGCTGATGCTGTTTGACTGCACTTTGTGGTTGCCCTGCAATATACGAAGCCAACTTCAGAATTTGCAGTTATCTCATTGCCTCTGACTTCTTGGGTACTTTTTCTTTCTACCAAATCATGACTTTGGCCTCTTGGATGCTGAGAACCAAGCAAGAAAAGTAGGGATGGTTGTTCTTTTCTCAGGTAGATATGGGTCCTCGTTACCGATCCTTTTCCCCTGCTGTTTTTCTCTTCGTCCTGTGGTGAAGGAGATTATGGCCAGAACTGCAGTGGAGGGGACAGGAACTGGTGTAAGGATCTTCAGCATCTCCGTGGAGAGAGGAGAGAGCCGGTGGTAGGAGCCTCTGTGTGTCGGTTCTAGACATGTGTGAAAGAAGGGGGATGGGGAGAGGTGGCTGATGGAGCAGCGGTAGAGACTGGTGGTCCCACTCCTGAGATCTCTGGGTCTCTTCAAGCAGCTTTTAACCTGAGTGATGGACATTGATCTGTGTCACTTCAGGTCAGCAAAAACCTCTAGTCAAGCTAAGAGCTGAGTCGGTGCTGATGCTGTTACTGTGCTTGATATCTGCGGATGTAGTGAGCTTGTAGACAGAAGCACTTACGTGTTCAGGTGGATTTCAGTGGAAATCTTCATGCTTCAGGAAGACTCTGAACACGTCTTGGCTGCCTTAAGCTGAAGTTTAGTATTGCAAACTCCAGAATCTTAGTTGAATCGTAGTATTTCGTCTTGAAATGGAGACAGGGTGTGGACACAGGACAAGCGTAAGTGCTGAGCTTCAGGCTTCTGCTTCAGTTGTAATGTGTTCTCAGGACAGATAATTAGTTCTGTTTGGCTGTGTCTGTATTTGCTTCCTCAGTGTTGCAGCCATGAAAAGTGAGAAAAGTAGGAGGGGATGCAGAAATAGTGATTAAGGAATGTGGTGCGCTTTGTAGTCTTAAAGTGGCATGCAGCACAGCCTCAGCTATAGCCACTCTGGCGTGGCATGCCCTGTAGCTGTGAGTTTTAGTAGGGGCAATGCTGAAGTGTCCTTTTTACAAAACAGGTAGGGCCTGACAGAGTGTTCAACAAAACAAAGTGGCCTGGGGCCTGCACAGCAGTTATCTGTACTTGGATGGGTGGCAGCTTGTTTGTGTCTCCTAGGAGTCTTCAGCAGGCTTGAGAGATATTCTAGTGGCCATCTCCCTTCTGCTGTGTTTCATGGGGGACCTGTCTCTTGACAACTTGAAATTCATCCTGAAATTCATAGCTTCCCTCGAAGGGCTTCAGACAACTGAAACTGTGTTTGGTTTTAGTATTCGGTCAAGTTCTCTGCAGTGCACGTGGGGCACCCTGCCAGTTCGATAGCACCAGTTATTTTCCTTACCCTTTTTATGGGTTTGAGTTGGAGCAGTGCGGAGCTAGGTCCCTTTGATGTCTGTAATAAAGCATTTACGCAGAGGGAGCGTGGTCCATCTTTTTTAGTGTTGCCAAAAAGATGCCACTGAGCACAGTTAACATCACCGTTCATGTAGGTCCAAAGCTGTGGGGACCTGGTTATTGAGCATATGGTTTCTAGCCTGGCTGGCTCTGCTGGCATGGGGCTGTTAAGAAAACAGTGGCATGCTGTTCCTCAAACTTTGACCCAACTAGGCAAGGCAGGATCCGGCGCAAAACAAGTTCTGATGCAGGAGCTGACAGCAGAGAGAAACGTGAAGCAGACAGTTCTCTGTGTGACAAACCTGAGTACAGAGGAGGGCAGTAATCAGAGCTATGTAGAGACAGTGGCATTTGAGCTCACAGTGAGAAGGGATCAGGAGGGATTGACAGGAGAATCTTACAGACTAGCTACTCAGATGTGTGCTAAGTGAACCAGCGACATTTCGGACTTCACTCCTTCAGAAGTGTTTCAAGAAATTGAAATCGACAGCATGAGTTAATAGTGGCTCAGCCCTGTTCAAGTTTGTTACTGGTCTCACAGTCACTGTTATAAAACTAGATTTACTATTCCGTGGCATCACAGCCTAAGGTGCTGCCATACCAAAGAGTTGTCTTGATCAGTAGCATGCCTCAATTAAGTAGAGAATTCAGCAGAAGTTTCTTCGGTGACTGCCAGCTACAGTGTACTGAAGTTATAAAATTAAAAATCGTGAGTGATGGCAGTGTGAGAGAAAGTACCACCAACTCTTTCATGTTATTTCTTAATGCCAAAGGCTTGAATGTCAACCTTTAAATGTCTGGAGGTGAAAATGAGGAAGTTCCTGTAACTTCTCCAGTTCCAGAATAACCTCCTGGTCAAAAAAGCTTAGCAGCAACTCGGACAATTTGTGGAAGGGAGCCAGGGACCTTTTCTCACTGTTGCATTTGGAAAGAAAGTGGAAATTTCCATTGTAAAGTAAGATAGGACTGAATAAAAGGAGAGGATGGGAGGTGGGGTGAAGTGTAGTTCAGAGGAGTGAATAACAGAAAACTCCAGAAAGAGCAATAGTTAGGCGATGGGTAAGGAGGAGGGAAATTATGAGGAGGGTAGAAGAGATTGTCTGGTAAACTTTCTTGTAAGGTATGATAAATTCAGTTTGGAAAGGCCTTTTTTGATTTTTCTAGAGAAAAGAAAATGGACAATTCAGGATTGCCACCTATTTTGGAAGTGACAAATTCCCTTTCAGTTCTGGAAATGGGATTAGTGCAGTATGTCCTTATTGTCCTAATTAAGTTCTGCTGTGATTTGGTTAAAAAAAATTATTTTCCTTTAGCTTGTATGATAAAGTCAGAATTTTTGGTTTTCAAATTGAAATCTTCCTTCCCTCCTATCACCCCAAATCCCCCAACCAAAAAATAAACCCTAATTAATTCCTGAAGACACTTAGGTCTTTTGGAGTGTTAAGACATGGCTTGCTTTGGGGTTTTTCAGTTAACAAGTTGCTTGTTACTGCAGAGGTATGGACCACTGAGCACTACTATTATCTTTGTGTTTTGTTTTGATCTTTTACAGGAATATAAAGTTTGTTATAAGATGTTGGGAAGTGTTTTGTGGTCAACACCGAATGTGGCGTGGTCTGTGTTTTGGGATGTCTTTTGTGTGGCTGCTAATAGTGCTGGAAAACTGCAGTTTATACCCAAAAGGACTTTCCACTTCAGTATTTGTAGAGCAGTGCAATTGCTTCTCCTGTGTAGCTAGCCTGTGGTTG
This sequence comes from Nipponia nippon, assembly GCF_047370975.1. NCBI lineage: Eukaryota > Metazoa > Chordata > Aves > Pelecaniformes > Threskiornithidae > Nipponia > Nipponia nippon. The sequence goes on along the minus strand of NW_028262336.1, from coordinate 64,867,770 downwards.
GATGCTGTTCGTTTGTCTCATGGATGTAAAGCAGGATTCCTCTTCAAGCTCTGTCCGTGGTCGTGCCATGCTTCCCAATTGGAAATCTACCTATTCCTGTGACTTGATGTGAAGTGCATACGCATAGATGTGTGCAAAGTGTGTGCAAAGAAGTTGTTCCATGAGCAACTGTTCATGAGCTAGTGAACCTTTATTTCTTGGGGATTTGTGCCCTCTGCTCTTCAGCCAATCCCTCTTTCCTGTTTTTTTTTTCCTGTATCCGTGTCATCCTTTAGCAGCACTGCTAATTTACTTTCATTCTGTCTCTGCCCCAAATCCAAAGCAGCTCACCACTGTAGTATTTTTAATTCCTTCTCTTTTTTCCTAATTACAAGCTGAATCAGACACTGCTTGTTCTGCAGGTTTTAAGACTATTTGCATACTGACCACTTATGTACTGATTACAGGCTAAACAGAGCCAGTAACTGTTAAGTGAAATATTCAGCCTTAGCCTCAGTGGAGGCATTTCTTTCATTCTCTACTCAGTTCCTGATTTTCATTAAACTTGTAGAAATTTAAAATGAGACTGGATTGCTTTGTCCTGTTTGATTGGCATTGACTGCAGGGCAGTGTGTTTGTGTAAGCCTCATTTCCATAAGAAACCAGGGTAAAAATGCGTTAGGAATAAATTAAGAAAACTTGCTTTGGATGCATATTTTTAGATTCCTTGTTAATCTAATATATATATTTAGACAGGAAAATTAATGTTAAAATGACACAAAAACTTTGTTTTGAAACAGTGTGTCTTACAAGACCCCCAAAATTAGGTTGATAGCTTAGCATGATAATCATGTAACATCTGTTTAATTTGAACCTACAAGAAAAAAGCCTGTGCATTTCACATAAATGTCCAAATATTCCTTTTCACCATAAAGATACCTCCTACATTTACGTGAAAATGACTTACAGAATATGGTTAGAATTGGTTTTCTGCTTACTGTAGTAGCTAATCCGGGCAAATTCTGTTGGAAATAGTGGAATCTAGCCAAATCATTAAAAATTGTTTGCATTTCAGATGCTGCATTTCTGTGCTGTGTCTTTTTTTTGTTTGTTTATTGGGTGTTTTTTGTTGGTGTTTTTTTGGTTTTTAGGGTCTTACAAAACCAGTAATTTTGAGAAATTTCCATCTTTCTCTTTGGGGTGAGGCAAACAATGTTTTGAATACAGAGGGCTGTCAACTACACCAACTGGAAAAAAGTCACTGCTGTTTTTTTTAAGTAGTATTTTTGTTGTTATTAGGGCAGCAGATGAAATAATGGAATGGGAAAAATTCTTTTCATAATGGATAAAGTCTTTATGAACAGCAGCTTTTGTTTTTCATGTAGTTGGTGAAAGGAAAACAGTGTTTAACAGACAAAAACAGAGCCTAGGCTTTAGGCTGCTGTTTTCTTCTTGAATTTTTTCTGTCTTTGTAAAAACCAGCTAATTTGTTTTAAAATTTTAGGATGAAGATGCAGTTTTGAAATGACTTTATCTCAGTGGCACTGTTTCAAAGTACTTTTTGTTTTCGGTTTACATGTGTAATGTAAATAAAAACACTTCAAATCTGGGAAGAAAAGACAACTGAGAAAGAAGTCACATTTATCAAATGAAACATAAACTTAGCTCTTCATCAGCTGGGTTCTTTTTTATCATTTGCTTGCAGATTTTTTTACATAGATAGGAAGACCTCTTGTTAAATATAAGCTTTGTTTTTCAAGTTCTACTGATGTAAAATGATTTGCAGAAACTGGAGAGACCTATATTTGGATTTCTTTATGAAGTAGTTAGTACCTGTGCAGAAGATATGCTTTCTAAAATGAAGGGGGGAAAAAAGCACATGTGGTTATTTAGGAATGACAAAGAGTTGAAATTAACATTGACAGCTAACTATACAGATTTTTTTTTTTTTCCTTTATTGCAGGAACTGAAGCTTGCTCTTTAAAAGGTGCAGTGCTGTGAAAACTGTTACTGACCGTAGAAAAATGGACATGTTGCAGATACTACGTAAAACCACAGAGCGCTTAGAGTGTGATCACTGCAGCTTCAGAGGAACGGACTATGAAAACATACAAATTCATATGGGTACCATACACCCGGAGTATTGTGATGAAATGGATGCTGCTGGTTTGGGTAAACTTATATTTTATCAAAAAAGTGCAAAACTGTTTCACTGCCACAAATGTTTCTTTACCAGCAAGATGTATTGCAATGTGTATTACCACATCACAGCACAACATGCAGCACCTGAGAAGTGGAATGAGGAGCGGAAAGAACAGGTAGAAGGAGATTCAGATTCCTCCAAAAAAGGTGTCACGTCAGAGCCACAGAAACCTACCCTTTCCCCTGAGTCGCGCAAACCTGCCCTTTCTCCTGAACTCCCCAAATCTGAACCTGTTGTTTCCCCCAAGCTTCAGAAATCATCAGTGTCCCCAGAGCCCCAGAAGTCGGCTCAGGCGACTTCCTCAGAGCTAGAGAAGTCAGCCCAGGCCACGTCCCCAGATCCAGAAAAGTCAGCCCAGGCCACATCTCCAGATCCAGAGAAGTTAGCCTCAGCTGTATCCCCAGACTCGGAGAAGCCGTCTCCTGCTGTGTCCCCTGACCCGCAGAAGCCATCTCCTGCTGTGTCCCCTGACCCGCAGAAGCCATCTCCTGCTGTGTCCCCTGACCCACAGAAGCCAGCCCCAGCCGTGTCTCCAGAGCCCCGTCGGCATTCCCCAGCCGTGTCTCCAGAGCCTCGTCGGCATTCCCCAGCAATGTCTCCAGAACCCCGTCGGCATTCCCCCGCTGTATCACCAGAGCCCCGTCGCCATTCTCCCGCTGTGTCTCCGGAGCCCCGCAGATACTCCCCAGCTGTGTCGCCAGAGCCAAAGAAACCTACTCCAGCAGTATCCCCTGAACCGCGAAGGTATGCCCCGACTGGGTCTCCTGAGCCCCGGCGTCATCCTTCTCAAATGCGTAGGCCTGCTTCTGCTTCTTCTCCTGAAACCCGGAGACCCGCTCCTGCAGTTTCGCCAGAGTCATGGAGACCGGGTCCGACTGTTTCCCCTGAGCCCTGGAGATCTACACCTCACGAGGTGCAGAAGTCTTCCGCGGTTTCTCCCTGGGCTCCAAAGCCCGCCATGTCGGTGTCCGTAGAATCCCGGAGGTCGGCCCCCGAGTCCCGAAGGCCTGGCCCCGTTGTGTCGCCAGAGCCTAGGAGGCTTGTTTCTGACTCGTGGAAATCTACGTCCTTTTCTGAATCCCAGAAGTCTACTCTTGTTTCTTCTGAGCCGTGGAAGCCCATCTCATCTGTTTACCCTGAAGGCTGGAAACCTGTTCTGTCCCCTGACACGTGGAAGCATTCTCCCCCTGTTTCTCCTGAGCTTCGAAAGTCTAGTCACACCGTTTCCTCTGACTCTTGGAAGTCTTCTTTCTTTCCTGAGGTCCGTAAGCCTGGTGCTTCGGTATCTCCTGAATCTTGGAAACTCTCTGAGTCTCGGAAATCTATGTTTTTTTCTGAAACTCAGAAATCCACCTCTGCTGCTTCCTCTGAGGTTCAGAAACGAGCTCATTTCCCTGAACCTCGGAAAAGAGCTCTGTTCCCAGAGTCTCGTAAATCTAATCCTACTGTTTCTACTGATGTCCAGAAACGTGGTGTCTTTTCTGAGTCCCAGAATCAGGTGTCTACTTCTGCTGTTTCTACTGAAGGCCAAAAACATGCCCTATGTTCTGAAGCCCAGAAATCAGCTCTTGTTTCTTCTGAAGTCCAGAAGCACGCTCTATTTTCTGAAGCCCAGAAACTTGCTCCTGTTTCCTCGGAAGTTCAAGAGCCTACTTCCTTTTCAGAGTCTCAGAAATCTGCTTCTCCTGAGATTCAGAAACACGGCCTCTTTACCGAGTCCCAGAAACCTACTCCTGTTTCTCCCGAGACCCCCAAACAAGCTCTTTTTACTGACTCCCAGAAATCTGCTGTTTCCCCTGATGTTCAGAAGCATGCTGTATTTTCTGAGATGCAGAAACCTGCTGCTGCTTTATCCTCTGATGTCCAGAGACATGCC